>NC_041389.1:596007105-596040341 GCF_002162155.2 Triticum dicoccoides | reverse complement strand
GGCCGCGACCGGATCCAGTCGCCGGCGCCTTCCTCCGTCCATCCGCCTCGGCTTCCGCGCCTCGCCGGAGGTCCGGGACCTCGCCCCGCCGCCGGTGCCTTGCTCCGTCGCCGCCGCCCTGATCGGGGTCGAGCGGAGGAGCCGCTCGACCCGGCCGCTTGCACCGCGCCCACGTGGGCCCCGGCCCAGCAGCGCCAGGCCACCTGCCCAGTGCCCCGGCCTGCCAAGTCCTCCCCGCCAACTGGGCTCAACCCGCTAGGTGAAAACCCACAAAGTCCCGCCCCGGGCGACGTATAGTCATTTAGCGCTCACTCTGTTTTTTCTCAAAAAAATGACCTAGTCCCTGACATTTTCATGCCATGTTCATCGCATCGTATCTCTGCATCCATAGCACCGTTTCGTGCGTGTAATATGTCAAATTGTTCGCCTCGATGAGTACATCATTTCATTCCATTGCATCATGTGCATTTGAGATCATCTTGATGCCTGAATCATCATTGCAAGTGTGCTTCATAATGTTTTCTGCTGTCTGTTAACAGAACGAGCTCTTTTGTCATTTTTGCCATGATTGATGTGTGCATCCTATGAGGTTCATGTCTACATGTGTTTTGAACTATGACATGCCATCTTTACAGGGGTGTATGTCATGTATTGTTGTGATCAATGTGGTGACTAGCACAAGCATGCAAACTAGGCATCGTGATGTTGCTGTTTTAGTTCCTGTTCTGCTGTTATTTTGATGCCATGTAAACATGTTGCTACAGAGAGATCCATGCATATTTTGAGATACTTCAGTAAGGGTGTTTTGAACATGAGGTTACTGTCTATCCATTCATGCCCCTGTTGGCAATTATGGAGTAGTCTAGCATGTCATTTTCGTGCTCTACTTTTGCTTCAAAATGTTTCCTGGCAGATTGTTTACATGTTATTCAATTTTGCCAAGGTTGCTGTAGTTGATCCTTGCATGCTATGGACTTGTTCTTGACTTGGTTTGTTTCACAAACATGTCTTCTTGATGATGCTATGCTTATATTGTCATGCAATGACTTGTGGTGAGTGTATCGAGCTTGTTAAGTAGTGTACTCGCTGTTGCTGTTTTGCTAGGCTGAATCTGTTATTTCATGATGCTATATAAACATGTTGCTACAAATCATTCTATGCATAATCTGGAGATGTTCACTAAATATCTTTTGTTCTACATGTCATGCTCTATCCATCCATGCCCCTGGTTGCATTTATAGATTGCTGTACCTTGTTCATATCTTGCTCCAGAGTTGCTTGATAATGTTGCTGTTAGCCTGTTAACATTAAGTTCAGTTGTTGCCATGTGTTTTGCTAGTGTTCCATGTACCCTATGACCTTGCTATTGCCATGCTTAGCTTCATAAACATGTCTTCTTATTGTTGGTTGCTTTGTCATGCCATGTATTACTCTGTGGTGAGTGGTACAAGCTCATTAACATGCCTTCATAATTCTGTTTCTGCCATGTTTGAATCTGTAATATAACTTACCATGTTTACGTGGGTGCCATCATATTTTCTGATCCTTTTTGGCTCATGGTCAATAAGGGACTTTTGATCTATGCAATTAGTATGTTCATGCCATGCCTTTGTTTGCCATGATGTTCCTGTAACATGTTGTTTGATAGCTCTAAACGTTGCATCCTGATGTTATTTTCTGCAAAGTCTGAAATTGTTATTACTTGCAATCTTACCATGTGTGTTTGAGCATGTTCTAGTGATTTCTGGAGATAGCTCAGTGTTCATGTTTTGTTGTGCTTTACCTGTACATCATGTCCATGCCTTTTGTTTTTATGTTGAGACTTGCTTGATTTTGCATGTAGTTTCATATTATCATGTTGCATCCTTGTTTTGAGGTGTTTTATTGATGTTTGGGTGCATTTTTTATCAATGCCATGTTTAACTTGTTTTGCTCATATCTTCTAGGCCGTAACTCCGAATCTAATGAACTTTATATGTAACTTGACTAGAATCTTGTGTAGATCATCGTTGTGCATCTTAACTTTCTGTTTAACAACTTGAATATAAGGTTTATTCAGATCTGGACCAATTCCAAAATATGCATATGAGGACTTACCGGAATTGTTATATGTTGTTCCCGGCCTCATTTAAACTTGCCTTGATGTGTTGCTCTTGTTTGCATCATATCTTGCCATGAGTAGCTTCATGTAGCTTTGTCATGCATCATGCTTGTTGTGCATTATGTCTTGTTCATGTGTGGTGTGTTTACCATATTGTGTGCTTCTTTTCGATAGTTCCTATTTCGTTGCGATCGTGAGGATTCGTTTGTCTACGCTTGGTTCGGCTTCATCCGTTCGTCTTCTTCATGGATTCGTTCTTCTTCCTTGCGGGATTTCAGGCAAGATGACCGCTACCCAGGATTTCACTACTATCATTGCTATGCTAGTTGCTTCGTTCTATTGCTATGCTGCGTTACCTATCTTTTGCTCATCAAGCCTCCCCATATTGCCATGAACCTCTAACCTTTGACACCTTTCCTAGCAAACCATTGCTTGGCTATGTTACCGCTTTGCTCAGCCCTCTTATAGCGTTGCTAGTTGCAGGTGAAGTTGAAGATTGCTCCATGGTGGACAGGATTTTTGGTTGGGATATCACAATATCTCTTATATTATTAATGCATCTATATATTTGGGAAAGGGTGGAAGGCTCGGCCTTATGCCTGGTGTTTTGTTCCACTCTTGCCGCCCTAGTTTCCGTCATACCGGTGTTATGTTCCCGGATTTTGCGTTCCTTACGCGGTCGGGTGATTTATGGGACCCCCTTGACAGTTCGCTTTGAATAAAACTCCTCCAGCAAGGCCCAACCTTGGTTTTACCATTTGCCTCACCACCACCTATATTTCCCTTGGGAGTAATTAACCCAAGGGTCATCTTTATTACAGCCCCCCGGGGCCAATGCTTGTCTAAGTATTGGTCCAAACTAGAGCACCGTGCGGGACCATTTCCTTGGCAACTTGGATTCGTCGGTTCCTGTACGCTTCGCTTATCCGGTGTTGCCCTGAGAACAAGATATGTGCAGCTCCTATCGGGATTGTCGGCGCATCGGGCGGTCTTGCTGGTTTTGTTTTACCATTGTCAAAATGTCTTGTAAACCAGGATTCCGAGTCTGATCGGGTCTTCCTTGGAGAAGGCCTATTCCTTCGTTGATCGCGAGAGCTTATCATGGGCTAAGTTGGGACACCCCTGCAGGGTATAATCTTTCGAAAGCCGTGCCTGTGGTTGTAGATAACTTGACAGCAGATCCGAATTGAAACGCATCAACCGTGTGTGTAGCCGTGATGGTCTCTTTTCGGCGGAGTCCGGGAAGTGAACATGGTTTCTGGGTTATGCTTGACGTAAGTAGGAGTTCAGGATCACTTCTTGATCATTGCTAGCTTCACGACCGTTCCTTTGCTCTCTTCTCGCTCTTATCTGCGTATGTTAGCCACCATATCATGCTTAGTCGCTGCTGCAACCTCACCACTTTACCCCTTTCCTTTCCCTTTAAGCTTTGCTAGTCTTGATACCCATGGTAATGGGATTGCTGAGTCCTCGTGGCTCACAGATTACTACAACAACAGTTGCAGGTGCAGGTTATGCGATGATCATGACGCGAGAGCGATGCTTGCTTGCGTTGAGTTCTTCTTCTGCTTCTTTGTTCAGGGGATAGGTTCCAGGTCGGCAGCCTGGGCTAGCAGGGTGGATGTTGTTTGAGTTCCTGTTTGTGTTTCATCCGTAGTCGGATGATGCTCTTTTGTATTGTGATGTTGTATTCGTGTGGCATTGTTTGCCTCTTGTATGTATCCCCATCTATTATGTAATGTTGATGTAATGATATCCACCTTGCAAAAGCGTTTCAATATGCGGGTCTATCCTTGGTGGGACCTTCGAGTTCCTTTTGGATAGGGTCGCATATTGGGCGTGACAAGTTGGTATCAGAGCCTCGACCGACCCTAGGAGCCCCCTTGATTGATCGTGTAGTTTGGCCGTTGTTGAGTCTAGAAGAAAACTGTTTTTGGAGTCTAGTTATATCGGAGAGTAGGAATTCTTTTTACTCCTCAGCCCCTTCATCGCTCTGGTCAGGAATCTTGACGTAGGTGTTTTGAATTACTTCTCTTCCCCTTCAAATTTTCTTTGGGATCACGCAGTTGGTTGTCCGATCATTGGCTCTCAGCTCTTTTCATCCGGTGCATTTCTCGTCAAGTTGACTCGAGCCTCTTCACCGTTCCCGAAGTTGTTTCTCTGTCCTCAGTTGTTTTTTTCCACCCGCCCACCCTTCTTCTTCTCGGAACCGGAGTCCATAATCGAATATCCATCCTACTCATGTGAAGTTTTGCTCTCTTTCCTCAATGATTTCAACCGGTGTTTTTCTCTTCAAGATATTCGTCGATTTCCCTTCCAAGTTGCCTTTGTTTTCCCGCCCTCCCACCCTTTTTCTTCCCGGAACCTGAGTCTGTTTCGAGCATCAATTCCATTCATGTGGAGCCTCTTCAGTCTTCCCTCAATTATTTCAACCGGTGAATTCTCGTCTCGTTCGTCATTCTTCATCCCTTTCTTTTTCCGGTGGACTCAATTCAAGTTTTTCGGGTTGATCATATTCTTTTCCTTGGATCAAGTGTTCTCCTTGCTCATTTGCCTCTCGCCAGTTTATCCTTCCGGAGTGCTCAAGACATCTCAGGAGATTCGTCTGTGTTCCAATTAATTCGAGGTTATCACCTTTTTTTCAAATATTTCAATTGTTCTGGTGCATCATCTATCTGTTCAACATCCCTTTCCAACGGTGTTCTATTTGAGTGGGCCCTAACCCACAGGTATTTTCCCAGGATCTTACCTGACTCTTCTAATTCCCCGGAGTTTTTCTCAAATTCTTTTCGGAGTCTGACGTAAGAATGAATTTCATCAGTCAGATGCCTTTCCAAGATCTCGTTCAAATTCTTTTCATAGTTGGCTCAACTCTTACCTTTCATTGTATCGGAGTATCTCAGTATTTGAGTCGTGTTTTCCCGTCGTCATTTGAAGATCGAAGAAGAGTTTTCCTCTAAATCTTGCCCGTTCTCCCGAAGATTCGTGGGTCTAGCTTCATGTTATCCTCTTGAATTATTCCATTTGTCAGATATTCCTTTTCTCAACCATCCGGAGTTTGTCAGGAGTTGTTTTTCCATTTCTTTTCACCGGAGGCCATCGTTCCAGAAGAATTCTTCGTCCTCACATTTCAGCTACCGTTATCTAATTATCCCGGTGATTCAGTCTCTTTCATCAGTCATTTTCGAATTCTTACGGTGGTTCATTAAGATTATTTTTCCTTTGTTATCGTATCAATCATTCGTTCTTCCCAATCCTACCGGTGGTTCATGAAGACCTTCTCAAGTTTGCATATGCCATTGCTCAATCCTTTTCAAGAAGAATAAGTAATATGCAAAAATCCATTGCTTGTCATCAAGTTAATTTCATGAAGGATAAGCATACAATAAATCGTATTCTTATTTCATCCAAGTGAGTAATCCCTTCCTTCGGAGTTTGTTCTGAATGAATAAATTCTCGGTTCTAGTGTTTTCATCTTTTCTTTTCCGGAGTTCACATTTCCTCGACCATTTCGTCGGAACCTCCATCTAAATCATCGCAATGCTCATCTTATTCTCCCATCCTCCATTTTATCTCGTCGTCCTTTTGTCATCGGAGTTCTTCATGGTGGTTCTTCATGATTTAATCTTTTCTTCAAGAGTTCATCAAGATTTTGTTGGTGGAGTTCATGTATCTTTTCTTCTCGCGTCTCGAAGTGCAAATAATTCTTCCTTTTCTTTTGAAATGGAGTTTTGCATTTCTTCGTTCTTCTCAGCTATCCAATCATTTCCGCTTGTGGTCGGTTATCACCTCATGATCTTGAGATGTTACCTATAAGTCCACAACAAGCTTATTCTTTCGTTGTTGATTTTCTCAACAACTCCGTTCAATCCTTCCTTCTAAGTTCTTTCATTCAATTCTTCCGGAGGCATTGCATTGTTCATCTCGTCAAGTGCCATCTCATTAAGTGAAGCTCATGTTCTATTCTTTCCTTGTTCAACCGGAGTGCTGCCTAAATCCTTTCAGTCTTATTCGTTTCTTATCTCGTTCTAACCGGAGTGGTTTCATAGTCTATCTGATTCCGTGAGCTTTAGATTCTCGTCATTCTCGTCGTTCCTCTCTTCTTCTCGAGTGCTCTCGATTCTTTGCTTCTTCTCTTCAGTTCTTGTTTC
This sequence comes from Triticum dicoccoides, assembly GCF_002162155.2. Lineage (NCBI taxonomy): Eukaryota > Viridiplantae > Streptophyta > Magnoliopsida > Poales > Poaceae > Triticum > Triticum dicoccoides. The sequence continues at coordinate 596,034,089 of NC_041389.1, read as the reverse complement.
ACCTCTTCCTCTTTTCCTTTCCGTCTCGGTCCTAAGATCTCGGGACGAGATCTCTTGTTAGTGGAGGAGTGTTGTCACGCCCCAAATCCGATGCGCCAGGTGTCTGCCAGTTTTTCGCCGTTGTTGCAATGTCATTTGCTTGCGTGTTGCATTTTATCATGTCATCATGTGCATTGCATTTTGCATACGTGTTCGTCTCATGCATCCGAGCATTTTTCCCGTAGTCCATTTTGCAATCCGGCGCTCCTATGCCCTCCGGCGTTCCCCTTTTCGTCTCTCGTGTGAGCGGGTGTTAAACGTTCTTGGAATGGCCCGAGGTTTGCCAAGCGGCCTTGGTATACCACCGGTAGACCGCCTGTCTAGTTTCGTGCCATTTGGAGGTCGTCTGGTACTCCAACGGTTAACCGGGTAACCGTAAAGCCCCTCTCTCTTTGCAGCACAACACCCCTTCCAAAGTGGCCCAAAACCCATCTAACCCCCCTCCATGCTCTCGGTCGTTCGATCACGATCGCGTGGCCGAAAACCGCTCCTCATTTGGTCTCTCCTAGCTCCTTCTACCTGTCCTCCCCACCAACTGGGCTCAGCGCGCTAGGTGAGAACCCACAAAGTCCCGCCCCGGGCGACGTATAGTCATTTAGCGCTCACTCTGTTTTTTCTCAAAAAAATGACCAAGTCCCTGACATTTTCATGCCATGTTCATCGCATCGTATCTCTGCATCCGTAGCTCTGTTTCGTGCGTGTAATATGTCAAATTGTTTGTCTCGACGAGTACATCATTTCATTACATTGCATCATGTGCATTTGAGATCATCTTGATGCCTGAATCATCATTGCAAGAGTGCTTCATAATGTTTTCTGCTGTCTGTTAACAGAACGAGCTCTTTTGTCATTTTTGCCATGATTGATGTGTGCATCCTATGAGGTTGATGTCTACATGTGTTTTGAACTATGACATGCCATCTTTACAGGGGTGTATGCCATGTATTGTTCTGATCAATGTGGTGACTAGCACAAGCATGCAAACTAGGCATCGTGATGTTGCTGTTTTAGTTCCTGTTATGCTGTTATTTTGATGCCATGTAAACATGTTGCTACAGAGAGATCCATGCATATTTTGAGATACTTCAGTAAGGGTGTTTTGAACATGTGGTTATTTTCTATCCATTCATGCCCCTGTTGGCAATTATGGAGTAGTCTAGCATGTCATTTTCGTGCTCAACTTTTGCTTCAAAATGTTTCCTGGCAGATTGTTTACATGTTATTCAATTTTGCCAAGGTTGTTGTAGTTGATCCTTGCACGCTATGGACTTGTTCTTGACTTGGTTTGTTTCACAAACATGTCTTGTTGATGATGCTATGCTTATATTGTCATGCAATGACTTGTGGTGAGTGTATCGAGCTTGTTAAGTAGTGTACTCGCTGTTGCTGTTTTGCTAGGCTGAATCTGTTATTTCGTGATGCTATATAAACATGTTGCTACAAATCATTCTATGCATAATCTGGAGATGTTCACTAAATATCTTTTGTTCTACATGTCATGCTCTATCCATCCATGCCCCTGGTTGCATTTATAGCTTGCTGTACCTTGTTCATATCTTGCTCCAAAGTTGCTTGATAATGTTGCTGTCAGCCTGTTAACATTAAGTTCAGTTGTTGCCATGTGTTTTGCTAGTGTTCCATGTACCCTATGAACTTGCTATTGCCATGCTTAGCTTCATAAACATGTCTTCTTACTGTTGGTTGCCTTGCCATGCCATGTATAACTCTGTGGTGAGTGGTACAAGCTCATTAACATGCCTTCATAATTCTGTTTCTGCCATGTTTGAATCTGTAATATAACTTGCCATGTTTACGTGGGTGCCATCATATTTTCTGATCCTTTTTAGCTCATGGTCAGTAAGGGACTTTTGATCTATGCAATTAGTATGTTCATGCCATTCCTTTGTTTGCCATGATGTTCCTGTAACATGTTGTTTGATAGCTCTAAACATTGGATCCTGATGTTATTTTCTGCAAAGTCTGAAATTGTTATTACTTGCAATCTTACCATGTGTGTTTGAGCATGTTCTAGTGATTTCTGGAGATAGCTCAGTGTTCATGTTTTGTTGTGCTTTACCTGTACATCATGTCCATGCCTTTTGTTTTTATGTTGAGATGCTGTAGCATGTTGTTTTGATGCTTGCAATATGCCTAGTTGCTGTTCTGGACAGATTGTTGCTATAACTTGTGTAGTGTGTGTGTGTTGAACCGTTGCTCCGTTTTGAGTGTGCTCTATATGAAACTTGCTTGATTTTGCATGTAGTTTCATATTATCATGTTGCATCCTTGTTTTGAGGTGTTTGCTTGATGTTTGGGTGCATTTTGCATCAATGCCATGTTTAACTTGTTTTGCTCATATCTTCTAGGCCGTAACTCCGAATCTAATGAACTTTATATGTAACTTGACTAGAATCTCGTGTAGATCATCGTTGTGCATCTTAACTTGCTGTTTAACAACTTGAATATAAGGTTTATTCAGATCTGGACCAATTTCGAAATATGCATATGAGGACTTACCGGAATTGTTATATGTTGTTCCCGGCCTCATTTAAACTTGCCTTGATGTGTTGCTCTTGTTTGCATCATCTCTTGCCATGAGTAGCTTCATGTAGCTTTGTCATGCATCATGCTTGTTGTGCATTATGTCTTGTTCATGTGTGGTGTGTTTACCATGTTGTGTGCTTCTTTTCAATAGTTCCTGTTTCGTTGCGATCGTGAGGATTCGTGCGTCTATGGTTGGTTCGGCTTCATCCGTTCGTCTTCTTCATGGATTCGTTCTTCTTCCTTGCGGGATTTCAGGCAAGATGACCGCTACCCTGGATCTCACTACTATCATTGCTATGCTAGTTGCTTCGTTCTATCGCTATGGTGCGTTACCTATCTTTTGCTCATCAAGCCTCCCCATATTGCCATGAACCTCTAACCTTTGACACCTTTCCTAGAAAATCATTGTTTGGCTATGTTACCTCTTTGCTCAGCCCTCTTATAGCGTTGCTAGTTGCAGGTGAAGTTGAAGATCGCTCCATGGTGGACAGGATTTTTGGTTGGGATATCACAATATCTCTTATATTATTAATGCATCTATATATTTGGTAAAGGGTGGAAGGCTCGGCCTTATGCCTGGTGTTTTGTTCCACTCTTGCCGCCCTAATTTCCGTCATACCGGTGTTATGTTCCCGGATTTTGCGTTCCTTCCGCGGTCGGGTGATTTATGGGACCCCCTTGATAGTTTGCTTTGAATAAAACTCCTCCAGCAAGGCCCAACCTTGGTTTTACCATTTGCCTCACCACAACCTATATTTCCCTTGGGAGTAATTAACCCAAGGGTCATCTTTATTACAGCCCCCCCGGGCCAATGCTTGTCTAAGTATTGGTCCAAACTAGAGCACCGTGCGGGACCATTTCCTTGGCAACTTGGATTCGTCGGTTCCTGTACGCTTCGTTTATCCGGTGTTGCCCTGAGAACGAGATATGTGCAGCTCCTATCGGGATTGTCGGCGCATCGGGCGGCCTTGCTGGTTTTGTTTTACCATTGTCGAAATGTCTTGGAAACCGGGATTCCGAGTCTGATCGGGTCTTCCTAGGAGAAGGCCTATTCCTTCATTGATCGCGAGAGCTTATCATGGGCTAAGTTGGGACACCCCTGCAGGGTGTAATCTTTCGAAAGTAGTGCCTGCGGTTATAGGCAGATGGGAATTTGTTAATGTCCGGTTGTAGATAACTTGACACCAGATCCGAATTAAAACGCATCAACCGTGTGTGTAGCCGTGATGGTCTCTTTTCGGCGGAGTCCGGGAAGTGAACACGGTTTCTGGCTTATGCTTGACGTAAGTAGGAGTTCAGGATCACTTCTTGATCATTGCTAGCTTGACGACCGTTCCTTTGCTCTCTTCTCGCTCTTATTTGCGTATGTTAGCCACCATATCATGCTTAGTCGCTGCTGCAACCTCACCACTTTACCCCTTTCCTTTCCCTTTAAGCTTTGCTAGTCTTGATACCCATGGTAATGGGATTGCTGAGTCCTCGTGGCTCACAGATTACTACAACAACAGTTGCAGGTACAGGTTATGCGATGATCATGACGCGAGAGCGATGCTTGCTTGCGTTGAGTTCTTCTTCTGCTTCTTTGATCAGGGGATAGGTTCCAGGTCGGCAGCCTGGGCTAGCAGGGTGGATGTTGTTTGAGTTCCTATTTGTGTTTCATCCGTAGTCGGATGATGCTCTTTTGTATTTGTGATGTTGTATTCGTGTGGCATTGTTTGCCTCTTGTATGTATCCCCATCTATTATGTAATGTTGATGTAATGATATCCACCTTGGAAAAGTGTTTCAATATGCGGGTCTATCCTTGGTGGGACCTTCGAGTTCCTTTTGGATAGGGTCGCATATTGGGCGTGACAATGGGCTATTTATAGCCACTAGGCAACCCGACCTGATTTGTCCAAAATGACCCTGGGTCACTAAGGAACTGACATGTGTTCCAACGGTCAGATTTCAAACACACGCGGCAACTTTACTTGGGCTACAAGCAAAGCTGACTCATCTAGGTCTGGATAAGGTTTGCTCTCATTGTCTTCGCTCGAAGACATAGAATTTGAGTTGAGCATCACTTCAGTCACTCTGACTTAGTTCACTTGGACCCCACTTAACAGTACGGTGGTTCCTATGACTCAACAAAGAAGAAAAGGAAGCAACGAATCCACACAGTCTTCGCGCTCCATAGTCTTCACGCAATGTCTTCTCATGTCATAGTCTTCAATATGAATATCTTCTCATACCACCATTGTCTTCATACATTTTTAGGGGTCATCTCTGGTAGGTAAACCGAATCAATGAGGGACACTACCTGCGTTATCCTGCAATTCTCACAAACGCATTAGTCCCTCAACCAACTTTGTCGTCAAGACTCCAAAACCAACTAGGGGTGGCACTAGATGCACTTACAATCTCCCCCTTTTTGGTGATTGATGACAAACTGGTTGAAGTTTTCAATGGGGATAAATATGTGAAATTGTAAGGATAGGAAATAGTCTTCATAATTTGCAAGGGCTCCCCCTGAAGATGTGCATGTAAGTAATTTGCTTTTGGAATGCAAATGCATATGGCAGGTTGTACTTGTGGAGATCCACTTCAACTTATAAAGATAATTTATCATGCATGAACTGATATAGCAAGTAGAATGACATGCATAATGAAAAATGGACGTCTGCAGAATGATCTAAGTGCGGAAGTTATCATCGCACATGCGGAATTTATCATCGCATCACAGTGAAGCAAATAAGTAGCAGACGACCATCAAGTTTAGGTGTTACAACTTAGAGAACCAAATGTTTCAAAAGGCAAGAATTGTAAGCACGCAGCAAAATATAATGCAACCACCCATATGAACCCGCTTGAAGACTATCAACTCATACGCTTCTCCCCCTTTTGTCAGTAAGGACCAAAAAGGTTTGAAGACATAGAGCATCTACTCGTTAACATGAGTAGGTGAAGCAGCAGGGTTGTCGTCGTTGGGTGGCGGTGCAGATGAACTTGGTGCAGTGTCGATGCGCGCAGTAGGAGGAGGTGGTGAAGTAGCATCATCTTCATCATCGATCACTCTGGCATTTACCGTTGCCGCGGAGGAAGAATATTCAGAGTCTTCAAGAGATGGAGTACGACATAGGACAGCAGTCCGTGGAGGAGTGGAGTCAAACTGGAATCTTTCATTGAAGCCATCGTCTTGAAGATCAGCTTCAGCACTGAGCAGGGTCAAACTCTTCCATGATCGCCGACAAGTTTCATGAGCAACAAAGGCATTCTTGGTGGCAAGGTTGCGAATGCGATTGACATCCACCAAGAGGCTTTGCATCTGTCTCTTGAGCCAGAAATGATGCTTATCCTGTTTCTGATCAAGGGCCACAAGAAGTTCTCGGTCATTGAGAACGCGAGAGCGCTTCCAAGGCCTTTGTGCAATGGTGCTTTCAGTGGCTTCAGTGGGTGCTCGATGAGGCAGACGAGTGTTTCCAGCCAAAGGATAGATTCGTGTCGCTGCTTGAACACCTTCAATAGGCTGAGTGAAGCTTTGGTGCTCGGCATTCTGAAGACAAAGAGGCCTCTTGGCAGGGTCAGAGTATATAGCTTCAACTGACATATCAACCTCTGGCAGAAAGACCATATGATTGCGAGTAGAGGGCTGATAGTTGACAGATGAGTGTCGTTTGATGACGCGCATGACCCATGGAGCATAAAACTTCAGACCAAATAGGTCAGAGCCGGAAGCAGCAAGCTGCCTGATGAAGAACTCTTGAGTGTTGAAGCTGATGCCATTGAGAATATAGAAGACCAAAGTCTTCATAGCTCCTTCAAGCTTGGCTGCTGATGAATGTCCTTTGACAGGCCATAGAGTTCGCCTGATGATATGATATATGGTGCGAGGCAGATACTCAAGGTCTTCAACAAAGAAATATGTTGGATATTTAGCGTCAGATGGCAAGGGCTTCATCATGCTCAACATCTGGCTGATATTGGGTTCTGGCTTATGGAAGATACTCTCTACAGCATTGCGGTGTAGCAGACAGTCAGGTTCATATAGTTCTCCAGGAGTGGCTAGCCCTATAAGCTCGATGATATCCATAGCTTTGGCTTCATGATGAACATTTCCGGTCATCCACTCGAGAACCATGTCGTCGTATCTCTGTTGTAGCCGCGAATGTGCAGAGTAGCATAGAATTGAAGCAATAGCTCTTCATTCCAGTGTTCTTTATCTGTGACAAAACTGAGCAGCCCAGCATCACGAAAGCAGTCAAGTGCTTCTTCTAAGCAGGGCAGTCCAGTAATGGCTTCAGTGTCGAGGCGCATATGAGGGAAAATGCGCCCTTGATCATACAGAACACAGGAGTAATAGCTTCGCTGCTGATGACTCCAGAACCGATCTGATGATATTCTTGGCTTTGTGTAGGGGTTCTTCGAGCTATCAAAGAATGTGTTGTGGCTCTTGAAGCCATTTGCATTGAAAGACCCGACAGATGTGGCAGTACCTGGAAACCTTGGCAGTCTTGGCTTTGGCTTCTGGACCTGAGGCCTATGCTCTATGTGATAGTCAAACTAAGGACCAGAGACAATAGGCAGAGGGACCAGAACGGGCCATCTTACTGTGATTAGCTCGCCATGGTTGTATGCTTGCTCGATTGTATAGGGCCTTGGGGACGAAACAGGAGCAGTGGCAGCAGCTGAGGCTTCAGGCTGCACAACAGGTGCTTCAGGAGCAGTTGCCTCATTAGCTTCAGGTGCAGTGGCCTCATTAGCTTCAGGCACACTGGTTGGTTCAAGCTCCACATTAGCTTCAGCCATGACAACGTCATTTGCTTCACTTGCGTTGGTTGTGGCAGCTTCAGGATTTTCGACCTCCACTTGAGGAGCTAGAGGGTCAGGCACAGACACGTTCACTTCATGAACTATTTCTTCAGGCATGGGGGGAGTTTGGACACGTTCTTCTTAACGTTCCTCATCGGCTGATGCAGCCGGATTGTCTTAAGCAGCTTGTGCTTCAGACACAGAGACATTCACAGTTGGAGCAGGTTCAGAAAATACTTGACGTGCAACAGGTGAACGTTGCACTTCTCCTTCTGGAACGCTCGACAGAGGGACTTGAGGACTTTGTCCTTTGCGAAGCCTGCGAAATGTTGGCAACGCCTTGGGAGATGGAGTTTGCTGGGCCTGAAAGTCTTCATCCTCTTCTTGCACGGGGGGTGTAGCTTGTTGTTGTTGTTGGGGAGTACTGGGGGAGTCTTGTAGTTGTGGGTGATCATCCCACGATGCATCCTGAGCAATTGGCGTCAGTGGACGACCAATGCTGATGAGTTCGTTGTTCGTATGAACAGGCGATGATACCACGTCATGTTCGATCTGAGGAAGAACTTCATCATCAGCTACATTGTCATCATGACCAATGTCTTTAGCAGCGGTGGGTTTAGCTGCTGGAATATCTTCAGCTTCATGAGCCTCTGTGGAAGCAGGCTCATGGACTATCATTCTTCGTTCTTGATGTTCTGACGCTGGGCGAACCACTGAAATGGGTTCAACAACTAAGGGCTCTGTGGAAGCAGCCCTAGTCTTCTTCGTCTTGCACTTCTTCTTGGAGGGAGAGGCATCAGAGGCTTCAGTGTTCTTCCTCTTTCTGGCTTCAGCCTCGGCAGCCCTCGTCTTCTTTTGTTCTGAAGCGGTTGTGGTGACCTTTGGCTTCGAGCCAGTCATGCTGCTCGGGAAGATAATGAGTGGGGCTTCTTGGCTTGAAGGAGCAGGCTGGTCAGCAGAAAGCTTCTTCTTTTTCTTTGCAGCCATCCTGGGGTCAATGCCAGGACGGCCAAGTAACTTGCGCTTCTCAGCCTCATTGTAGGCAAGCACACACTTATCAGCCAAACGCTTCATGCACTCACGAGAGCCTTGAGCTTCTTGGCGCTTCTTCAGAAAAGCTTCTTTAAGCTCATGCGGCATGACTTTGAAGTGTCGGACGTCTTGAACACTTAGCTTGGCCACATGCTTCTTGAATTGAGCCTTCTCATAATCAATATAGTTCTTGAGCTCAACGATTCGCTGAGCGAGAGCCAGCTCAGAAGCAATGGCACCATTGAAGGCGACACTGAGGCCAATGGGAAGCTGTAAATCTTCAAAGCTGACATTGGGGGTGTCGAACCACTCATCAATGAAATTGTGGATGATGGCCACATCAAAGAGAGGCAAGTTGTTGAAGATTTCTGCTTCTTCCTTGCTCTTTATCAGCTACTCAAGAGCATCATCAGCAAGATCTTCATCACTTGACAGATCAATGGGTTCTTCACGCAGAATGGCGGCAGGAGTCAAGGCTTGATCAGTATGCCTGATAAGTTGCTTTTTCTTCTCCATCTTCTTGGAGATACGGGATTGATCTTCAGACTGCACACTGGCTTCAGGAGGTGCAGTGGCCAGAGGCTTCGCACGTAAAGCTTTTGGAGGTGCTGATTTAGAAGCCTTTAGCTTCTTTTGCTTCTGTGGCTTCGAAGGAGGAGCTGGGGCTTCATCAGTGTCAGCATCATTATCAGAATGATCTACCTTGGCACCTTGGACCAAGATGTAAGTGATGAGGCCATCAAGGTTTGCAAAGGGGCCAATTCTGTTTTCTTCAGCTTCACGTGTGCCATCATCACGGGGAGCAGAGGGACCAGGATTGAAGTCTAATCCCCGTGACTTCTTATTTTCCTTTTCTGAAGCCTTAGCAAACTGGAAGTTGCGCTTGAAGAGATTGTCGTCACGACACCAGAGCAATGATGATGGGTCGTCTTCTTCAGGCTGTGGCCCACGGACCATGCAAGGATAGAATTCTTGCGCAATGGCTTCAGCTTTGTTCTTGGGGGGGAAGGCCTCGATAGAGAATATCACCCCAAGGGCTCTTGATAGCATTTTTCTCTGCGTACTCCTGGGTGACGAACTTGTACTTGTACCACTGTTCAGCCCAATAGCGTCGAATCCATTGGATTCGAGTCTTGCGCTGATTGTAATCTTCTTCAGGATCTGTTTTATACATTTTTGCCAGATCATCAGGCAGATCCCTTGATGTTCCCCCACAACGCTGTCTGCCACCCTTCCTTGCTGATTTTTCGGAAGCCATGAACTTCAAGCTGAATGGCTTCAATATGTTCAGAGGCTTCAGAGATTTACGCTTGCTGGTCAAGCAGGAACTGGCTTCAGGAGAATTGATATGATGCTGTAGGTATTCTGCAAACGAATGCAGACTATGAGAACCAAGGGATTCTCCCACGGACATGTACCTGTGACAGCATTAGAGATGCGAGGGAAGGGGAAGAGGTCATATGCATTCTCAGAAGATTTTGAAGATAAATCAGTTTGAAGATATTGACCTCATGATGCGAAGACATTCACTTATATAGGTGAGTTGGTTCCAGATTTGTACCAATCCGTGAATGAGTACAAGTGAGGAATCAAACTAGTCAGGAAATCTAAGTGAATTGACTCGGCAGTATGAGATGTAGACATAATAGATCTAACCTTGAATAGGCAGAAACTACTTTTGGTAAACAGGATGAATCTTGAAGATCAAAAAGGTGGTAAAAATAGAGTTATAATTACCGCACGAAGAACTGCTAGATGGGAAGAATAGGAGACTGAGCAGTTCAGCCCACCGTGCCCTAACTTGGCGACAGAGGACACCTACGGCAACGGCGGAGAGGACGATGTCCGCGGCTGGCGTGAGGACGGCGTCGGAGAAGTCGCGGCAGCTAAGCGCTTCGTCGCCGACGGCGTCGCGAGCTAGCGGTGGCGCTAGGGTTTTGACGGAGGTGGAGAGGTGGAAGAAGGATTTCTTTACCGCAGGGGACAAGTATTTATAAGTAGGTGAGAGACACAGCGCGATTACGCTGGTGCCCCTAGCGGTTCACATCTGAGGGGTACGTGGCAAGTATGCAACATACTTAGAATTATCCCACATTCCCACACCCGCCAGGCATGTCGGAGAGTTGTTCCGGCTTCTCCGGATTTCAACAATAAAGATAAGTCATTTAAAACAGATTTAATGTTTGTCTCTTTGCCTTCTCCTGACTAGGACGCAGAGAAGACATTCGACAGTTTCAATAGAATGCATATGATTTGGACAGACAGAGTTTGAGATAGGAAGCATAGAGGGGTTAGGGTCCGATCACATTCACTTAGTTCAAAATATCCAATCTTGAAGACATAGCTATAAGTGAATGCTGTAGAGGACAGAACACTAGTATATATATAAATTAGAAAGCAATCAAATCATCATAGTGTATAAGATCATGAAGATAAATTGAAACTAAAGACAAACCAAATGCGAAGTTATTGCAATATAACGCCATGAGTGAAACACTTCAAACAGAGAAAGTTGGTGGTGGCGTTACCCACCGTATAGGAAGTATTAGACCCAGACACGGCGCACAATTATCGTGGTGCTCCGAAGTCAAATTCCATGTTAATGTATTCACACTCATAGTGTAAATCTTCATTGATTGAAGATATACATGACTTTGTGTGTTGCACACCTAAGTCATCAACATGCATAATTGTTAGGATATGTGCCTGATCACAAGACATTCGAGGATTCCAAGATATTTAGCTCACATCGTAACTTGCAAAACCTTTTCTCATCCAAGGGCTTTGTGAAGATATCTGCCAGTTGCTCTTCAGTGCTGACATGCATGATATCTATATCTTTCTTCATAACATGATCTCTGAGAAAGTGATGACGTATTTCAATGTGCTTTGTCTTCGAGTGCTGGACTGGATTGTTGGCTATCTTGATGGCACTTTCTTTGTCGCAGAAGAGAGGTACTTGGTTCAGGTTGATGCCATAATCCTTGAGAGTTTGCTTCATCCATAGAAGCTGAGCACAACAGGATCCAGCAGCAATGTATTCAGATTCAGCAGTTGAGAGTGATACACAGTTCTGCTTCTTTGAAGACCAACAGACAAGTGATCGACCAAGAAAATGACATGTGCCTGATGTAGACTTGCGATCCACCTTGTCACCAGCATAATCAGCATCCGAGAATCCAACCAAATCAAATTTTGAGCCCTTGGGATACCATAATCCGAGTGTTGGGGTGTAAGCCAAATATCGAAGAATTCGCTTCACAGCTAAGTGATGCGATTCCTTTGGTGCCGCTTGGAATCGAGCACACATGCAAACACTAAGCATAATATCTGGCCTAGATGCACATAAATAAAGCAAAGAACCAATCATGGAGCGGTATACCTTTTGATCGAACTCTTTACCATTGTTGTCGGGACCAAGATGGTGTTTGGCTGGCATTGACGTCGTGTAGCCTTTGCAGTCTTCCATTCCAAACTTCTTCAGACAATCTTTGAGGTATTTTTCTTGAGATATGAAGATGCCATTTCGTTGCTGACGAATTTGAAGACCAAGGAAGAACTTCAGCTCGCCCATCATGGACATTTGATATTGCTCTTGCATCATGTACCCAAACTCATCACTGTACTTCTGGTTGGTGCAGCCGAAGATTATGTCATCCACATATATTTGGCACACAAATAGTTCACCATCATATGTCTTCGTGAAGAGTGTGGGATCGAGGGATCCAGGTTTGAAGCCTTTGCTCTTCAGGAAGTCTTTGATTGTATCATACCAGGCACGAGGAGCTTGTTTGAGGCCATACAGTGCTTTGTTTAGCTTGTACACCATATCAGGATGTTTTGGATCTTCAAAGCCAGGTGGTTGTGCGACATATACTTCTTCTTCAATCTTGCCATTGAGAAATGCACTCTTTACATCCATTTGATATAGCAAGATGTTGTGATGATTAGCATAGGCTAGCAGTATGCGAATAGCTTCAAGTCTAGCAACAGGAGCAAATGTTTCATCGAAGTCAATTCCTTCAACTTGAGTATATCCTTGAGCCACAAGACGTGCTTTGTTTCTGACGACTTGACCATGCTCGTCTTGCTTGTTTCGATATATCCATTTTGTTCCAATAATGTTATGCATACGAGGATCGGGTCGCTTGACAAGTTCCCAAACATTATTCAGCTTGAACTGTTGAAGTTCTTCTTGCATTGCTTGAATCCATTCGGGTTCCATAAAAGCTTCAGCAACTTTCTTGGGTTCTGATATTGACACAAATGAAAAGTGCCCACAGAAGTTTGCTAACTGTGTTCCTCTTGAGCGAGTAAGCGGACCAGGCGCGTTGATGCTGTCAATTATCTTCTCGATTTGTACTTCATTTGCAACACGAGGATGAACAGGACGAAGATTTTGCTCCGGTTGATCATTGTCATCATTGGGAGGATTGTCTTCGGTCTGAGCAGTGTCTTTAGGTTGATTTGGTGCAGAGATGATAAGTTCCTCTTCAGGCTGTGCTTCAGAAGGCATGATTTCACCAGTTCCCATCAGCTTGATAGATTCGCTTGGAGGAGCTTCATCTAGTGTACTTGGCAGAATTTCTCTTTGTGAACCATTGGTTTCATCAAATTTCACATCCACAGTTTCAACGATCTTATAGAGAAAGAGGTTGAAGACTCTGTAGGAGTGTGAGTCCTTTCCATAGCCAAGCATGAAGCCTTCGTGAGCCTTAGGTGCAAATTTTGACTTGTGATGGGGATCCTTGATCCAGCATCTAGCTCCAAATACTCTGAAGTAACTGACATTTGGCTTCTTGCCAGTAAGGAGCTCATAGGATGTTTTTTCAGAAGCTTGTGGATGTAAACACGGTTGATGATGTGACAGGCTGTATCAATAGCTTCAGGCCAGAACTTTCTTGGTGTCTTGTATTCATCTAGCATTGTTCGAGCCATCTCAATGAGGGTTCTGTTTTTGCGCTCAACGATGCCATTTTGCTAAGGTGTGTACGGAGCAGAAAACTCATGAGTGATTCCCATTGTATCCAGATACAAATCAAGTCCTGTGTTCTTGAATCCAGTGCCATTGTCACTTCTGATATGCTTGATCTTCACACCATAATTGTTCATTGCTCGATTTGCGAAGCGCCTGAAGACATCTTGCACTTTAGTCTTGTAAAGAATTATATGAACCCATGTGTATCTTGAGTAGTCATCAACAATGATGAAGCCATAGAGACAGGCAGTTGTTGTGAGGGTGGAGTAGTGAGTAGGTCCAAATAAGTCCATGTGTAACAGCTCGAAGGGTTGAGATGTTGTCATGATTGTCTTCGAGGGGTGCTTTGCCCTTGTCATCTTTCCAGCTTCACAGGCACCACACAGATGATCCTTCTTGAACTTGACATCTTCGATGCCAATGACATGCTTCTTCTTGACAAGTGAGTGTAAGTTCCTCATGCCAACATGTCCTAGCCTTTGATGCCAGAGCCAGCACTCTGAAGCTTTTGTGAGAAGACATACGACAAGCTGTGGACCTGCTGAGAAATCTACCACGTATAGATCATCTTTCCTATATCCTTCAAAGACTAGAGATTTGTCAGATTCCATTAGTACAAGGCAACGATATTTTCCAAATAGCACAATCATGTTTAAGTCACAAAGCATTGAGACAGACATTAAGTTGAACCCAAGGGATTCAACCAGCATCACTTTATCCATGTGTTGATCCCTAGAGATTGCAACTCTACCTAGACCCAATACTTTGCTTTTACCAGTGTCAGCAAATGTGATTTGACTCTTGTCGGATGGACGTAAGGTTGAGTCCATGAGAAGACTTCGATCACCAGTAATATGATTAGTGCATCCGCTGTCAATAATCCATTCTGAAGCTTTTGGTGACATGCCCTACAGTGCAGTTAGGAGGATAGGCTTCACAAGGTATGTTGTGAAGCATAAGCATTTTATGCATACTAGGATTATCACAACATAGACAAGATTAGAACACACAGTATGACAGATAAGAGATTCATATGTGGAATACATAGTAAGTCATTTTATCATGCGTCCCTTTATGTTTTAGGTCCCCAGCAATAATATCGGACGCCATTGATTGCTGGCTGGAGACCACATTCTGCAAAAGAGAGTTAATTCTTCTTCACCACCCACATTTTCAGGGGTGGCTTAGAAGCAATGAGTCTAAGTGCAGCATCTGAGAATTTCGGCTTTGAAGCCCTAGCAAATAGCCTTGCAGGAAATGAATGATACTCATGTGAATAAGCAGAAAAGTTCTTAGTTCTATGAACATAGCGGTTTGAAGACACATGCTCATATTCATGAGTCTGAGTATGATTTCCCTGCAAAACATTGGCGTTAGGGTGACTCAAGTGAGTCCTGTGTTCGTAAGTAGCCGTTGGACCATATGATGCCTTTGGTCTGGGGTTTGTCTTCTTCCCTAGTGGTGTCATGATGACATTCACTGGAATATTCTCAAGGCAGCTTTTGGGAACCCAGATCTTCTTCATAGGAGGTCCATTCCTGCAGTTAGTACCAATATACCTGGCAAACACTTCACCATTCTGATTTTTGAACAGTTTATAGTTTGCATCAAAGGATTCATCAATGATAATAGGATTAGCACAGGTAAATCCAGATAAAGTGGATGGATCCACTGAAGGTTCCTTTGCAGCAACCCATGTGGTTTTGGGATAATGCTCAGGCTTCCAATAGGAACCATCAACATTCATTTTCCTCTCGAACCCAACACCCTCTTTCCTAGGGTTTCGGTTCAGAATCTGCTTTTTGAGGACATCGTAGAGTGTCTGATGTCCCTTCAAGCTTTTGTACATCCCTGTTTCAAGCAATGTCTTCAACCTAGCATTTTCATCAGCAATACTAGTGGTATCCTCCGCAGAGGGGTTAGTAACCACATCAGTAGTTGAAGACAATGAAACAGCAGGAGCAGTGGAACATTCAGCAACAGATGTAGCATTATCACGCTCAATGCATTTTAAACATGGTGGTTCAAATCCATCCTGAGCGGGATTGATCTATTGAGCGCGAAGTGACTCATTCTCTCTTTGAAGGTCTTCATGAGTCGCTTTCAATTTCTCAAGCTCTTGCTTCCTTTGAAGATAATCATAGGAGAGCTTTTCATATGTGGTTGAGAGCGTCTCATGAAGACTTTAAAGTTCTTGGTACTTAGCATGAAGATTTTTTATGTCTTCTACTAAGGACTGTGAACGTGTCATTTCCACGTCCAACAGGTCATTGCTTTTGTCTAACAGTTTTTGAGTATGTTCCATAGCCCTTTGTTGTTCAGTAGCAATTTTAGCAAGTGTTTTGTAGCTGGGTTTAGATTCACAATCAAAGTCATCTTCACTTGATGTTTGAAAGTAAGCATCGCGTGATTTTACCTTGGCACCGTGTGCCATGAAGCAGTAGGTGGGAGCAGGATTGTCCATGTCAACAGCTTCAGCGTTGGTGTGGAAGTCATTGCCTTCAGTGTTGAAGATGGACTTGGCAACATAGGCTATGGCTAGAGCCAGACTCGCAACGCCAGGGTCGGACTCCTCTCCAGATTCCACCTCCGCCTCCTCGGAAGCAAACTCCTCCTCTGAATCCATTTCCTTGCCAACAAAGGCACGAGCCTTGCCTGATGAGCTCTTCTTGTGTGATGAAGACTTGGAAGAAGACTTTGAGGATTTCTTCTTCTTCTTGTCATCAAAATCATATTCCTTGCTCTTCTTCTTCTTCTTCTCATTGTCCTACTGTGGACACTCAGATATGTAGTGAACAGGTTTCTTGCACTTGTGGCAGGTTCTCTTCTTGTGGTCATGGGTGGAAGCTTCATCAATCTTGGAGCTGGATCGTGAAGACTTTCTGAAGCCCTTCTTCTTGGTGAACCTCTGAAACTTCTTCACAAGCATGGCAAGTTCCTTTCCAATGTCTTCAGGATCATCAGAACCGCAGTCAGATTCTTCTTCAGATGACGAAATCACTTTTGCCTTCAAGGCACGAGTTCGACCATAATTGGGACCATAGATATCTCTTTTCTCAGAAAGCTGGAACTCATGTGTGTTGATCCTCTCAAGTATATCAGACAGATCGAGTGTCTTGAAGTCAGGACGTTCTTGAATCATGAGGGCAAGGGTGTCAAAGGAATTGTCAAGTGATCTTAGCAGTGTCTTGACGATTTCATGCTTGGTGATCTCAGTGGCGCCAAGAGCTTGAAGCTCATTTGTGATGTCAGTCAGATGATCAAATGTGAGCTGGACATTTTCATTGTCGTTCCTCTTGAAGCGGTTGAAGAGATTGCGAAGAACACTGATCCTTTGGTCTCTCTGTGTAGAGACGCCTTCATTGACCTTGGACAGTCAGTCCCAGACTAGCTTTGACGTTTCCAGAGCACTCACACGGCCATACTGTCCTTTGGTCAGATGACCACAGATGATGTTCTTTGCAGTCGAGTCCAGTTGAATGAACTTCTTGACATCAGTAGGGGTGACACCTTCACCAGTTTTGGGAACGCCATTCTTGACGACATACCAGAGGTCGACATCAATGGCTTCAAGATGCATGCGCATCTTATTCTTCCAGTAGGGATATTCTGTTCCATCGAACACGGGGCAAGCAGCGGAGACTTTGATTATCCCTGCAGTCGACATAGCTAAACTCCAGGTGGTTAAACCGAATCACACAGAACAAGGGAGTACCTTGCTCTGATACCAATTGAAAGTGCTAGTTATCGACTAGAGGGGGGGTGAATAGGCAATTTTTGTGAAAGTCTTCAAAACATGGAAGTTTCAAAGACAAACAATAGAAATAACCTAATTGATATGCAGCGGAAGATAGACTACAACAAGCAAGCCATAGTCAAGTATGCAATAGCGTTAACGTACGAAGACTAATAGCAGCTAGGTAGTAGGATCAGGATGGAAGATAGTATGAAGCCAATCAACAATAGTAGTCAAGCAATGAAGTCAATCAGATAAGACAGATAAGCAATGACTTCACGAATACAAACTCAAAGTAAAGGAGGGAAGTGATAGAACCAGTCACTTGTTGAAGACACAGGATTTGTTGGACCAGTTCCAGTTGCTGTGACAACTGTACGTCTAGTTAGGGAGGCTGAGATTCAACTCAGAAGACCATGTCTTCACCTTATTCCCCTTGAGCTAAGGACACTTAGTCCTCGCCCAATCACTCTGGTAAGTCTTCAAGGTAGACTTCCGAACCTTCACAGACTTCGTTCACCCGGCAATCCACAATGACTCTTGGATGCTCAGAACGCGACGCCTAACCGGCTAGAGGATACACAGTCCTCAAGTGTAATAAGTCTTCAGGTCACACAGACAGAAAGACTTCAGTGATGCCTAACACTCTTTGGCTCTGGGTGTTTGGGCTTTGTCCTCGCAAGGACTTTTTTCTCTCTCAAATGCTTTGAGGTGGGTTGCTCTCAAACGACAAAAGCCGTGTACAAACTCTGAGCAGCCACCAATTTATGGTGTAGGGGTGGGCTATTTATAGCCACTAGGCAACCCGACCTGATTTGTCCAAAATGACCCTGGGTCACTAAGGAACTGACACGTGTTCCAACGGTCAGATTTCAAACACACGCGACAACTTTACTTGGGCTACAAGCAAAGCTGACTCATCCAGGTCTGGATATGGTTTGCTCTCATTGTCTTCGCTCGAAGACATAGGATTTGAGTTGAGCATCACTTCAGTCACTCTGACTTAGTTCACTTGGACCCCACTTAACAGTTCGGTGGTTCCTATGACTCAACAAAGAAGAAAAGGAAGCAACGAATCCACACAGTCTTCGCGCTCCATAGTCTTCACGCAATGTCTTCTCATGTCATAGTCTTCAATATGAATATCTTCTCATACCACCATTGTCTTCAATGTCTTCATACATTTTTAGGGGTCATCTCCGGTAGGTAAACCGAATCAAAGAGGGACACTACCTGCGTTATCCTGCAATTCTCACAAACGCATTAGTCCCTCAACCAACTTTGTCATCAATACTCCAAAACCAACTAGGGGTGGCACTAGATGCACTTACACTGCTGTTTTCTCTAAAATTGATTTGCGTAGTGGTTATCATCAAATTAGGATGACAGAAGGGGATGAATGGAAAACTGCTTTCAAAACTAAATTTGGTTTATATGAGTGGCTAGTTATGCCTTTTGGTCTTACTAATGCACCTAGTACATTCATGAGATTAATGATCGTGTTTTGAGAGAGTTTATTGGTCGTTTTGTGGTTGTATATTTTGATGACATACTTATTTACAGCCGCAATGAATCTGAACATTGTGATCATATTAGACAAGTTTTGCAAGTGGTGCGTGATGCTAAATTGTATGCTAATCTTGAGAAGTGCACATTTGCAAAAGATAAGGTCATATTTCTGGGATACGTTGTATCTAAGCATGGAGTAGAAGTAGATTCATCTAAAATTGAAGCAATTCAAAATTGGCCTACTCCCATGAATGTTAGTCAAGTACGAAGTTTTCACGGTCTTGCTGGTTTCTACCGGCGTTTTGTGAAAGACTTTAGTATTGTTGCTGCACCATTGAATGAATTAACTAAGAAAGCAGTGGCTTTTGTTTGGGGCGTTGCACAAGATCATGCATTTGATGAGCTGAAACGTTTGCTTACTTCTGCACCATTACTTGCACTACCAGATTTTTCTAAGCAATTTGAAGTTGAATGTGATGCTAGTGGTATAGGAATTGGTGGTGTGTTGATGCAAGAAGGTAGACCTATTGCTTATTTCAGTGAGAAACTTTATGGTGCTAGATTGAATTATCCTGTTTATGACAAAGAATTGTATGCTCTTGTTAGAGTTCTTGAAGTTTGGCAACATTATTTGTGGCCAAAAGAATTTATCATACATTCTGATCATGAAGCTTTAAAATATCTGAAAGCTCAATCTAATTTGCATAGGCGCCTCGCTAAGTGGGTTGAGTTCATTGAGTTGTTTCCCTACATAATTAAGCATAAGAAAGGGAAAGATAATGTTGTTGCTGATGCTCTATCTAGGAAGAACATGTTATTGACACATCTCGATGTTAAAATTCCTAGTTTAGAGAGCTTGTGTGATTTATATGCAACTGATCATGATTTTGCTGAACCATATCATTTGTGTATGCTTCGACACGCATGGGACAAGTACCACATACATGATATATTTTTGTTTCGTGCTAACAAACTATGTGTTCCAGAATCGTCGGTGCGTTTGCTATTGTTGCAGGAATCACATGCAGGAGGATTGATGGGTCAGTTTGGGCGTGAGAAGACATTGCTCATGCTAGCTGATCACTTTTATTGGCCCAAGATGAGGCGCGACGTGGACAGGTTTGTTAGGCGCTGCATTACATGTAACAAGTCCAAGTCAAAACTAAAGCCTCACGGTTTGTATACGCCACTACCTACACCTACCACACCATGGGAAGATATCAGTATGAATTTTGTGTTAGGTTTGCCACGCACTAAAAGAGGTCATGATTCTATATTTGTGGTAGTGGATAGATTTTCAAAGATGGCACATTTTATTGCATGCCACAAAAGCGACGATGCGTCGCATATTGCTAACATGTTTTTCAAGGACATCGTACGCTTGCATGGAGTGCCAAAGACAATTGTTTCTGACAGGGACGTGAAGTTTATGAGCTACTTCTGGAAGACCCTATGGGGAAAGCTAGGAACGAAGCTGCTGTTCAGTACTACATGTCATCCCCAAACGGATGGTCAAACAGAGGTGGTGAATCGCACATTGTCCCAATTGCTGCGAGCTATGATCAAGAAAAATCTGCGTGAGTGGGAGGAGTGTTTGCCCCATGTTGAGTTTGCATATAACAGAGCAGTGCACACTACTACCCAGGTTTGTCCTTTTGAGGTGGTGTATGGCTTCAAACCAATCACACCGCTAGATTTGCTGCCTCTTCCATTGCATGAGAGAGTAAATATGGAGGCATCAAAAAGAGCAGATTATGTGAAGAAAATTCATGAGAGGACACAAGAGGCTATTGAGAAGAAAGGCAAGAACATTGCTGCTGCAAGAAACCAATCAAGAAAGCAAGTTTTGTTTCAGCCTGGAGATTTGGTTTGGGTGCATCTGCGCAAGGATAGGTTCCCACAGCTGCGGCGTTCCAAGTTGTTGCCGCGTGGTGCTGGTCCTTACAAGGTGCTAGCCAAGATAAATAACAATGCCTACTCGATTGATATTCCTATTGCTGAGTTTGGTGGCGTTAGCAACAGCTTCAACGTTGCTGATTTGTCACCATATGATGGAGAAGACCTTGGAGCGTCGAGGTCGACGCCTTTTGAAGGGGGGGGGAGATGATGAGGACATCCCTACACTTGACCCATCTCCAACCTATGATGATGATCACCAAGTGGCTGCAAAGAAGACGTCCAATGATGAAATCAGAATTGGACCTATCACAAGAGCTCGTGCAAAGATAATAGAACAACAGGTGAATTCTCTCTTAGTTGAATATGCTATTTATTTTAATGAGAGCTTTCTACTGCCTAAGTCTTTGTGTGTTTACATACTCAGGTGCATGGGAGAAGAAGGCATAGCACGAGGGAGCGAGGAGTTGTAGCAAGAGGAGCATGCCGTGGAGTACAAGCAAGAGGGCGCGAGGGAGGAAAGGCAGTCAGGCGCAAACATCAAGGAGGAGGATCCCCACGTCGAGTAACACCACGCGCACCAACACCATGTTGCAGCGCCATACCTCAAGTACATGGCCTGCGTGCCAAGGGGCTGAACCCAAGTTGGGTCAGTTTGTATCAAGTTGAGTCGAACCACGTTTTGAGTCGAACCAGTTTAGGTTGTACCAAGTCAGGAGGACCAGGCTGGGCGCACCAGACCTAGCGCGCCCCCCCTGGGCGCATCACCCAGCCCCACTTATATAGAGGGCTGCTCTCGGATTAGTTAGATAGACCACGTTTAAGATAAACCCTAGTTCATGAGATTGCTATAAGCATTCATCTTGAATTATTGTCTCCAATTCGTATCGATCTGGAGATTATATACTACAAGTCAAGTGTGATCAGCTGTTCCATTGGGAATTAGTATATTGCAATTCTAACCGTTTCGTGGTCGACGGCTACGTTGCGCAAGTGTGTGAAGTCATGAATATCCGAAGGGTAGAGAGCTGTTGTATTGGCATCAGGGATCTAGCAAGGAGAGATCATCGGCGACACCAAATTATCTATCCACCATCATCATCTACGTTACCGCTCACTGAGATGATCGGGCCACCCCATATAAAGTCATCTATTAGGGTTTCGACGTGTCTTGTTTTTATGACTACGTCGTCCATGTATGCCTCCACTGTTTTGCCGATTTGCTTTTCCAGGGATGTTTGAATCATGCGTTGATAGGTTGCTCTGGCATTCTTAAGCCCAAAAGGCATAGTGTTGAAGCAGAAAGGGCCATATGGCGTTATGAAAGCTGTTGCAGCTTGGTCGGACTCTGCCATCTTTATTTGATGGTATCCAGAGTATGCGTCGAGGAAACACAGTGAGTCATGTCCAGCTGTGGCATCGATGATTTGATTGATGCGAGGGAGGGGAAAGGGATCCTTGGGGCAAGCCTTGTTAAGGTCTTTGAAGTCGACACACAGGCGCCAGGATTTGTCCTTCTTTGGTACCATTACCAAGTTCGCCAGCCAATCCGGATGTTTGATATCTCTGATGAATCCGGCCTCGAGTAGCTTGGCTAGCTCCTCCCCCATGGCTTGCCGTTTGGGCTCCGAAAATTGCCTTAGGGTCTGTTTAACAGGTTTGTATCCCTTCAGTATGTTAAGGCTGTGTTTGGCCAATTCACGGGGGATGCTCGGCATGTCCAATGGGTGCCAGGCGAAGATATCCCAATTCTCGCGTAAGAAGTCGTGCAGTGCGGCGTCCATAGCGGGGTTCAACTGTGTCTCGATGGAAGCTGTCTTCATGGGGTCCGTTGGGTGGACTTGGAATTTGATTATATCATCTGCGGGTTTGAATGAGGTGGACTTAGGTCGTTTGTTGAGTATCACGTCGTCCCTGTCCATGGTGGCGCGTAGCGTTGTTAATTCTTCTGCCGCTAGGGCTTCGGATAGTGCTTCCAAGGCTAGTGCTGCGGTTTTGTTTTCGGCGCGGAGTGTGACGTCCAGATCACTGGCTAGAGTGATGATTCCATTGGGTCCAGGCATTTTAAGCTTCATATACCCGTAATGGGGTATGGCTTGAAAGCTTGCAAACGCGTCCCTCCCTAGAAGGGCGTGGTATCCACTGTTGAAAGGAGCCACTTGGAAGGTGATTTCTTCGGACCTGTAATTCTCTGGGGTGCCGAATACCACATCGAGTGTGATTTTTCCCGCACACCGTGCCTCCCGACTAGGGATAATTCCCCTGAAGGTTGTGCCGCTTTGTTCAATGCGGCCTTTGTCAATCTCCATCTTCTTGAGTGTTTCTTTGTAGATTAGGTTTAATCCGCTTCCGCCGTCCATGAGTACTTTAGTGAGCCGAAAGCCGTCCACTATTGGGCTGAGGACCAGAGCGGCCGGCGCCCGGATGGACTGGAATTGGGGTTCGTCACTGGCATTGAAGGTTATAGCAGTGTCATTCCACGGGTTTATTTTCGCCACATAGCAAATTTCAGCGGAGCTTCGATGCGCTCGCTTGCGCCTATTGTTTGAGACAAAGGTCTCGAAGACTGTCAGTACCGTATTGTGTTCCTTGGCGGGATGTGATTCTGCTTTTTATGGCTCTCGAGGAGATCCTCGCCACTCTTGGCTACCTGCCGGAGTATCCAACATGCTCTAAGGCTATGGGTCGGCATTGCATCTGGAGTGTTGTGCAGCTTACATGGCCCGTTGAGCCATTCTTCCAATACGGTTCCCCGCCCTGGGGCGGGTTTTGGTTTCTTGGGAATTGAGTTGGTCGACTTACGACAGTTCGGCCGTTTAGTTCGAACAAAGGTTCTGGTGAGGGCCATACTATCCCAAAATTCTATTTGGGTCTTCCAGGCACTTTCCATTGCGCAGTACTTCTGTACTATGGTTTCCAAGTCCGTAAAGTGCGCTATGTCACGGTGACTTATAGCATTAAGGAGTCCTTTGTTCGTGCAGTTTCTGCAGAAAAGAGAGACTACGTCCTCCTTGTGGCAGTCCTTGACTTTACTAAGAGTGAGGAGAAATTTGGCCCAGTAATGGTGTACCGTCTCCTGGGACCCCTGCCTGATACGGGAGAGACGGTTTAAGTCCGAGAAGGCGTCATTGGCTGAATCCGGATTCTGATCCGATCTGGCGCCCAGGGGTAGGGGAAGTTCCAAGCCCGACAGTTTGGGATCTAGAGTATTACCCAATCCCTTCGGCCCAACGCCCGATTCTAAGTCCGGGACCTGGGCCATGTCTTCCTTTAGATGGGTGTTCGGCTCACTGAGTTCGGTGATCCGGACATAATTCATCCTCAAAGTTGAGGAGCAACCCGCGTGTGGTTCCTCCACTACCGCTATCTCATGGGTGGCCGGCGGGGATCTAATGTCCCTCTGGTCGGGTTTAAGCCCAATCCGCTCGTAGTTCGTAGCGACTCCCAAAGCGGCGATGCGATCCAAGAGCTCGTTAAGAGAGGATAGCTCCATCGGATCCATCTGTTCGGCAAGCTCCGAATCGATGCGGAGGTTATGCGTGATGACCTGAGAGGTCATTATCGGTGCGACAGCCGATGGGGCGGTCATAATGAAGCCGCCAAGCCGGAGAGTCTGGCCTACAGCTAGCGCTCCCCTAAAGGTGATGTCGTCCTCGACAACGAGACGAGCCATCGAGCCTTTGCAGCGGCGACACAGAGGAACTCTCAATGAAAGCACCAATGTCAGTGTCAAAACCGGCGGATCTTGGGTAGGGGGTCCCGATCTTTGCGTCTTAGGCTGATGGTAACAGGAAGCAAGGGACACAATGTTTACCCAGGTTTGGGCCCTCTCGATGGAGGTAAAACCCTACTTCTTGCTTGATTAATATTGAAGATATGAGTAGTACAAGAGTAGATCTACCACGAGATCGTAGAGGCTAAACCCTAAGAGCTAGCCTATGATGGTATGATTGTAATTGTGATCGGCCTTCTAAGGACCATCCTCTCCGGTTTATATAGACACGGAGAGCTAGGGTTTACATGGAGTCGGTTACAAGGAAGTAAACATAATATCCGGATCGCCAAGCTTGTCTTCCACGCATAGGAGAGTCCCATCCGGACACGAGCCAAAGTCTTGAGTCTTGTATCTTGACGCTTCTATAGTCGGGACAATGAATATAGTCCGTCTGTCCGGATACCCCCTTATCCAGGACTCCCTCACCTACACCTCCAGCTCCATCCACATCAACTGAAGCGTTCGTCCAAGGAGTCATATCTACACCACCACATCAAGACCAAGCCTGAGAGACGACATAGTAATATGCATTTTCTAGGAACTTTTTGGTAACTTGTTGCCAAAGGGGGAGAAAAATGTATAGATCATAGGCTTCGATAGAGAGAGAGAGTTGCTTTTGTTCTCTCTTGCTTTGGTGGTTAAACTTTATTTGCGTGTTTGAGGTACTTTAGGTATGTGTGATACCTGGATGATCATGTGTTTGATCATATGCTACATTTATGCTTGTTGGATGACATTATCCCATCTATCTCTATTTGATCATTCACTTTGCTTGGTGATGAGTGCATGTGTTCAATCTTTATTATTTTTTAGCGCTCCACCAAGATGTATGTGACATGAAAGAGTAACCCATGAGCCTAACTCTTTGTGCATTTGCAGCCCAAAGCAAATCTTAAACTATGCACAAATTTAGGGGGAGCTCTTGCTTATCACATACTTCTCAAAGCGACAATGTTTTTCACTCTTATTATTATTTGTCAAAGCTTTGATCTATATGTTGTAATCAATTACCAAAAAGGGGGAGATTGAAAGTGCAACTATCCCTAGGTGGTTTTGGTAATTCCTAACAACATATAGCTCATTGAGCTAACATCATTCCAAGATGAACATTTTAGGAAAAGCTCAATGAATGGCATGACATGGATAAGCAAAGTGGATCCCTCAAAATACTAAGGATAAAAGGATTGGCTCAATATCAAAAGCTCAAGACTCTACATTTTATATTTTAGTGATCCAAGATCACATTCAGTCTATAGGAAAAGCCAATACTATCAAGGAGGGATGAGGTGTTGTTTAATGAGTTTCTTGCTCCACAGTGCTTAGTGATATGCTCCAAAAACCCTCAACTACTTTCTCATATCCACATATGACCCAAAACAAAAGTCAAACTCGGCCCCACCGATTCTTTCTACCCGGAGCCACCGAGTTCAGATGTCATAGCCACTGCCACAAACCCTAGGCAAATCGGTCTCACGGATAGGGATCTCGGTCTCACCGAGATGGGATTGTAATCTCTCTATTTCCCTTCATAACGTTTCGGTCTCACCGAGATGAGCGATCGGTCCCACCGAGATTGCAATGTAAACTCTCTGTTTCCTTTTCGTAACATTTTGGTCTCACCGAAATGAGCGAACCGGTCCCACCGAGCTTACCTGACCAACTCTCTAGTTAGCTTATTACCAAAATCGGTCTCAATGAGTTTGTGTAATCGGTCTCACCGAGATTACGTTATGCCCTAAACCTAGCCATATCGGTCCTACCGAGTTGCATGTCAGTCCCACCGAAAACCCTAATGGTCACTAGGTTTACTAAATCGGTCTGACCGAGTTTGTTGATTCGGTCCCACCGAGATTGGTAAATTGTGTGTAACGGTTAGATTTTGTGTGGAGGCTATATATACCCCTCCACCTCCTCTTCATTCGTGAAGAGAGGCATCAGAACAAACCTACACTTCCAACTTACCATTTCTAAGAGAGAACCACCTACTCATGTGTTGAGGCCAAGATATTCCATTTCTACCATATGAATATTGATCTCTAGCCTTCCCCAAGTTGCTTTCCACTCAAATCTTCTTTCCACCAAATCCAAATCCTGTGAGAGAGAGTTGAGTGTTGAGGAGACTATCATTTGAAGCACAACAGCAAGGAGTTCATCATCAATACACCATTTGTTACTTCTTGGAGAGTGGTGTCTCCTAGATTGGCTAGGTGTCACTTGGGAGCCTCCGACAAGATTGTGGAGTTGAACCAAGGAGTTTGTAAGGGCAAGGAGATTGCCTACTTCGTGAAGATCTACCGCTAGTGAGGCAAGTCCTTCATGGGCGACAACCAAGGTGGGATAGACAAGGTTTCTTCTTTGTGGACCCTTCGTGGGTGGAGCCCTCCGTGGACTCGTGCAGCCGTTACCCTTCGTGGGTTGAAGTCTCCATCAACGTGGATGTACGATAGCACCACCTATCGGAACCACGACAAAAACATCCGTGCCTCCAATTGCGTTTGAATCCTCCAATCCCTTCCCTTTACATTCTTGCAAGTTGCATGCTTTACTTTCCGCTGCTCATAGACTCTTTGCATGCTTGCTTGAATTGTGTTAAGATTGCTTGACTTGTGCTAAGATATCTAAAATCTGCCAAAGACTAAAATTGGGAAAAGGATAAGTTTTTAATTGGTCAAGTAGTCTAATCAC
>NC_041389.1:595991392-596006656 GCF_002162155.2 Triticum dicoccoides | reverse complement strand
ACATACTTCCGATCCTACACTTTGTAAGCGTTGATTTGTCCTTTCCCCTCCCCCTCCAGGTGGGCAAGTGTGCCCGTGTGGGTTGCTTTTTATCTGAAACAAAATGAAAAATGATGTCAAATACAATTAAGAAACAGTACACATGATCTGAATATAGAATGGATAAATAATCTGATAAAAAGGTTCAGTTGTAATACTGAATCAATTTGCTCTTTAGCATAGTGGATGCATGCAACCTCCACCTACACCTATCATAAGGGCAATGAACAGTGAATCTTCTTGGCTCACTCCTATCAACCTCATAGGAGTTTTCAGTGAGAATGCAATATGTAGTCACTGCATTACGACAGTCCACCATCGATTTGAATACGGTTCATGGAGTAAGCTCAGGATTCTCTCTATTCCACTCAATTGTTGGCATGTCCTCACCATAATATTCTTGTAAAACTAAGGAGTCAATGTTCTCCTCCCTCTCTTCATCGTCAGTGTCATCAAATCTAGCACGACTGCTAGGCTCCTATGCATATTCATCTTCCACTGCTTGTTGACTAACTCTATCTACCAGTTCAGGGAATAGAATCTCATCCTCATCATCATGTTGAGGCACTTCCTCGTCAGGCTCTGCATATACTTCTACATCAGGTGCAGAAGGGAGAGGAGAAGTGGCAGAATTAGCGGCAGCCGACATGTTGTGGCTTTCAGAACCACTAGGTTTACTTGGTCTCGACCTACAAGGAGTGCAAGGACGCTCGCTATTAGCAGAGACAGATGATGTCTGAATACCCTTCCCCTTCGGGATACGTTGTTTGCGTGCTTGAAGCACACCGATATGGATTTTACTGAAATGGTTGTCAACATTCAAACTAAATAGCAATCCCAGATGCTCATCACGAGTTAATGGGACAAATCTCTGCTCGGTACTGTCGAAATATCTCAGTTCAACAACATCGGCAGGGCTCCATGGATACTCACAACAGAGTGCCTCGCGGAAATCTGTGAACGAAACTCTAGTTTCTACCACCTTAGGATAGAAAAACCCAGAAATCAGACACGGTTTAGTTCCACACAGCTCGCTAGTTTCCATTCTAACCGCCAGCCGAAAAGCAAGTGCAGGATCAACCTTATTCGATTGAAATAAGATAAAGGGCGCAGTTAGGCCGAAAATTTTCAGATAAATTGCACTGATTCACGCTAACGGTGGTCATATACAGCCTAATTTATGGATCTCCTAATCAATTTGAGAGCCAAATGATGCTTACCCAGGTGGAATCCACGAATTATCCCCCTCTGATTCGACCCAATCATCTCCACGGTCGATGGGCCGGACGGGGTGCTCCCCCGACATAGCTTCCTAATCCTAGATGGGGAGAGAGGGTAGATGCGGCAGAGGCGGCAGAGGCGGCACGATGGTGGCGGAGGGGGCGGCGCGGAAGCGACTCAATCTGATTCAGGTTACAGTGAGGGGAACCTACAATGAGTGTCAGTTTCACGGCCCCACTGGTTAGCACATAACGGTCAAAAAGTGGACTCGGCCCTACGCAGCCCCACTCGTCAGAGTTAACGGTCAAGCCATTGACCCGACGGCAACATCCGCTGTGACCAGTTCTGAGGGTTTCAGCCAAGGGAGTGGGGAAAAGTGAGCAAAAGTTAAGATCATGGGGATGAATGAGTAGAACTAAGGAACCAGGGGCACAAAAATAAAAAATCCCAATCATTAAACAAGCAAACATATGTAAACAATGCAAACATAAGAGCAATCTGTCTAAATAGAATAGTCTGTAAAGAGTGCAACATTCATCATACTTCCTTAACTTGAAAATTCTAAAAATTTACCACACTTTGGAAAATTTATTATAGCTTACTATGCAAAAAATTTCAACATTTTATCACATTCTGACTTTTCTAGAGAATTTTTGCAACAACAACAAACTTTCTGTATTGAAACAACAACTCATATACTTGCAAAATAAGCATGGTAAAGGCTATCCTTGACAATTTTATTGAAAAGAAAGATGCAAAACATTATTCCAAATAACAACAAGCAAAACCTAACAAAAGAAAATGGCGCTCCAAGCAAAACACATATCATGTGACGAATGAAAATATAGCTCGAAGTGAGGTTAGCGATAATGTTGGAGATGAAAGAGGGGATGCCTTTCGGGACATCCCCAAGCTTAGTTGCTTGGATCTTCCTTGGATATTAACTTGGGGTGCTTTGGGCATCCCCAAGCTTAGGATCCTCTCGCTCCTTATTCTCCTCATATTGACATCTCACCCAAAGCTTGAAAAATTCAATCACACAAAACTTAATGGAACTTCGTGAGATGGGTTAGTATGATAAAGAGCAAACCATTTCACTTTCGTACCATCAAAGACAAGATTCATAATTATTTCCACACAATGCCTAATGTAGCATATCATTTCCACAATTTATATTGAGCAATATAAGCCATAGAAACAAGGAAACAAGAAAACTATGCATTGAAAACAGAATCTATCAAAAACAGAATAGTCTGAAGTAATCTGTAATCCAACTATACTTCTGCTACTCCAAAAAATCTAACAAATTAGGACAACGTATATAATTTGATATCTATCACCTGTAAAAAATTAAGATCAAAAACACATTCCAGTGAATTTTCAAAATTCCTGGACCAGGCGCAAAAGTTTCTGTTTTTTGGACAGAATCAAGTCAACTATCATCCACACTATCCCAAAGGCTTTACTTGACACTTTATTAAAAAAAGCAATAGAACATGATTACTATAGTAGCTAATCATGTGAACACATAAAAACAATAGGTCAAAGTGTTGGGTTGTCTCCCAACAAGCGCTTTTCTTTAATGTCTTTTAAGCTAGGCATGATGATTTCAATGATGCTCACATAAAAGATAAGAATTGAAACATAAAGAGAGCATCATGAATCATAAGACTAGAACATTTAAGTCTAACCCACTTCCTATGCATAGGGGTTTTGTGAGAAAATAATTTATGGGAGCAAGAATCAAGTAGCATAGGAGGGCAAAACAAGGAATACTTCAAAACTTTCAACATAAAGAGAGAAAACTTGATATTATTGAGATATGTAAAAGCATAAGTTCCTCTCTCATAGTAATTTTCAGTGGCATCATGTGAATTCAACAATATAACTATCACATAAAGCGTTCTTTTCATGATCCACAAGCATAGAAATTTTATTACTCTCTGCATAAGCAATTTTATTCTCATTCATAATACTGGGAGCAAACTCAACAAAATAACTATCATGGGATTGAAAATTAAAATCATGATGACAAGTTTCATGTTTATAATTATTCTTAATGCCATACATGTCATCACCATAATCATCATAGATAGCAACTTTGTTGTCCTAATCAATTGAAGCCTCTTCCAAAATATTGGATTCATCACTAAATAACGTCATGACCTCTCCAAATCCACTTTTTCAATATTTTAACAAGATTCAACACCCTCCAAAATAGTGGGATCATTACCTAGAGTTGACACTCTTCCAAACCCACTTTCATCAATATAATCATCATAAATAGGAGGCATGCAA
The DNA here is from genome assembly GCF_002162155.2 of Triticum dicoccoides. Lineage (NCBI taxonomy): Eukaryota > Viridiplantae > Streptophyta > Magnoliopsida > Poales > Poaceae > Triticum > Triticum dicoccoides. Next base: position 596,003,098 of record NC_041389.1, on the reverse strand, counting down.
TCATCATAATAATTTTTTTCATCAAAACTTGGGGGACAAAAGATATCATCTTCATCAAACATAGCATCCCCAAGCTTATGGCTTTGCATATCATTAGCATCATGGATATTCAAAGAGTTCATACCAACAACATTGCAATCATACTCATCATTCAAATATTTTGTGCCAAACAATTTATTAAATTCTTCTTCTAACAATTGAGACAATTTTCCTTTCCATCATTTTCACGAAATACATTATGAAGATGAACAATATGATGCAACCTCAATTATATTTTTTGTAGTTTTCTTTTATAAACCAAACTAGTGATAAAACAAGAAACTAAAAGATTCAATTGCAAGATCTAAAGATATACCTTCATGCACTCACCTCCCCGGCAACAGCGCCAGAAAAGAGCTTGATGTCTATTACAAACTTTATTCTTGTAGACTCGTGTTGGGCCTCCAAGCGCAGAGTTTTGTAGGACAATAGCAATTTTTCCTCAAGTGGATGACCTTAGGTTTATCAATCCGTGGGAGGCGTAGGATGAAGATAGTCTCTCTCAAGCAATCCCTCAATCAAATACAAGAAATCTCTTGTGTCCCCAACACACCCAATACAATGGCAAATTGTATAGGTGCACTAGTTCGGCAAAGAGATGGTGATAAATGTGTAGTAATGATAGTAGATATTGATTTTGGTAGTGCGAACAATAAAAAATAGCAAAGTAGTAAATAGTAAAACGGAGCACAAACGGTATTGCAATGATGGAAAATGAGGCCTAGGGTGCATACTTTCACTAGTTCAATCTCTCAACAATGCTAACATAGTTGGATCATATGATTATCCCTCAAAGTGCAATAAAGAATCACTCTAGAGTTCCTATTAGTGGAGAACAAAAGATAGAAATTGTTTGTAGGGTACGAAACCACCTCAAAGCTATTCTCTCCGATCAATCTATCCTAGAGTTCGTACTAAAATAACACAAAGCTATTCTTTCCGATCAATCTAACCAAGATTTCGTACTAAATAATACCATGACACACATTAGCCAACTCTAATGTCACCTAGATACTCCAATGTCACCACAAGTATCCATGAGTTAATTCTACAATATGCATCAAACAACTTCATGATCATAATATTCAATCCACACAAAGAACTACAAGGAGACCCTAAAGTGCATCAACCCCTATGCATATATTACCCCAATGTCACCTCGGGAATCCGTAAGTTGAGTGCCATAACATACATCAAGTGAATCAATATGATACCCCATTGTCACCTCAAGTATTCATATCGCAAGACATACATCATGTGTTCTCAGATCTGAACATTCAATCCGACAAGACAAAACTTCAAAGGGTAAAGATTCAATTCATCACAACAAGAGTAGAGAGGGTAGAAACATCATATGATCCATCTATGTTAACAAAGCCCATCATATATCAAGATCGTGACATCTCCAGATCACGAGAGAGAGAGAGGTTAAACACATAGCTACTGGTACAAACCCTCAGCCCCGAGGGTGGACTACTCCCTCCTCATCGTGGTGGCCGCCGGGATGATGAAGATGGCCACAGGTGATGATCTCCCCCTCTGGCAGGGTGCCAGAACAGGCTCCCGATTGGTTTTCGGTGGCCACAAAGGCTTGCGGCGACAGAACTTCCAATCTAGGGTCTTCGTGAGAGTTTTGGGATATTTGAGAATTTATAGGGCGAAGAGGGGGTGTGGGAGGCCACCGAGGTGGGCACAACCCATCGGGGCGTGCCCTGGTGGGTTGTTGTGCCCCCCTTAGGGCACCCCCAGGTGCTGCTCTGGCCCATTGGTAGTCTTCTGGTCCATAAAAAATCTACAAAAAGTTTTGCGGTGCTTGGAGAACTTTCATTTCTACACAAAAAACAACATCACGGTAGTTCTGCTGATTATAGCGCCAGTCCGGGTTAGTTCCATGCAAATCATACCAAAACCATATAAAATTATTGTAAACATGGCATCAATACTTCAAAAATTATAGATACGTTGGAGACGTGTCAAGCCTTCAGGCATGTCCATTCGGGCATATTTCCCAGAAGATTTCCTGGTTCTCTGCAGCTCGTCGGAGCTGCGGAACAGGATGGTTAGCCGGCGTCGTGCAGGCACCGATTAGTTTGACCTGTTGTTGCGATCCGAGCGGTGCAGGAGCATGGAACTGGCATCCCCATGCCTTTCCTGGTCCCTCTTGCTCTGTGAGGTGTCCCGGCGAATGTGTGGACGAGGCGCACCACCGACGTGCTCCTCCATGGCCTCAGCATCATCGTCAACGTGGTACGACATGTCCAGCTTCATAGTCTGGTTGCGGACAGACGACCCCGCGCATCCTGTCTCAAAGCATTCTCGCCATTGAAGAGCATGGGCGGTGGAGCAACCACGCGGTATAAGCGGCGGGAGTGGACGATGCCATCTAGTATCCTATCTCCATCTCGCAAGAGGCCGCGGCGGTCCGTCTGGGTCCTTAGAGGCTTCTGTCAGGCCCGCCACCGTCGCCTCCCTCATAGCCGTTGAGTCATGAGGGGACCGAGGACACGCCTGGAAGTGCGCAAGGCCCGGGCTTTGGCAAGCCAGGTGGGCACGATGGCCACATGAATGGCACCGGTGGCTCGCCAGCAAGCTCAGCGGCATCGGCTCCTACGCCGGCCAGGCAGTGCGCCGTTCAAACGGGCAGAGAGGCCACCCAGGCACGTCAGATTCTGTGTGGAGGGCCCAAATCCAATGTCTGCGCAGCGATGGCCGCTGGCGTCACCACAGCCAGGCAGGTGGACTCGGTGGTTGTTGACTGGCCAATGAGGACTGGACAGGTGGAATCCTGATAGGAAGCTGCGATCCCACAGTCTATGCAAAGTTGTGCCAGAGCCCGCGCCTCTCTGCCCAATGTTGCGGGCCAGATAGGGACACAGACGAGGCTTCTGGAGCCCATAGCTGGTGGGACAAATGGCTCTTTGGGAAGGCTGCAGGGAGACAGCGCTCCACCAGCGCGCATGACTGTGGGCCGCACGCTCCCCGCCAAGAAACCCTGGATCCTGCCTGGGGAATTAGGCTTCTGTTCGCATTGGTGGTTGGGATCTGCTCCTCCCAGGGGGGGTGTCCACCAGCAGGCAGCTGGCCCCGCTGCAGGCGAATCTCATGGAACCCAATGTGGATGGCGATCCCTCCACGTCAGCGGATTGGAACTGTATGGTGCAATCTGCGGGACCCGGGCCCACTTTGCATGGTGATATGACACAGCCCATGCACAAACGAGGCTGGCTGGTTTCTGGTTAGTCTTTCTGAGGATGATCAGCCGCAAACCACACCCGGATCAGATGCGCACAGGGATGAACTAGAGCAGACTCAGGTGGCACCTGACCCACCATCCCCGGGTGCCCAAGTGACACAGCTATGCAACGAAATTTGACGTGAGATATCTCCCATGCTTGCGCAGCCCAAAGGAAGAGAGGTACCGAAACAACAGAGAAGGCCGAGGCAAAAACGACCACCAGTCACCTCCCCGCGGAGGAGTATTCGTCTAGCAAAAGGTGGGAGGGGATCCAAAGCTTCCAAGCCGCAAGCAATCATTATCAGGAAGCTTTGCCTGGCAAATGAAGGCGACCAAATCAGTGACGAGGCCTTGGAGGCATATGCCCGTTTGTTTGACAAGCCACTCCTAGACAGCCAAATCCAGGCCATACTCGCACTATTCGGGTGGGAGCCATCGTGCCTCCCGCTCCAAAGCGAGGAGGGGGCAATGGTGGATGGGCAGTATAAGTCATGCGTGGTTCGACTTGTGGAGTTGGTGTGGGCTTGCAACATGTCAAACCACCCCCAAAGTTGTTAGTGTGGAATGTCCGTAGCCTCAACTCGGCGGCTAGGCGGAATGCAATCTTTCAGGTGGTAGAGGAGGCTAAGCCAAGCATTGTATGCTTGCAAGAGACCAAGCTAGAAGTAGTCACGCAGGAACCGTTAAAACATTGCTTGGGAAATAAATTCAACAACTTCTACTATGTGCCTGCGGTAGGGACCCGAGGTGGAGTTTTACTCGCATGGGACACGTTGGTCGTGTCTCTCTCAAATCGCCACACCACAGAAATCACACTTACGATGCTGGTGCAACAAGAGGGGGAGCCCCTTTGGTGGCTAACTGGGGTATACGGACCCCAAGGCAACACAGAAAAGGTTGACTTCTTACAAGAAATTGCAGACATCAGAGACTTGCACACTGGGCCTTGGATGATTATGGGGGATTTCAATCTCATCGTAAATGCGGAGGATAAGAACAATGCAAACTTAAACTGACGGATGATGGCAAGCTCTCGAGCTCTTCTTAACAGACTTGAACTGAAAGAAATTTACCTTCATGGAAGGAGGTATACGTGGACTAACGAAAGGCAAAACCCCACGATGGAGAAGATCGATCAATTCTTTGTGACAAATTCCTGGGAAGATATATATCCAGCAAACCTCCTATCAGCTCGAGGGACGGCGATCTCAGATCATTCTTCGTTATTGGTGGACATGGACATGGAATTCACATACGGATGCCGGTTCAATTTTGAGAGTTTCTGGGCCAAGGCAAAATGGTATCTTGATACGGTCCAGCAGGCGTGGCAATCTGTTTCCTCACAAGGAAACCCCTTCATGGTGCTGGAGAACAAGTTAAAAGCGACAGCAAAGGCATTGCAAAGCTGGAGCGACAGATGGATAGGCAACGTGAAGCTGCAGCTAGCCATGGCAATGGAGTTGATAGGGCGCTTCGATGCTGCTGCCGACATGTGCGCCTCACAGAGCAAGAGCGTGGGCTACGCAAACTACTGAAAAGGAAGCTGCTCGGTTTGAGCTAGCTTGAGAGAACCATGGCCCGCCAGCAATCCAGGCTTCTGTTTCTCAAGGAGGGAGATGCAAACACTGATTTCTTCCATATGCATCCCCATTTTTGATAGAGAAAGAACTCCATCATGATGTTAAAGCACCAGGGTGAGATACATACAGATCAAGACAGCATCTCGACAGCGGTGGATGACTACTATGACGCACTTTTGGGAGACTCCTTAGCCAGGGTTTCCTCCTTAAACCTGGACCGGCTAGATCTCCCTTTTTTGACCTATCTCATCTGGAGGTCTAGTTTTCTGCCGACGAGGTGGTAAAGGCAATCAAGAGCATGCCTTTGGACAAGGCTCCAGGCCCGGACGGGTTCACTGGGCGATTCTACCTAACCTGCTGGCCGGTAATCAAACAAGATTTTATGTGGGCGCTCTACCAATTCCACAAAGGTGACATGAGGGGCCTAGCTGTGATAAACAAGGCACTTGTAACATTGTTGCCCAAGCGAGAGGGGGCGATTGACATCAAATACTATAGGCCGGTGAGCCTTGTGCATGGGGTAATCAAGATCTTCGACAAGGCCCTTGCCATAATGCTTGCCGAGGCTGGTCGGTCACCACCAGAGTGCATTCATACGTGGACGGACGTTGCACGGCAACTTTATGTTTGTACAGTGCATGGCCCGGAGACTGCTCGCGCTCCGGCACCCCACGATCATGCTCAAGCTGGATATCACGAAGGCTTTCGATACGGTAAAGTGGTCGTTTGTCCTAGAAGTTCTGGAGAGGCTTGGTTTTGGAGGCTAGTGGAGATCATGGATTTGTGGCCTTCTGGCAACTTCATCGACGAGGATATTGGTAAATGACACGCCAGGTAGACCGATCTTGCCCTGCCAGGGGCTTAGACAAGGGGCTCCACTCTCTCCGATGCTATTCATCTTATGCATGGAGCCCTTGCACTGCCTCTTCTAGTACAACGTGGAGCATGGGCTTCTCACGCCCCTGACTAGAGCGGGTTTACAAAACCGGGTGTCTTTGTTTGCTGACGGTGTCATGGTGTTCCTCAAACCGACAGACATAGAGGCTCGCACGTGTGGAACTATCTTGAATCTCTTCGGAAAGGCTTCAGGGCTGGGGTCAACATGAACAGAAGTGTTGTTTATCCTATCCACTGCTCCCAAGAGGAGACGACAAGAGTTTGCTCCACGCTCGGGTGCGCATCCGCCTCCTTCGCATGCACCTACCTCTCGGGCTACCTCTCACCCTCCGTAAGCAAAGTGCAGCCCAGCTGCAAGCTCTGGTCGATAAATTGGCGGACTTCTTGCCGCACTGGAAAGCGGCAATGTTACCGAAAAGTGGACGGCTCACGCTAGTGTTATCAGTGCTATGTGCAATTCCTATCCACTCCATGCTTGCCCTCAGCCTACCGGCAAAAATCATCAATGCACTTAACAAGATCTGCCGTGGTTTTCTCTGGTGCGGCAAGAAAGAAGTGACATGAGGAAAGTGTTCTGTGGCATGGGAAGATGTATGCCGTCCTAAGTGGGCTGGCGGTCTTGGAATCCTGAACCTCAGATGGTTGAACAAGTCATTACAAGCAAGGTGGCCCTGGTTACAGAAGACAGATAAAGAAAGGCGCTGGGCAGATTTCCACATCGAGGTCCCGGCCGAGTCTCAAGCCCTTTTCCATGCGGCGGCAAAGACCTCGGTTGGCAATGGCCAATACACGCTGCTCTGGGAGGATAGATGGTTGGATGGACATCGGATATGTGAGCTGGGACTGAACATATATGATCGTATACCGAAAAGGATCCGTAACACCAGAAGGGTCGCTGATGCGCTCTCAAATGATGCATGGGCTGGTGACATCAGCCCAAACCTAATGACCAGGCCCTTGGGCAATTCCTGGACTTGTGGCAAAGGATTCAAGGAAAGAAGCTAGTGGAGGAGGTGGAAGACAGGATTACCTGGGCCAGGGAACTAGATGGGAGCTTCTCGGCACGCTCTCCGTATGCGGCAAAGTTCATGGGGTTTGAAGCGTCGCCGACGGCGGCTTTCACCTGGAAATCCAAAGCGCCGCTGCAATGTCGTTTCTTCATGTGGCTTGCGAACAAGAATAGGTGTTGGACCTCAGATAGACTAGCCAGACGAGGACTACCACACCAGGATACTTGCCCCTTCTGTGATCAACATGAGGAGTCCATACAACACTTGCTGCTCGCAAGACAAATTTGGCACGAGCTGGGGGAGATGACCGGGCGCCAAGGACTAGAGCCGATGCAGGATGAAGCCCTTAAGGATTGGTGCGTGAGGCAAGACCAAGACCCAAGGCACCGGAAGTCGGCAAGAGCAAAATGCATCCTCACCATGTGGACAATATGGAAGCACCGAAACGACATAGTCTTCAATGGAGCCACCCCCTCACTCACAAGAGTTTTAGAATGCCTAAAAGAGGAAGGAATGCTCTGGGCAAAAGCAGGAATGTTCAAAGACGATACAAAAGGTTTTGAGACATTAGGTAGCGGGTGGGGCGCTCGCGAGTAATCCAACTAGATATAGGGTGGACTGAGGTGGTGTTGGGGTTTTTACTCATGTATAAGTTTGTAAAAGTGGATGTATTTGGGAGTCCATCTCCCCCCTCCCCCTTCTTCTATAAAGAATGATACGCACATTCGTGCGTATTCGAGAAAAAAGAGAGAAATACACTCCCCCTTCCTGTCTCCCGGAGTCTAGATTTTTTTCTCGTGTCAAACAATGCTGAGTAGAAGTCCCAAAAGAAACTACTCCTCAAAGCTATCGTTGCGATCGTAGGCTATTGAGCATGCAACAGAACGTGCGCTGGCGTGTGTGTAGTTCCCTGAAGACCGGTTCCAACATAAATATTACTCCATACAAAACATTCTTGATTGCAAGCTAAATTACAGATTGCTGGTTCAGTGCTACCGCAAGATAGCTACGGCTAGTGGTTCTTACAAAACCCTTATTCGTTACGAGTAATTTACAGATGGTAGCTAGCCTGACTCTGCTCTCAAAGTCACAACTCACTAGTTTATTTGCTACGACATCAGCTGGCTATCAAAACCATGCATTATTACGCCAACAAGCTCGGCGATCAAAGGCTCTGAAGCACGTCGCGCATGGCCGGGCGCGGCCTGCACACGGCCTCGAGCGGCACGGCCTTGGGGATGGTGAGCCCGCCGCCCTCCGTCATGTCCACCTCCGCGCCGTCCACGCGCTCCCAGTCGAAGCACTGCACCAGCGTGGCCAGCACCATGCCGATGGTCCGCAGCGCCAGCGTCTCCCCGGGGCACCGCCAGCGGCCCATCCCGAACGGGATCATGAACCGTCCCTCGGCCTTCCCGTCCTCGAACCGCTCCGGGACGAACTCCAGCGGCCGCTCCCAAACCGCCGGGTCCCTGTGGATGGCGTACGCGTTCACCATCAGCATCGTGCCGCTCGGCACGTTGTAGCCGCCCACTTTGCAGTCCGCTGAGGACTGGTGCGGCAGCAGCATCGGCGCCGCCGGGTACAGCCGCAGTGTCTCGCTCACGATGCATTGCAGGTAGGCGAGCCGCGGCACGTCGTCGGCGGTCACCAGCCGGGAGGTGCCCACGGCCGCGTCGATCTCGGCCTGCGCCTTCCTCAGCGCCGCCGGGTGGTTCAGCAGCAGCGACATCGCCCACTCCGCCGTCGTCGACGTGGTCTCCGTTCCGGCCCCGAATAAATTCTGCTTATAGTTCATTGAGAAAACGAGGGTTATTGGTGAGATCGTGGCGTGAGTAATTGTGCAGAGAATTCACCGAGAAAATGAGTGCAGTGAGATCGTGACATGAGTATGATTGCCTCCACGAGTTTTAGTTTATCAGATTGGGGAGAAAGAGACATAACAATCGTCGGTGTACTGTCACAAAGCACAACAGCCAAAGTCTGCTCACTTGCGTACTGACATGACATGTTGGATCCATCCAACCAAGTGATATGGCGTTATCTACCGTGCTGGCTAGCTAGTGACCCACTGACCGCTGAAGTACTGAACCCATATACACCACGATAGTATTCTGGTCCCATATGCTCCTGCAGTCCCTACGTCGCGTGGCTTCTAGTATTTCAGGATGCATGATAAATACTCCCCCGTTCTTAAATATTTATTATTTCAGCAAATGACTACATATAGAGCAAAATAAATAAATATACACTCTAAAATATGTCTATATACATCCGTACGTGATAGTCCATTTAAACTCTTTAAAATGACAACTTTTTAAAAATGGAGCAAGTAAAAAAATAGAGTAATGGCTAGACTGACTCTCGTCGCGCTGTTGTCTATCCGTTGACCTAATCTTAAGGATGTACTAGTAGCTACCTCGGTCATGGTCTATAAGTCTTTTTAGTATTTTGTTTCAATTTATGACTAAAAATTTAACTAATAAAATATTAATGCATGTCATAAAAAATAATATAATTAAAAACTATGGTCAAACATTTTTTTAGGGGTATGGTCAAACATTTTGTTAGTTAAATTTAAGGTCGAAGGTAGTAATTGTCTTGGTGAAGAAAAACTAAGTCAAAGAAGGATGGATCTGTTCTTAGATGTGCCTTAGTTATTTCACATCTAAAATGAGTCAATAAAACTAGAAAGGAAAGGAAAAAAATACTTGCATGAATCTTAACGTAAAATCACTGACATAGGGTCTAGATGTGCAATACTTAAAGCATAACTAGATGTGCTTTAGCAAAATTTAGTACTCCCTCCGTTCTGAATTACTTGTCGCATGTATGGATGTATTTAGATGTATTTTAGTTTTAGATATATCCATTACGAGGGAGTAGTTATTAACGTGGATTAGAGAGAGACCAAACGAGAAGAGGAGGTGGAAAAAGGATAGCTCACCGCGCAGAGAGCCGTTATCATGGTATCGGTGTACACCTCCGGCTCCGTCTTCTGGAGATTGAGGAGCACGGCGATCATGCTCTTCTTGTCACCTTCGGCGCCGGCGTCGTCGAGCCTCCGGCGCTCGTTGTCGATGAGACGATGCAGGAAGGCGTCCCTCCTGCTCACGGCGGCCAGGATCTTGTTCCTCACGCCGAACACGTCGAACCACCGCAACACCGGCAGGTAGTCCCACGTGTTGGCGGCGCCGAGGTAGGGGATGATCTCGTCCACCACCTTCTTGAACTCCTGGGCCTCCACGGACATGTCCGTGTCGGCGTCGGCCTCCGACCGGGTCCCCTTGGTCTGGGCGATGGTCTCCATGAGCACGCTGAGGGAGAGCTCGAAGAGCCTCCGCTTCAGCTGGACCCGCGCGGCGCCGTCGCCGCCGGGCGACGCCGCGGCGGCGCGGAACAGCCGGCGCGCCATGGCGCGCACCTCGCCGGCGATGACACCAGACATGCAGGCAACGCGGTGCGCGGAGAGCAGCTGCACGGCGGCGACGCGGCGCAGGTTGCGCCAGTGCGGGCCGTAGCTGGACGTGGCGAGCGCGGCGCCGTCGAAGGACACGAGCAGCTGCGACGGGAACCGAGGCCGGTTGGCGAACGTCACGTCGTGCTCCGTGAAGCACTCCCTGGCGCACTCCGCCGAGGACACCACCACGGCGCGGCGCGAGCCGAGCCGCAGCGAGAAGACCGGGCCGAGGCGCGCGGCCAGGCGGCGCAGCGCGGCGTGGAACGGTTTCTCCACGAGGTGGAGGTGGCCGAGGAAGGGGATGGCCGGGGGGCTCGGCGGCAGCTGCACGGCGCCCTTGCCGCGCCTGCCATTGCTGACCTTGCCTAGAATGTAGTGGAGCAGGAAGAGGAAGGCGATGGTGAGGATGGCAATGTACGCCTTATCCATGGCTAACCGTGGTCCGTGGGAGGTGATGTGTCTCGAGTCGTGACACTTGAGGTCTCAGGTTGATTGGATGCGTGTGCTGTGCTGTGTGGCAGTGGCACCATCCTTGCATGGCGGCCTATATATACCGCGCGCGCTTCGCCTTGTTCTAGAAGGCTCAGCGTAGCGCCATGCCTGCGGTACAGTTTGCATACGCCATGCCTGACGTCCATGGCGATGAGGTGGGCTCAGTCAGAGGTTTTAGGGCTCGTGTCACGATTGTTCGTACGTGGAGGGCGTGGCTTTGTCTTGTTGCTCGTGCGTCGCTGGCTCGAGATCCCTCTTTCTCTCGGCTGCAAAGGCCAACTCGAACTGGATCTGGTGGGATTTTCCTTTGGAAGCAAGGAATTCTCAACGAGAACCACGTCATCAACGAGAGTATCTATCTACAGCCGTAAATCTGGACCTTCAAGCGCCGGTCACCCGTCAGCCTAGCCGTTTGAGGCCGTTTATCTGGGTCGCATTTTTTTAACCGGTCACTGACCGATCGGACGATTACGGGGGTTTGAAGTGGCCGGCCGTAAATGCTCCGAGGTGGACTCAATCAGAGTTTTAGAACTCATGCCACAATGATTCGATTGTGCAATTCCCACAGTGTCATGACACACTATCGGTTGGTATATTGAGGGCGAGGCCAAGTCGGAGTAGATCTGGTGGGCTTTTTCTTTGGAAACAAGGAACTCTCAACGACAACCACAAAAGCATGTGCACCATGTGCAGATGCAGCCAATTTTCATAGCTACGTTAGATTGCAAAAACGTCTTATATTATGGGACGAAAAAAATACTATCTAATATAAAGAAAATTTTCCATTTTAAACCGGTTTTGCTATTTCTCCCGCAACCGTTTGTTTTTATGTTTCATCCAATTTTGGTGAGGAAGAAACAAGGTAGGGGCAATGCAATCGGCCGACAATGCTGGAAATGGGGATGGCACGCCTGGCTACAACATTGCAGACGGAGGAGCGGCAGATGGTTGACAGGTTTTGAGTCGGGGGTGCGTGATAGCCAACGACAATTTAGG
>NC_041389.1:595990509-595991181 GCF_002162155.2 Triticum dicoccoides | reverse complement strand
TGGATGCGGCGGATCGAGTATGGTAGGGTGGCGAGGTGGTATGGGCAGAGGCGCTTGGAGGAAGAAGAAGGGCCCGTTGGATTGATTGTGGATCGAGTATTGCCAAATCCAAAGGTTGGTGTCTAAAAAACAACGGTTGGGACAAAATCAACTGGTATGATTCTTTTGTCGGCAACTGCTATATAGACGATCTTTTTTAGCACATTTGACCAATCTCCCCGTTCTAGATGGTGGAGGCCATGTCTCGGCTTGATCTGGCCACTACTAGGAAAAGGGCTATAGATAGGATTGATACTAATGGCGCACCAGGTAAGTAGTGTGCCACTACTATATACTAATGGCGCACCGGTTGGAGGTGCGCCATTAGTGTGGAAGACACTAATAGCGCACCAGGCACATGGTGCGCCACTAGTATTGATTTTTTTCATTTTTCCATAGGCGCATGGTGCCAAAGTGCGCCATTACTAGTTCTACCAAGTAATGGCGCACCTTGTAAGCAGTGCGCCATTAGTATAATTTTTTTTTACTTTTTTGCAAAACTGCTAATGGCGCACCGTGTATATTTTCATGGACACTTTTTGATCTCGATCTCGATCCCACCCGCACCCTCCCCCACTAGCTCCACCGCCGCCGACGACCCACCGCAACCCTCCCCGCTCCACCGCCGCCGAC
>NC_041389.1:595945374-595988815 GCF_002162155.2 Triticum dicoccoides | reverse complement strand
CTCCTCTCTTCTCCCGCGACCTCCCCCTACCCCCTCTCAACCTTCCCGTCCCCTCAGCGCCGCCCGCCATCTCCCCGAACCCTAGCTCCGCCGGCATCAAGGACGACCACCTCGTCGGCCTCACCAGGCCGCAGGCCCTCAAGCCCCACGCCGTCCTCGACCTCGCCCTCTCCACCGACGGCGCCCCTTCCTCCGCCCCTGCAGCGCAGCAGCAGTAGTAAATAGCCAGGTAAGATGATGATGCATTTTCATTCAGTCTTTCTATTCAGTCTTTCTATTTGTACTACTTGTTTGTTGTGAAGCTAAGATGATGATGCTATTTTCTTATATGGTGAAGATATACTCTAGTTCTCTTTGTGCTGTGTCACTCTGTTTTTCAAACGTATTTATTTGAGCCAAAGTCACTTGGAGGCCCAACGTATTTTAGTGTGTGTCCTCTGTAAACGAGGCATTTGACTTGATTGATCTCGGAAGGCAACGTATTTTGCAATCCATCTTCGTAGGAAGGAGTATGACAAGAACATCGGTTAGATACATGGGCTAATGTGGATGAAAGTGTGGTATTTATACTCTGCCTTCGACAGAGCAGAGAAGCCAAATACTTGAAACTATTATCTGGTAGGAGATTTATTTTAACAAGATAGAAGAAAACACCCAAGATGATAGGTAATAATACATTCATGTCTAAGACCATCGAGTGGTTGAACCGTATGCGGTGTGCCTATATATGCCTGTATATATTGCCCGTGGTTCGCCTAAGACACGACGAAATCACCATATGTGACTGAAAATATGGAGAAGAACCAGATGCTTCTTGAGAGCAACCAGACAAATATTAAGTGAAATTAATTAGATTGTGTGTATAGTAGTACTACTAGTTTTTGCTGGTGTTTTTGCTGGTGAACCATACGACATTAAGTGAAATTAAGTAGAAATTATAGTAGTTTCAGTTTCACAAATCTAGCTCTTTAGAGGGTATACTGCTTTCTTTTCTTATCTTAAAACATGCTACAAGGGGCAAAGCATGGATGGTTGCCTTTCGGGTGCATCATCCCACTAACCTGGCCCGGCTGATTGCCTTTCGGGTGCGAATCAGCCACGCGACATGTTTGATCGACCGTGCCGATCCTTGTGCTTGCTGGGTTGGATATGGATGATGACTAGATGCCAGCTGCACGCTTCTTCTTCTGGTCTGACCTGCACCGCCATTAATTAGTGTTAACTGTACTAGTATAATCAACTTCAGAGAGTGTCACACTCAGTTCAGCATCTGGCAGACCAAGTGGCACTATCAACTTGTCTTTATCTCCATTTTTCTTGAGCACACACCTATCATGTAGCATGTATGTAGTAGCAACATGCTGATGGGGAGGTGTAGCAGGATCATGACAAAATGTGCTGCTATCTTATTCCAAGATGCACATTTTCTCTCAAACTGACATGTTCTTAATATGGACTCTGTTTGATGATAGAGGTGTAGCAGGATCATGACAAAATCAGCTGTTATCTTATTCCAAGATGCACATTTCCTCTGAAACTAACCGAACTGTTCTTAATTTTGTAGGTAGAGGGCAAGTGTCACATCCCTAGTTCTGGCCTGTCCTATGCCTGCTTCCATCTGAGCATCATGTTTAAATTTTTGAAACCTGAACTGAGGAATTTTGGAAGCCTCAAAAACTTAAATAAAAAAAGGGCAAAAACCCTAAAAATCTCATTCATTGCTCTAAAATGCTCTTCTTAAATGCTTGATAATTTTTGGTAAGGGTTCTGGTCCCAACCAAAATATTGAACATTTTTAAGGAATTATTTTTGGGACTTTGGATTTAATTCATTAGCTATTTGAATTTGAATTATATTCATATAATTAGAATATCATTTCAAATACCCCTGATATATTTTATAAGCTTTTGGAAAAGTCCATCTAGCAATATAAAATATTCAGAGGAGTTTTTGGCATTGTTTGAATTATTTTAAATTCAAAACAGTGGCAAAATAAATTAAATAAAACAAAACAAAAGAAAAAAATAAAAAGAACAGAAGCCTACCTGGGCCACTTACCTGTAGCCGGCCCAGCTGGCCAGCCCATCTGTCCGGCCCAGCCCACCTCCTCCCCCCCCCTTGTCATCTTCCTCCTTTGCCAGGAGGACGAACAGAGGCGAGGCGTGGCGCGCGCCCGAGAGGCCTCGGCCACCTCCTGCTTCCCCCTGGCCACCTCCTGCTTCCTCTCGTTGCCCTGGACCCCGTCCGCGACGCCACGCACCCTCCCAGGCCTCGCACTCTCCCCGTGCCTTCTTCCCCCTTTCTCTGGCTCCCTCTCTCCTCCACCGAGCGGAGCCCCGTCGCCACCGACGCCGTTCGCCGCGGCCACCACCACCCTCTCGCCTCCCCGACGCCTCCTAGAGCTCCGCTGTTCCGCCCTCGTCCTCCTCATCGTCTCACGCGACCAGAAGAGCCCCGAGCAGCCGCCATCGACATCGTCTTCAAGCTTCGGCCCCGGCGTCCTTCTCCGTCAATTCGGCCACTCCGGCGCGCCCCCGAGCCCACTAACCCTCCCTACAGCTCCGCGGTGAGCCTCCGTGCAGAACCCCTCTCTTTCCCCTCGCGTTTGCGAGCTCTAGGCCATAGCTCCACCGCGGCCGAACTCCGGCCGCCGCTGACCTCGTCGCCGCCGTCACTGCAGCCACTGGAGCTCCCACCCGAGTGCACCATCGTGCTCAGAACGTTTCCACGAGCCCGTTGCCTGCCGCAGCTCGCCCTCTCGCGCTCCCTAGTGGTCGCCTGTGTCTTACCCGAGCTCCGGCGGCCGCAACCGAGCTCGCCGTCGTCAGCTCCGGCCTCCCCACGACCTAGCAACCGCACCGCTCGACGCGCGGGAGCAAGGGCTCTCCAACGAGCCCAAGCACGGCCTCGTCCGTGCCCCGTAGCATGTTTCCGACGGTCGCCACCGTCCCGGACCTCGCCGGCGTCGAGACGCCGGTGGGGTTGACCCACTTGACCACGGCGGAACCCCCCCTGGGTCGATGACAGGTGGGGCCAGCCCCTGTTAATTAGTTTAGGTGTTAGATTAGTTAACACTAATTAAGTTAGTTAATTATTTAAGCCACTGACATGTGGGCCCAGCCCTGCTGACATTTTCGTTAGTATTAGTTTAACCCTAATCAACCCGGTTAACTAACCTGTGTCACTGACGTGTGGACCCCACACGTCAGGTTTGACCAGCAGCAGCGTCTGTTGACCTGCTGACGTCACGGTGACGCACTGCTGACGCAGTAAATGTTTCTGGAATTTAGATAATTCTTAAATGATTTATTAATTCCAGAAAATGCCTAAAACTTCTAAAATTCATAGAAATTCAACCGTAACTCCAAATTAAATAATTTATATATGAAAAATTATCAGAAAAATTCAAGGAATCCATCTGTACCATTTTCATGCATGTTAGAACAACTTATCACTACTGTTTAGGGCAAATGAAGTGAATGACATTTAAATAACCACATATGGAGTTTGAATTTAAATCTTGGATTCAAACCAACTTCATTTAATCTGGTTTTAGGTGCATTAGCCCAAAACACATTCATTTTGCCATGTCATGATCATGCATCATATTGTGCATTGCATTGATTGTGTTCCCTTCTGTGTTGCCGGTATTTGTCCCCTCTCGATAGACGTGATACCGATGATGTGATCGTTGACACTGATGAAGACTCAATGTTATCTTCAGAAGTGCCAGGCAAGCAAAACCCCCTTGTTCATTCCGATACAATCCTACTCTCTCGCTCCTGCTCTCTTTTAATGCATTAGGACAACACCGATTCATCTGTTACTTGCTACGGTAACTGAACCCCTTTATCCTTTGCATGACCTGTCATTGCCACAGTAAATAGATGAAACCCACTAGCATGAGTAGGAGTTGTTTGAGCCCTGTTGTGCCTACTCATTCATGCTTGTTTGTCATGCCTGCTACTGCTTAGAGTTGAGTCAGGTCTGATTCATCGGGGATGAATCAGAGGCGTGTGAACATGTCCTACTGTGTGTGAGCTAAGTGTGTGAACACGATTTGGTAAAGGTAGCGGTGAGAGGCCATGTAGGAGTACATGGTGGGTTGTCTCATTGCAGCCGTCCTCAGGAACTGAGTTCCGTGTTTGTGATCCATGATCAGTTACTACCACACATTGGGCTCCGGGCGCTCCAAGCCCTCTCGACTTATTAATCAACTTGATCTCTGTCCAGGAGTTGCAACTAGTTTCTGGTGTTTGTAGGCAGTGTTAGTAGTCTACCAAGTGGCACCCGGTACAGGTGGGCTTGGGACAGACTAGGCACAGTGGCCCGGTGTACCAAGTGGCACCCGGTTGGTGGGCTTGGGAACCCTGCACACATCGTTTGGGGCCGTAAGCGACACCCCGGCCGGATCTCCTTGCGGATGGAACCCGAATAGGCGATAAACCTGGACTAGAGACTTGTTCGGTTAGTCAGGTCGTGGCCGACTCCCTCGCCCGGCTTCCGCTTGAAGGTTGCCGAGGTACATGACGTGTACAGGGCGATAAGTGGCGAAAGCGTGTGTGAAGAAGTACACCCCTGCAGGGTTAACATCATCTATTCGAATAGCCGGATTCCTCGGATATGGAAACTTGGACCCCTTGCATAGTTCATAGACAAGTGAAAGTGGATACTCTAAAATGCGCAAGATAAGTGTGAGTGCTATGGATGGCGTTCTCATAGGGAGACGGGAGCGGATCCATAGTGGTGTATTGATATGGTGAATATGTGGACTCATGTGCGCCACTTCAAAAGAGTTACTTGCAGTCGTAGTTTAGGATAGCCACCGAGTCAAAGCTGGCTTGCTGCAGTCAAACCCCTCCACCCCCTTGTTGATAATGATGCATATGTAGATAGATCTGATGTAAGTCTTGCTGGGTACATTTGTACTCACGTTTGCCTATTTTATGTTTTGCAGAGAGACTTCAGTCTCACTAGTAGTTCCGCGTGGACTTCGACGTTTAGCTTGTTACCTCAGCTACGATCTTGTGCCCTCGGCAGGATCTGGTAGATAGTCAGGCTTCTCAGCCTTTTTCATTTATAGTTGTCTGTACTCAGACATGTTAAGCTTCCGCATGTGCTTTGACTTGTATGCTCTGATTGTTGGGTCATGAGACTCATGTTTGTATATCTCGCTCCTCGGAGCCTATTGAATAGTTACTTGAGTTGTAGAGTCATGTTGTGATGCCATGTTGTATCTGCACATATCGAGCATATTGTGTGTATGTTGTTGAGATGCTTGGTATGTGTGGGATCTGACTATCTAGTTGTTTATCCTTAGTAGCCTCTCTTACCGGGAAATGTCTCCTAGTGTTTCCACTGAGCCATGGTAGCTTGCTACTGCTCCGGAACACTTAGGCTGGCCGGCATGTGTCCTTCTTCGTTCCTGTGTCTGTCCCTTCGGGGAAATGTCACGCGATGAATACCGGAGTCCTGTTAGCCCGCTACAGCCCGGTTCACCGGAGTCCAGCTAGCCCAGTGCTACAGCCTGGATTCACTCGCTGATGACCGACACGTTCGATGTTGGGTCATGGATGCCTGTCCCTGTAAGTTTGTGCCACTTTGGGTTTACGACTAGCCATGTCAGCCCGGGCTCCTTACCATATGGATGCTAGCGACACTATCATATACGTGTGCCAAAAGACGCAAACGGTCCCGGGCAAAGGTAAGGCGACACCCGTGGGAATACCGTGCGTGAGGCCGCAAAGTGATATGGGGTGTTACATGCTAGATCGATGTGGCATTGAGTCGGGGTCCTGACAGCGTTGGTATCAGAGCTTGACTGCCTGTAGGATTATCAAGCCAAACTGGTCGAAGTTGAGTCTAGAAATTCTTTAGTTATATAAGGGAGTTGATTGTGGGATGGAACGTAAGGCTCTTTTTACTCCTTATACCTTATGCCCTTCTGATCTGAGTCATCTTATCTTTCCTACGGGGATTAAGAACTAGGCTTTCTCTTCTTTCTATCAGGATCACGTGTTACTAATCCGTAGACTTATAAGATTGTTGGATTTAAGCTTGAGTTCAGTTTCTACTACTTCCGTATGTTAATTGTTGATCTCGAAACCTTGATATCGTGCTTCTGAGTGGTTATGCCACCATTTTGTGAATGTCTCAAATCTTTTCTGAGCATTTATAGCCGTTATGCTGTCCGAGTCATCCCAGGTTTCTAAATAGTTTGAAGCAATTTGCAAATTCTTTCCTCCCGTTTCGATGTTCCTTTGGGCAAGATTAACCACACTAATCGGTGAGTTGAGGTACTTTATTGCCTTGACATATATGTTGGAGCTGGTATTATGACCCTAGGTGTCTTAGGGGATCATCTAGTAATTTAGCCATGATTTGTGTCCCAGTGTGATGATTCTGGCCTTTACCCTCGAAAGCATCCCGTGATGCTACTTAGTAGTAGGTATTCTATTTCTGGGTTTTGAACCCGAGATTCACTCTACCTACATGTTGATAGTAATTGCTAGTGCCTTTAGGATATTAGTAACCTTTGCGATAGTCCTTGAAGTCCGTGGTATCTTCTTCTTCCAAATACCATGAACTACTTATGGCAGAAGTTCCTCGTTGAACTGAAATATCACAACAGGATTACTTTTGATGAGTTCTCCATTATATATTGTGGCTCTACCAGTTCTACCTTTCTGCATGGGTTATCCGGAAGAAACATGTTGAACTTGGTTCAACATGCTAAACCATGCATCCACAACTCAGAAAATTATATGTTCCTTTGAGTTGTCCCTCTTTAGTTGTCTACTGACCTTCGTCTATCAATTGATAGTCAAGGGTATGCATACCTTCGTTTATCGATGCCTATTACCCTTGTGGTCCGTCAAGCCATTCTGTCCTGAATGACTTGGAGAAACAAACTCCAGTACCTCATCCATATCTAGGATTGGGTCAAAGTAGTTGTATTCCGCAGATCAAATGCCAATTCAGCTTTTGGTTCTGTTCTACCTTGGAGTATTACCCCCTTTATGTCAGAATTGTCATGAGAACTGCACCAACTCTCATGAATTTTGACGTAGTGATACTTCTCACCATCATTAGTCATTCCTCGGCCCTCGTGTTGATGCAACCGGAATACCGTCAAATGAATTGTGATGTGTGAAATCAATACTCCCAGCAACCTCGTTGCTTGGTAGTTAAATGGACAATAACCTCATTCTTAACGTGTTGGTCCTTGAATCATCATTCTAAGATTGATCGTGCTACCTTGTCCATCTTCCTGGTGCACATTTTGATTGATGAGTTAGGATTTTGTCAAGTCCTCGCTCATTTGATCATATCATCTTGCCCTGAAAGGCGAGGTTGTTCTCGAGCTTAGTAACATACCGGTGGTTCGTGATTTTCTGAATGTCTTCTCGGAAGTATTACCAGGTTGTCACCTGACTACTATGTTGAGCTCGTGATCAAGTCGGGTTCTTGTGAACCACCCTTTCTCCAAGAATCTGTGATGGATATCTCGGAGCTAGTGGGTTAAGCTAGACAACAACTTGGAGAGTTGGAAGATAAAAGCTTGCCTGACTTAGTTCGTTCCAAAGGGATATCCTTGTGTAGTGTGTGTTGAAGAAAGATGATATCTTCATCGATTGGTCCCTGTGATTAGTTGTTGGGCCTATTGTCTTACCCCATCTTTGATTTGAGTATGGGCTATCGTCCAATCAGACCAGAACCAACGATATTCATAATGTTGTCTTACTCGTGGTTGATCCTTCGAGCATACACCATTATATCTTTTGGGTCTGACCAATGCTATCACTTGTTCACTTAACTATGGAATTCCTTTTGAAAGGAAACCTAGATGAATTGTTGTTGAGCCCATTGACAACATCCTTGCCTTCTCCATAATTTTGCTGAGCATTAAGCTAGTGTTGGAAACTTTTGAAAGCATTTGTTCATGCTAGCTCATGAAGCATATGTTCGGATGTAAGGAGAGACTTCCTCTAGTTCATGTGCATTGGATGCAAGTTGCCGCCGTGGACTCGAGAAAGTCAATGTTGTTTCCTTTGGAATCATCCCAAATCAGTCATGCATACGTGCGAAGTATTCTGTGGTTCGGAGACTTGCAACCTCCATTCCATATGTATATCCTAGCACACCAAGCCACTGATTGATTTGTTCACGGAAAAGGAGTTGATGTGCTAATCCTAGGTCATGCACAAGACTTCAATATCCTCGATTATGATTCCCCACTGAACTCGGTAGTGTTTTATTGTAAGACTACCATGTGATAATGTTTGTCTAGGACAGCATGTTCACATGTTTTAGCAGAACCAGCTCATGTTTTGGAGCTTGCTATCGCAGTTCGTCCCTCAAGAATCTCGCAACGTCATCTTGTCGATTTGTGTTGCAAACTTTCATTTTTCTTCCTAGACTCGATGAGTCTGGAATATCCTGACACCAACCAGATCTGAGTCTCAGGCGGATATGATGGGTTGGAACATTTCCCAAGAATTATAATATTGGTCTCTCAATAACCGGCAAGGTGGATGTCGTGGCCAACACACCCATCCGGTAGACCTATTATTATAGTATCTTGTTTGAGGAAGTTAGCCACCTCCCCATAAGGATTTCGTAGGATTTACCTCCGTAGTTATTCCTTATGGATTCTTGTGCTCCCGAAGTCCGACCTTTTACTTGATGTTCTAGATATCAAACCATAATTATCTATGGATTACACTAGCACATCAAGGAGAACATTAGAAGCGGAGTGCTAAATGTCTCTTGGTCGATCATCCAGATTTTATTTCCTTGGACCCGCCAAGGGTGAAATCTGAGAAAGTGTTATCTTCCTTTGCATCTGCATCTTCCACCGGTATTCATCAGGGTAGTAAGTTGTGTGGCCAGGACCCTTGACACGGATGTTGGTAAAACCTTGATGATTGTGGAAATGCTCAAGTTCTTGAGAGCACGCACAAGCGCTACGTGTTATCCTCGGCACTAGCTGGGTTTGCTCTCAGTTTCCTCGGAAATGCTATGACCTATTCAAACAGTGAATTCACTCTCTGTTGTTGGGTTCCTCCCCAGTTACCAGAATCATTCCCAGCATTTGCATTTTGTTCCTAGCTTGCACCGCCAATGTGCCATTCTACCATGGGTCTCTTCCATCTCCGGTGATAAGCAAATTCATCCATTACGTTGTCTTCAACAAGGTAATCCACATCATCCAAGTCCGAGTATGCCATTCTACCGACCCCCGCCAATCGATTGCTGTGATTTGCCTTCGGCTGATATAGAGAGTTTCAATGATCTCGGTATCAAAGGTAATTCTTTCTGCCACTTAAGATAATAATCTACGAATCACCCTTCTCCAGGATGTTTCGTCGTGGTATCATGGCAATTCAACTCCTCGCTACGTTGACAACCGATCGCCACATTCTTAAGTCTGGAATTGTTGTCTACCTAGTGAACCTCGTCACCTGCTCCACTCCATCCTTCTAGAGGTATGCTTCGTCTCTCAGCTCGAGAGATGTTGTTATGTCACATTCCGGGAGTTAATCCTGAGTTGTTCGACCTTCGAGAAGACCGATCCTTCCAGAGTTTTCCTTTCCTCTTCTTGTCATGATTAGCTGGAGTTCTCAGAGCAAGACGACAAGACAAAGATGGTGTTCAAATCAACGTTCATTTGAAGTGCAACCTGGATCATGAAGATTCTACTAGTTTGCGTTTTCCCTTCGTCTTACCCTACCCTTGAATCTCGGGTCGAGATTCTTGTTTAGTGGGGGTGAGTTGTCACATCCCTAGTTCTGGCCTGTCCTATGCCTGCTTCCATCTGAGCATCATGTTTAAATTTTTGAAACCTGAACTGAGGAATTTTGGAAGCCTCAAAAACTTAAATAAAAAAAGGGAAAAAACCCTAAAAATCTCATTCATTGCTCTAAAATGCTCTTCTTAAATGCTTGATAATTTTTGGTAAGGGTTCTGGTCCCAACCAAAATATTGAACATTTTTAAGGAATTATTTTTGGGACTTTGGATTTAATTCATTAGCTATTTGAATTTGAATTATATTCATATAATTAGAATATAATTTCAAATACCCCTGATATATTTTATAAGCTTTTGGAAAAGTCCATCTAGCAATATAAAATATTCAGAGGAGTTTTTGGCATTGTTTGAATTATTTTAAATTCAAAACAGTGGCAAAATAAATTAAATAAAACAAAACAGAAGAAAAAAATAAAAAGAACAGAAGCCTACCTGGGCCACTTACCTGTAGCCGGCCCAGCTGGCCAGCCCATCTGGCCGGCCCAGCCCACCTCCTCCCCCCTTGTCATCTTCCTCCTTTGCCAGGAGGACGAACAGAGGCGAGGCGTGGCGCGCGCCCGAGAGGCCTCGGCCACCTCCTGCTTCCCCCTGGCCACCTCCTGCTTCCTCTCGTCGCCCTGGACCCCGTCCGCGACGCCACGCACCCTCCCAGGCCTCGCACTCTCCCCGTGCCTTCTTCCCCCTTTCTCTGGCTCCCTCTCTCCTCCACCGAGCGGAGCCCCGTCGCCACCGACGCCGTTCGCCGCGGCCACCACCACCCTCTCGCCTCCCCGACGCCTCCCAGAGCTCCGCTGTTCCGCCCTCGTCCTCCTCATCGTCTCACGCGACCAGAAGGGCCCCGAGCAGCCGCCATCGACATCGTCTTCAAGCTTCGGCCCCGGCGTCCTTCTCCGTCAATTCGGCCACTCCGGCGCGCCCCCGAGCCCACTAACCCTCCCTACAGCTCCGCGGTGAGCCTCCGTGCAGAACCCCTCTCTTTCCCCTCGCGTTTGCGAGCTCTAGGCCATAGCTCCGCCGCGGCCGAACTCCGGCCGCCGCTGACCTCGTCGCCGCCGTCACTGCAGCCACTGGAGCTCCCACTCGAGTGCACCATCGTGCTCAGAACGTTTCCACGAGCCCGTTGCCTGCCGCAGCTCGCCCTCTCGCGCTCCCTAGTGGTCGCCCGTGTCTTACCCGAGCTCCGGCGGCCGCAACCGAGCTCGCCGTCGTCAGCTCCGGCCTCCCCACGACCTAGCAACCGCACCGCTCGACGCGCGGGAGCAAGGGCTCTCCAACGAGCCCAAGCACGGCCTCGTCCGTGCCCCGTAGCATGTTTCCGACGGTCGCCACCGTCCCGGACCTCGCCGGCGTCGAGACGCCGGTGGGGTTGACCCACTTGACCACGGCGGAACCCCCCCTGGGTCGATGACAGGTGGGGCCAGCCCCTGTTAATTAGTTTAGGTGTTAGATTAGTTAACACTAATTAAGTTAGTTAATTATTTAAGCCACTGACATGTGGGCCCAGCCCTGCTGACATTTTCGTTAGTATTAGTTTAACCCTAATCAACCCGGTTAACTAACCTGTGTCACTGACGTGTGGACCCCACACGTCAGGTTTGACCAGCAGCAGCGTCTGTTGACCTGCTGACGTCACGGTGACGCACTGCTGACGCAGTAAATGTTTCTGGAATTTAGATAATTCTTAAATGATTTATTAATTCCAGAAAATGCCTAAAACTTCTAAAATTCATAGAAATTCAACCGTAACTCCAAATTAAATAATTTATATATGAAAAATTATCAGAAAAATTCAAGGAATCCATCTGTACCATTTTCATGCATGTTAGAACAACTTATCACTACTGTTTAGGGCAAATGAAGTGAATGACATTTAAATAACCACATATGGAGTTTGAATTTAAATCTTGGATTCAAACCAACTTCATTTAATCTGGTTTTAGGTGCATTAGCCCAAAACACATTCATATTGCCATGTCATAGCATGCATCATATTGTGCATTGCATTGATCGTGTTTTTCTGTATTTGCCGGTAATTGACCCCTCTCGATAGACGTGTACCGACGATGTGATCGATGACACCGATGAAGAGCTATATTATCTTCAGAAGTGCCAGGCAAGCAAAACCCCCTTGTTCATTCCGATAAAATCCCACTCTCTCGCTCCTGCTCTCTTTTACTGCATTAGGACAACAACGATATACTTGTTACTTGCTGCGGTAGCTGAACCCCTTTATCCTCTGCATGACCTGTCATTGCCACAGTAAATAGATGAAACCCACTAGCATGAGTAGGAGTTGTTTGAGCCCTGTTGTGCCTACTCATTCATGCTTGTTTGTCATGCCTGCTACTGCTTAGAGTTGTGTCAGGTCTGATTCATTGGGGATGAATCAGAGGCGTGTGAACATGTCCCAATGTGTGTGAGCTAAGTGTGTGAACACGATTTGGTAAAGGTAGCGGTGAGAGGCCATGTAGGAGTACATGGTGGGTTGTCTCATTGCAGCCGTCCTCAGGAACTGAGTTCTGTGTTTGTGATCCATGACCAGCTACTACCACACATTGGAATGCTTAAGTGCCCCTCTCGACTTATTAATCAACATGATCTCTGTCCAGGAGTTGCAACTAGTTTCTGGTGTTTGTAGGTAGTGTTAGTAGTCTACCAAGTGGCACCCGGTACAGGTGGGCTTGGGACAGACTAGGCACAGTGGCCCGGTGTACCAAGTGGCACCCGGTTGGTGGGCTTGGGAACCCTGCACACATCGTTTGGGGCCGTAAGCGACACCCCGGCCGGATCTCCTTGCGGATGGAACCCGAATAGGCGATAAACCTGGACTAGAGACTTGTTCGGTTAGTCAGGTCGTGGCCGACTCCCTCGCCCGTCTTCCGCTTGAAGGTTGCCGAGGTACATGACGTGTACAGGGCGATAAGTGGCGAAAGCGTGTGTGAAGAAGTACACCCCTGCAGGGTTAACATCATCTATTCGAATAGCCGGATTCCTCGGATATGGAAACTTGGACCCCTTGCATAGTTCATAGACAAGTGAAAGTGGATACTCTAAAATGCGCAAGATAAGCGTGAGTGCTATGGATGGCGTTCTCGTAGGGAGACGGGAGCGGATCCATAGTGGTGTATTGATATGGTGAATATGTGGACTCATGTGCGCCACTTCAAAAGAGTTACTTGCAGTCGTAGTTCAGGATAGCCACCGAGTCAAAGCTGGCTTGCTGCAGTCAAACCCCTCCACCCCCTTGTTGATAATGATGCATATGTAGATAGATCTGATGTAAGTCTTGCTGGGTACATTTGTACTCACGTTTGCCTATTTTATGTTTTGCAGAGAGACTTCAGTCTCACTAGTAGTTCCGCGTGGACTTCGACGTTTAGCTTGTTACCTCAGCTACGATCTTGTGCCCTCGGCAGGATCTGGTAGATAGTCAGGCTTCTCAGCCTTTTTCATTTATAGTTGTCTGTACTCAGACATGTTAAGCTTCCGCATGTGCTTTGACTTGTATGCTCTGATTGTTGGGTCATGAGACTCATGTTTGTATATCTCGCTCCTCGGAGCCTATTGAATAGTTACTTGAGTTGTAGAGTCATGTTGTGATGCCATGTTGTATCTGCACATATCGAGCATATTGTGTGTATGTTGTTGAAATGCTTGGTATGTGTGGGATCTGATTATCTAGTTGTTTATCCTTAGTAGCCTCTCTTACCGGGAAATGTCTCCTAGTGTTTCCACTGAGCCATGGTAGCTTGCTACTGCTCCGGAACACTTAGGCTGGCCGGCATGTGTCCTTCTTCGTTCCTGTGTCTGTCCCTTCGGGGAAATGTCACGCGATGAATACCGGAGTCCTGTTAGCCCGCTACAGCCCGGTTCACCGGAGTCCTGCTAGCCCAGTGCTACAGCCTGGATTCACTCGCTGATGACCGACACGTTCGATGTTGGGTCATGGATGCCTGTCCCTGTAAGTTTGTGCCACTTTGGGTTTACGACTAGCCATGTCAGCCCGGGCTCCTTACCATATGGATGCTAGCGACACTATCATATACGTGTGCCAAAAGACGCAAACGGTCCCGGGCAAAGGTAAGGCGACACCCGTGGGAATACCGTGCGTGAGGCCGCAAAGTGATATGGGGTGTTACATGCTAGATCGATGTGGCATTGAGTCGGGGTCCTGACAGCAAGATAATTTGTTGGTTGTTTGGTGTCATGTTGTTATTACTTCCATTAGGGCATCTGTTGGTTCATCAACCTTTCTAACATCTGCATATTTCAGGTTTCCGAGGAGGTAAAGGAAGTGAAGTTCAGACAGTGCAGCAGCAGCAACACCTTCAAGGTGAGAAATATGTTCCTATTTATCTTTTTTTGCTCAAGTTCTTCAGTACAACATATAATATAGAGAAGTGCAGATCAAGTGGTGCAATCATATACATCTGCCACTTAAGTCATCCTTCCCTTTAAGCAGAGTGATGCCTTTCGATGTCACACAATAATGTTTGTTGCAAGAACATTCTACTCTTAGTGTTCGTTTGTTTAATGCATAAAAATATATAGTTTCCCTGTTGTTATGCTTGTATTCACTGCTGTTGTTGTTGTACTTGTGATGATGTTGTAGGTACCCCGAGAGGCCCTTGAGTTTGCCGGAATGTCGATTAACTTCCGTTCCGGCAAATTCGGGTACTCCATATGTCCTATTTTCAGCAAAGGTAATGCTGAAATTTTCCGTGAATTATAGCATTACTTTGCTAAAAATAGGACATATGGGGTACTTGCGACTAATGCCTGTTATCATGCATGGGTACTAATTGGTCTCTTCTGCTGCTTATCAGAGATGGCGGGAAGCAGCCACCGCCGATCTGCGACACCGCAGTACGAGTTGGATGCTTCCGAGTTCTTCACTATCATACTTGAGGCTTCAGTATCATCCATGACGCAGGTATATAAAACGAGAGATCTCCCCTTCACCCATCTCATTATGATATCTGTTGTTTGCTACATCACTCATTGTCCCAAACTGCAGAGGCTGCCTGGCAGTTTTATGAACATGCTGATGGGTGAAGATCCACCAAATAATGTGAACCTGCGACAGGCCGGCAGCGGGTTTCGTAGGCAGTGGGATGTGCAGTTGGTGATCAAGAAGGGCCACATGTACTTGTATCGTTGGTGGGAGAAGTTCTACCGTGCCTACGACCTACAGCTGGGGTACTTACTTCTCTTCAAGTACGACGACGACGCCAACATGCTCATCGTGAAGGTGTTCGACAAGACTATGTGTCGCATGCGCTATGCTGCCGATGATGATGCCAGTACGTTCTGCCTCTTCTTATTCCTCTACATTTGGCTTTGTCTCACATCGATTGTTCACGGTCATTGTTGCATTTTGGACAGGTAATGGGAGCAGCAGCAGCGACACTGGCTACAGCCAAAGCAGCAGCGACTATGGCTGTAGCGAAAGCAGCAGCGATTTTGGCTGTAGCGAAAGCAGCAGCAATTCTGGCAGCAGTATAGACAACAAGAAGGATGATCCGGACTGGAGCGCGGGAGAAGAGGAGCAGAGTGAGGATGAGGAGCTGCAGGATGACGATGGGCATCAGGCTGAGGATGACCTAGCACTGGTGGTGGCTGACCAAGGGAAAGAGATGGTGGTGGCTGACCATGGGCAAGAGATGGAGGTGGCTGAGGATGACCTAGCGATGGTCGTGCCTGAAGGTGGCCTCGCGATGGTGGTGGTGCCTAACAATGACCACGCACCGGTGGTGGCGCCGGCGATCCCACAGCTGGGCGACATGACCACGCCAATTGTGGTAGAAGACTACATCCCACTGCCTCCACTGCCTCCACCGCCTCGCCGCTCTAGGCGCATCAGGGAGAGGAAGGAGAAGAAGGATAAGAGCAATGCATGAGAACGGAACTTTGTCAGGTATGTCAGATCTCCTATAGGTTAGCTATCCAAAATGATATATATATATATATACTTAGTTACCTATGTTATCTCTAATATGCTTAGTTTCCTATAGGTTAGCTTCATTTTTACCTAAGTTGGCTCTAATATACTAACTTAGAGCTTATATGCTTAGTTTCCTATAGGTTAGCTCCAAAATAACTTATGTTAGCACAAAATGATCAAGTTTACATAATAAGCTTATAGTCTTCTTCTTATTCTTCTTTTCCAAAATGACATAGGTTAGCTTCATTTTACCTAAGTTGGCTCTAATATACTAACTAAGAGCTTATATGCTTAGTTTCCTATAGGTTAGCTCCAAAATAACTTATGTTAGCACAAAATGATCAAGTTTACATAATAAGCTTATAGTCTTTTTCTTATTCTTCTTTTCCAAAATGACATAGGTTAGCTTCATTTTACCTAAGTTGGCTCTAATATACCAACTTAGAGCTTATATGCTTAGTTTCCTATAGGTTAGCTCCAAAATAACTTATGTTAGCACAAAATTATCAAGTTTACATAATAAGCTTGTAGTCTTCTTCTTATTCTTCTTCTTTTCCAAAACTCTTCTTATTCTTCTTCTAGTGTTCTTCTTCTTCTAGTATTCTTCTAGTCTTCTTCTTTTTCTTCTTCTAACTTCTTGTTTATCATTTTGCAGATTTGATTTAATTGACGGAAGCTTGCGTGGATGGAGTGCTTCTTTTCCATTTGTGTTTTTTTTGTATCAGTGTGAAACTTTTGTGAATTGATGGATAACGGTGTTGGATGAACAATGTGAAACTTTTGTAATATGTAACGACGGAACTATGTGTTAGCTATGTATGTATATGATGAAACTTGTGTGTTGGATATGATTGTTATATGGATGCTTGTTGTATATATATATGTGTTGAATATCTCATATGTGAAATAGTGACCTGAGATTAAGAAAAAACAAAAAAAATTAAAAAAATTGTTACTAATGGCGCACTACCATGTGGTGCGCTATAAGTATAGCAGATAATAGTGGCGCACTGTGGGCAATACTAATGGCGCACTACGTGGTGCGCCATTAGAATACCAGATTCTAATGGCGCACCAGTGGTGCGCCATTAGTAAAAAATTCTAGTGGCGTGATACTAATGGCGCACTGGTAATGCGCCATTAGTAGGCAAAACCAGTGCGCCATTAGTAGGCCTTTTCCTAGTAGTGGGCAGGGTGACTGGGTAGCTGTATTGGGATCTTCAAACATGGCAAGATGCATGGTGCTCGAGCGGGTTAAGCCACATCCCATCCCTTCATTCAACGTGTGGAAGGAGTTGGCAAAGCACATGCGGCCTATCGAAGGGCTCAACGGAGTTGATTGTGGGAGCAAGATTCGGCATCCCGATGAGAAAAGTGACAGAGTCGATTTTGGCAGAACTCTGGCAGGGGGTCCCGAGCCAGTAGCCTAAATGCTATGGTAATAAGGACATGGGGTTTACCTAGGTTCAGACTCTCTAAAGAGGTAAAACCCCACGTCCTACTTGTGCTGTATTGATTTGGATGGAGTACAAAATACATGTTGATCTACCACGAGATCGTCGTATTTTCATCTACGAGCCCCACCCCTCAGTTTATATAGGTACCAGGGGCCTGAGGTTGCAATTAGGTCGGCTAGTAGAAGGTAAAACGTGTTGTAGACGAACTGATCTAATTCTTGGAGTATGCTCCAAATATTCAGGAATATTCCTTCTACGTGAAATAGACCTTCTGGTGATGGCCCGCTGGTGAACCATCATGAGAGGGAGAGGGGTCCTCGTCCCGGCCCGCTTGGCCGGGAGATGACGTGGTGAGTGACCCCTAATATAGGATACCATAAAAAAGAAACACAAACCACCTAGGCTTGAATTACTTACCCTAATCAGCGATTGAGAGAGGAGAGGGTGTTGGGGTAGGGTTTGAGTCTAGGTCAGATGCCGCTTAACTTGGTTGGGCGTGCCACTCTCCATGCATATTGTCATGTCGGAATCAAATGCTTCAGGACTTGTTTGGTTAAACCTCATCCCAAGGGATTGCAGAGGATTGGAGGACATCTAGAGGATTTAATCCCCCTCAATCCTTCTCAATCCCCTTCAAATCCACCTCAACCGAACAAGTTCTCAATTGGGTAATCTAGTAGCCATGTGTTCTCAATGGGGTAATCTAGTAGCCATGTGTTGCAACTAGGGTGTAATACGTGGGATTCACTGTAAAAAGTCGCATGCCATAAGGGACGAATCCATTTGATCCATAGTTTTTTCTGAGAATCATCCATAGTTTGGAATCATAAGGGCATTTCCAACACCGTCCATCAAAACACTGCTAAATGTTCGGACATCGTAGTCCGGACACTTTGTGCCATCCAAGGTTGTGCATCAAATGTCCATGGACGCATGTCCGAATTCCGCCAAACCGGGAACAAACTTGTTGGAGGTTTGGGGGAGTCCGTATGACCGTCACCTCGGACTCCAACACACCCGGCCCACCGAAGAAACACCTCCCAGAGCCCTTCCCCCACTTCGTCCCTTTCCCATACTATGTATCTGCACAAACCAAGTTCATCGATGCCTCTACACCGCTCCGGCATTCGCTCAGGTTTTTGCTGGACAACCGCTGCTCCATGTCGTTGCCTTGTACTTCGCCTTTGTTGCACCCTCGGATCTGTCCGAAGCCCAGGTATCGTCTGGCCCTTCCTATGCTGGCCATGGCGGACACCACACTCAACAAGTGTTCGCCCAAATGCCATTGGTATTTTTTTCACTTTCTACTTTTTAACACAAAGAAAACACGATGGTGGGGTACTCAATGATGGAGGATACACGGTTGTGCAACGCGTGGTTGCTTATAAGTATGTCGTTTGTAGCCATGAAGCAAAAGGGCACAATATTTTGGCAACATGTGCATTCTTGGTTTCATGAGCACAAACACTACACACCCTACAATTTGGATATGATCCGTGATCGCAATTTAAAGTCGCTATTTAATCGATGGCACACAATTTCAAACACCGTCATGAAGTACTGCGTTGGGATCGCGCAAGTGAAAAGAATGTGGCCAATGAATGCATCAATGATGGAGATTGTAAGTTTTTCTTATTGTTGCTCTACATATTGGTCAATTTTTTTATTCACTCAATGTTGTAACTTGATAATCACGTCATTGCATAGCCCGGATGTGCTGTCGTGATGTACCAAAGGACGGAGGGCAAGTCCTTCACATTGACGCATTGTTAGATGAAGCTCAAGGAGCAAGCCATTTTGGTGAACAACATGCATCAATAGCATGGCTTCTGAGGTGTCTGGCTACGGTTTGTGATCTGGCCTTCGTGCTATTTGTTCTACCTCTTTGCAGTTCATGTTTTGAGTTTGAACAAGGCGAGCCGTGTGTCACTTGTTGTGGTGGTGGTGTGCTTGCTATCCTCTTGGTTTAGCGTTGTATGCAGGAAGACTTTGTATTAGCCATACTTACTCTTCTTCTATATTACTGATGCACCTCTCGTATCCTTGAAAAAGATGCATCGATGAAGACCCATGGTAGCCACGTATCGGTCAAGGCTTTATGTGAAACTAGATTCGCAGAAAACTTTCAGTTCAAGGCCCAGTCCACTGTTCAAGTTGCTTACTAGTGTAACATAGAGTTCTAGGTGGAAGTTCAACTTAACAGTCTCCACTGCAGTACCGGTATATAAAACAGTGTTTTGGAACCAAAGGCAAATTTTGTGTGCTCCGGTACTCCGGTTTCATCCGAAACTTATCCGGAACACTTTCGGTGTCCGAATATAGTTGTCCAATATATCAATCTTTACGTCTCGACTATTTCGAGACTCCTCGTCATGTCCGTGATCACATTCGGGACTCAAAACAATCTTTGGTACATCAAAACACATAAACTCATAATACCAATCGTCATCAAACGTTAAGCATGCGGACCCTACAGGTTCGAGAACTATGTAGACATGACCGAGACACGTCTCTGATCAATAACCAATAGCGGAACCTGGATGCTCATATTGGTTTCTACATATTCTTCGAAGATCTTTATTGGTCAAAACGCATAACAACATACGTTGTTCCCTTTGTCATCGGTATGTTACTTGCCCGAGATTCGATCGTCAGTATCATTATACCTAGTTCAATCTTGTTACTGGCAAGTCTCTTTACTCATTCCATAATACTTCATCCTGGAACTAACTCATTAGTCACAATGCTTGCAAGGCTTATAGTGATGAGCATTACCTAGAGGGCCTAGAGATACCTCTTCGAAACATGGGGTGACAAATCCTAATCTCGATCTATGCCAACCCAACAAACACCTTCGGAGACACCTGTAGAGCACCTTTATAATCACCCATTTACGTTGTGACGTTTGGTAGCACACAAAGTGTTCCTCCGGTATCCGGGAGTTGCATAATCTCATAGCCTGAGGAACATGTATAAGTCATGAAGAGAGCAGTAGCAATCAAACTGTAACGATCATAATGCTAAGATAACGGATGTGTCAAGTCCATCACATCATTCTCCTAATGATGTGATCTCGTTCATCAAATGACAACACATGTCTATGGTTAGGAAACATAACCATCTTTGATTAATGAGCTAGTCAAGTAGAGGCATACTAGGGACTATGTTTTGTCTATGTATTCACACATGTACTAAGTTTCCAGTTAATACAATTCTAGCATGAATAATAAATATTTATCATGAATTAAGGAAATAAATAATAACTTTATTATTGCCTCTAGGGCATATATCCTTAAGTCTCCCACTTGCACTAGAGTCAATAATCTAGTTCACATCACCATGTGATTTAACACCAATATTCACATCTGTATGTGATTAACACCCATAGTTCACATCGTCATGTGACCAACACCCAAAGGGTTTACTAGAGTCAATAATCTAGTTCACATTGCTATGTGATTAACACCCAAAGAGTACTAAGGTGTGATCATGTTTTGCTCGTGAGAGAAGTTTAGTCAACAGGTCTGTTACATTCAGAGCCGTATGTATTTTGCCAATATTCTATGTCTACAATGCTCTGTATGGAGCTACTCTAGATTATTGCTCCCACTTTCATATGTGTCTACATTGAGACTTAGAGTCATCTGGATTGGTGTAAAAGCTTGCATCGATGTAACTCTTTACGACGAGCTCTTTTATCACCTCCATAATCGAGAAATATTTCCTTAGTCCTCACTAAGGATAATTTTGACCGCTGTCTAGTGATCTACTTCTAGATCACTATTGTACCCCCTTGCCAAACTCAAGGTAAGGTATACAATAGGTCTGGTACACATGACATCATACTTTGTAGAACTTATGACTGAAGCATAGGGAATGACTTTCATTCTCTTTCTATCTTTTGCAGTGGTCGGGCTTTGAGTCTGATTCAACTTCACACATTGTAACACAAGCAAGAACCCTTTCTTTGACTGATCCATTATGAACTTCTTGAAAACTTTATCAAGGTATGTGCTTTGTGAAAGTCCAATTAAGTGTGTTGATCTATCTCTATAGATCTTGATGCCCAGTATGTAAGCAGCTTCACCGAGGTCTTTCATGGAGAAACTCTTATTCAGGTATCCCTTTATGCTATCCAGAAATTCTATATCATTTCTAATCAACAATATGTCATCCACATATAATATCAGAAATGCTACAGAGCTCCCACTCACTTTCTTGTACATACAGGCTTCACCAAAAGTCTGTATAAAACCATATGCCTTGATCATTCTTTCAAAGCATTTATTCCAACTCCGAGAGGCTTGCACCGGTCCATAAATGGATCGCTGGAGCTTGCATACTTTGTTAGCACCCTTTGGATCGACAAAACCTTCCGGTTGCATCATATACAACTCTTCTTCCAGAAATCCATTCAGGAATGCAGTTTTGACATCCATTTGCCAAATTTCATAATCATAAAATGCGGCAATTGGTAACATGATTCGGACAAACTTAAGAATCGCTACGGGTGAGAAAGTCTCATCATAATCAACTCCTTGAACTTGTCAAAAACCTTTTGCAACAAGTCGAGCTTTGTAAACAGTAACATTACCGTCTGTGTCGGTCTTCTTCTTAAAGATCCATTTATTTTGTATAGCTTGCCGATCATCGGGCAAGTCCACCAAAGTCCACACTTTGTTCTCATACATGGATCCCATCTCAGATTTCATGGCCTCAAGCCATTTCGCGGAATTTGGGCTCACCATCGCTTACTCATAGTTCGTAGGTTCATCATGATCTAGTAACATGACTTCCAGAACAGGATTACCGCACCACTCTAGTGCGGATCTTACTCTGGAAGACTACAAGGTTCTGTAGCAACTTGATCTGAAGCTTCATGATCATCATCATTAGCTTCGTAACTAATTGGTGTAGGAATCACGGGAACTGATTTCTGTGATGAACTACTTTCCAATAAGGGAGAAGGTACAGTTACCTCATCAAGTTCTACTTTCCTCCCACTCACTTCTTTCGAGAGAAACTCCTTCTCTAGAAAGGTTCCAATCTTAGCAACAAAGATTTTGCCTTCGGATCTGTGATAGAAGGCGTAGCCAACAGTTTCCTTTGGGTATCCTATGAAGACGCACTTCTCCGATTTGGGTTCGAGCTTATCAGGTTGAAACTTTTTCACATAAGCATCACAACCCCAAACTTTAAGAAACGACGTCTTTGATTTCTTGCCAAACCATAGTTCATAAGGTGTCCTCTCAACAGATTTCGATGGTGCCATGTTCATCGTGAATGTAGTTGTCTTTAAATGCATAACCCCCAAATGATAGTGGTAAATCGGCAAGCGATATCATATATCACACCATATCCAATAAAGTGCTTTTAACGAAGTTTCTTTCCCGAGATGGCTCCCACCTCCCCACCGCTGCCCTAAACCCTAGCCACCCAACATCGTCGGCGATCTCCACATCTCACCGTGGTTTTTGCCATCTGATCGACCCATCTTCTCCGGCGTTTTCTCCTCTCTCTACGAGTTATTTTCTTTCTCATGGCGGTCCATGCAGCGATCTCCATGGGTCTAGACTTCTCTCCGGGGATGAAGTTGTCCCAAGAGATTCATCGCACCCTCAACAGATCGGTGCACCCAACGAAGGACACGGGACACTTCATCATGGTGGTCTCTGTCGGTGTCAAAACCGGCAGATCTCGGGTAGGGGGTCCCGATCTGTGCGTCTTAGGCTGATGGTAACAGGAAGCAAGGGACACAATGTTTACCCAGGTTCGGGCCCTCTCGATGGAGGTAAAACCCTACTTCCTGCTTGATTAATATTAAAGGTATGAGTAGTACAAGAGTAGATCTACCACGAGATCATAGAGGGTAAACCCTAGGAGCTAGCCTATGATGGTATGGTTGTAATTGTGATCGGCCTTCTAAGGACCATCCTCTCCGGTTTATATAGACACCGGAGAGAGCTAGGGTTTACATGGAGTTCGTTACAAGGAAGGAAATACAATATCCGGATCGCCAAGCTTGTCTTCCACACAAAGGAGAGTCCCATCCGGACACAGGCCAGAGTCTTGAGTCTTGTATCTGCACGCTTCAATAGTCAGGATGATGTATAGAGTCCGGCTGTCCGGATACCCCCTAATCCAGGACTCTCTCTATAGCCCCTGAACCAGGCTTCAATGACGATGAGTCCGGCGCGCAGTCTTGTCTTCGACATTGCAAGGCAGGTTCCTCCTTCCGAATACTCCAAGGTTATTATCAAACACATAGACCGTGTCCGGATCTGCAAAATGATCTTCACATACCACCGTAGAGAGAATGATACTTCAGCTGACAACTTTTTAGACGACGTGATATGTCATTATGGTCAGGTCATTATTCGAACCATTTTACCACAACCAGCCACAGCGCGTATTGTGAGGCGGTTTCCTTGGCACGTCTTGTCAAAGCAGAGATCGTGTCCCCTTATCACGGGATTATCATCAATACGGGTATGGGTAATCCCACCGTGCCATCAATCGTGGTGCTTGGGAAGTAAGCGATTCTCAACGGGCTAGTGGGGAGGCGCACCACTTTCGTTGCCTCTATAAAGGGATAAAGGACCCTCATTTTCACCCACGCCCTCTTCCTCCTTCGCTCATCCTTACCTCCCCGAGCTCCAGCACCCTA
Organism: Triticum dicoccoides; assembly: GCF_002162155.2. Lineage (NCBI taxonomy): Eukaryota > Viridiplantae > Streptophyta > Magnoliopsida > Poales > Poaceae > Triticum > Triticum dicoccoides. Next base: position 595,964,935 of record NC_041389.1, on the reverse strand, counting down.
GTCCAAATCTTCTCCGCATAGCTAGACATGTCCGGAGCAGGAGGCAAGTGGGTGGCCTCCACCGTGAAGGAGAAGCACATCGTGAATCTTCGGGTGGCCGGATACTTGGCCGCAGACATAGCGCACCGGCTACCGGACGACGGGCAGGTCACTCCAACTCTGGGACCCCACGAGAGGGTCGTGTTTCTCGCCCACTTCGCCCGTGGACTGGGGTTTCCACTTCACCCCTTCGTCCGCGGGCTCATGTTCTACTACGGGCTAGATTTCCATGATCTAGCCCCGAACTTTGTCCTCAACATCTCAGTGTTCATCGTCGTATGCGAGGCTTTCCTCCGCATCAAGCCTCATTTCGGCTTGTGGCTGCAAATCTTCTGCGTGAAGCCGAACATCGTGAGCAGCCAGCAAGCGGAGTGCGGAGGAGCCATGGTGGGCAAGATGCCCAATGTCACCTGGCTTGACGGATCCTTTGCGGAAACCGTGAAGGGGTGGCAGTCGGGGTGGTTCTACATCACTGAGCCGCGCGACGCCAACTAGACGGCGACCCCGAATTCCGATTCGGAACCCCCATGCGGCTCACCTCCTGGGAAAAGAAGGGCCTGTCCTGGGGCGAATCTACAAAGCTGACCGGGCTCCAAAACTTCATCAAGAGCATGAGAGACAAGAACATCAAACTTGTCAATGTGATCCAGGTCATGCTCGTTCACCGGATTCTGCCGTGCCAAAGACGGGCATTCAATCTGTGGGAGTTCGTTCCGGCCGAACACCGGACGCTTCAGAGGCTCTACGGCATGAAGCACGAAGACGCGTGGAAGGCGTTGTTCAATGCCTCCGAAGTACCTCCTCCCACATCCAAGGACCGGGGGCTCCACGCCGCGTGGCCTCCTAATCAGGTGAGTTTTCAGTCTACCACGGGATTCAGTTCTTCCCAATATATTCGTGGGGGAGCCTCAAGTAATTTGTGCATATTTGTTCAGGATTACGTGGCGATAGCGGAGCAGATTGACTGTCCGGCTCCGCTGCCAGAAGACCCGGCTGATGCTCTCCTGACGGAGGTGCTGGTTCTGGCGCCCTACAAGGTGCCAGGGAAGAAGGCCGGAAAGAAGGCTCCGGGGATCCGAAAGGGTCTCCGGCGTAAGGTCACGCCGGAACCCTCGTTCGAAGACGATGAGGCACACTCCTCCCCTGAATGGGAAGAGGAAGAAGAAGAGGAGGAGGCCGCCCCATCCAAAGAGGACAGGGGGCCTGAGAGGGCGGACCAGGGGGCCAGGAGAGGCCCCCGGCGCAAGGCCGTCATATCCTCGTCGTCCAATGACGATGAGGCAGATTCCTCCCGCGGAGGCGGGGGGAAACAAGAAGAAACTCCACCTCCCCGTATTGGGGGGAGAAAAGGAGGAAAGCTGCCCCGGAGGGGGAGGCTGGGACGGCCAAGAAGGGAAAGGTGTCCCTTCCGGACTACGCCGCCACCGCCGCCGATAGCGAGGAGGGGTGGCTGCCCAGGAAGAAGCCCCTAGTGCGATAGTAAGTAGCCGCACTTTATCGTAATTTTGCTTCATAGTTTTGTTATAACGCCGAACTTGTATGCAGTCCGGCCAGGGTCCATCCCGAGGTGTCGTCTTCGGATGGGTCCTTGAGTGATTCGGCAATGAACTCACTTCCGACGGCCACTACTCCTCAGCCTACGGACGACACGGAGGTGTTTGTCCCAAAAGCTCCCAGAATGGGGGGAGGTGGATCTGGAGGTGCCACAAGGCGGCATTCCAGACGTCGGACACGCGGGGTTCAAGATCCCCGCAGATCATGTTGACGAGAGCCGCAGTAAGCCGGACTCTTGGCCGAACACTGTCCCGGAACCTCCCGTGGTTCCGGACTCAGCCGAGCAGCCCCTCGTTAAGGAGGGCGAGCCGTCTGTGCCAAGGACTTCCGCTATGCCCAAGGCGTCGGATTGTCTGCTGGAAGCGCTTCGAGGCACTTCCATGGATGAAGAGCACCGTACTCTTATGAGTGCGGTGATTCAGAAGTTTTTGTCCGCCAAGAGCGGACTAACCAAAGCTTGCATCAGCCTCCTAACAGGCTTTGAGGTAAGTAATAAAAATGTGTGAAATCACCACCTGATAGGTAGTAGCCCCTGATACTCTGTTTGGTGTTCGAAAGGAAAGACCAAATGGAGGGTCAATTATAATCCGAAGGAGTCTCACAAGAAGTTTGAATGTGAATAAACAGGTTGTGCTGCTTGCCGCTGCTGTCCGTACGGCCGAGATCGCCGGCTAAAACAGGACCTGGAGCAGGCGCAGGGACAGCTCGCCCTTACGAGGAGGCAGCTCGAAGAGAACAAAGGTGAATGATTCCCCTCTCTTATATAATGAATGATATATAAAATTGGTTATTCTAACGACGAAGCGTCGTGATTTGGTAACAAAGGCCACCACCGAAGTGGCCTCTCTCAGGAAAGCGCTGTCCGAGGCCGAACACAAGGCGGCCTTGGAACGCAAGGAGCGCGAAAAGCAAGATGCTAGAGTGGGAGAGGTACAACAAGAGCTCCAGGATCTCGGCAAGAAGTTCGAGGCCGTGGAGCATGAGCTTAAGGCGAAAGAGGACGAGCTTACGATGGCCCTCTCAAGTATAAAAGACGCCAAGGCCGACGCCGAGAAGGCACAGCAGGAAATCCTGGAGGCCAAAAAGATATCGGCGGGTAAGAAATTCTTTATGCAAAGCAAACATGTGGAGGAGGCGTTTCTTTTACTTACCCGAGTCTGGAGCTCTCCAGGGGCATTCGCAGATCTGCCATGCAGCATATCAGATGCCATGGAGTTCTACCGTTCCCAGGAGGGGAGCTCAACGGAGAAGTTGTTCTGGTCCCAGTATGCTGGGGCCGAACATCTAACGCCTCTGAGTGACCAACTGAAGCAGTTGGTCGAACTCCACAGGATGACCGAAGTGGCTATGAAGGATTTCATAGTCCGGATGTGGCCTGGTGAGCCCCTGCCCACCAGCTACTTCGGCCTGATCAAGCAGATGGTGAATGCCTGTCTGCGGCTCGAAGTCATCAAGCGATCCGTTTGCATTGAGGGTGCCCGTCGGGCCTTTGCCCGTGCGAAGGTGCATTGGGGCAAGCTGGATGCGGAGAAGCTGGGGAAGGACGGGCCGCCGGAGGGCAAGGCGCATCGCTATCCGGAGAAGTATTCTGAAGGCGTTATGAAGGGCGCTCGTCTCGTGGCCGATGAATGTACCAAGGACACAATTTTAGAATGAATTCGCTTTTGTCATGTTTGTAATTTAAGGACGAAGTTACTTGCACTATGTAGTGCTTTTGTTATTTAAAATATTACCTTCTGTGCGGCTGTTTATAAAATTCTGAAAGTAGGCCAGTCGTCGGCTTCCGCCCCCACGTAACTAGTACTGGGGTGTTCGTGGAAAACCCGAACACTCTTTATCCAAATGTTTGGTCCCTTAAGGAGGGGTCCGGCGCAGCAAACAAGGCAATCGGACTATGAGGCTTTATAACCTTCACTTAGCCATAGAAGTCTACAATTTTAAATTTCGGCGAAACCCCTAGAATCCGGAGGGCCGAATTGGGGCGCTATATACGCCTAGATCGGACGAAGCCGATTTATCGCCTAAAGCAGAAAAATCTTTAAGGATTTTAAGACCTCTCGAACAGTGACAAGCTCTCGCCACATCATGCCGGTCAGTTTTCGGCTTTCTCTACTGAGGTGCTCGTCTAGAAGAACCGGGACACAATCGCAGTAGTTCTCCCTGCGCTACCTTAGCCGATATAACGGAACGTAAGGCACCGAAACAAGGGAGCCGGGCTAACCCAACTGTAGACCCAAGACATGATTCGGAGCTGATGCATATAGTGCTATAAGTTCGGGGTGTCGTACTGTTGAAAGTGTTCGGACTTGTCCTGCCGTATTATGGGGTGCCATAAGAAGCCCCTGGCAAACTGAACGTACCAAGGTGTACGGATGCAATATCAAATAAACATTTGTAAGAAAAAATGCTCAAATAAGAATAATAAGCTAACGCTATATATGGTCTCCTATTGATGAATAATATGTTTAAGCATATATTTACAATGAATGCATTAAGCGGAGGTAAACATGATTATTTGACATATCCTATCCAGGGGCAAGCTACGTACAGATAGGTAAAACAGGTATAACGATCGTAACTAGATTCCACCTGGGTATTTCCTTCTGTACGCAAAGCCTACTGCCTCCTTGGTTTTCTCTCCTATGTAAGTCCGTCAATCCGGCTCTTCTAAAGAGGCTGCGCTAAAGCAATGTCCTGAAAGGTGAAAGGAAAGGTTATGAAGGTATGTGGCGGTGATACCGCACTTTTGAGTGAGCCACTGCTGCGCCTCCGCCTGTGCCCATGGTATTTTGAGTGCGTAATTGTGTACGCGTGGCACGAATGCTGCTTTGATGGGATTTGAGTGGAGGCCGGACTGCTAGTCGCTCTCTTGGCGTGCCTGGTCAGGCTGATATGCCGTTTTATCCTGACCTCGAGGCGGCCGGTCAGCCGTGTGGCGCTCGAGTTCATATTCCTCAGCCGCCAGGACTTCTGTCCATCTATCTATGAGCAGGTCTTGATCATCTTGAAGCTGCTGCTTCTTCTTCTTCAGGCTTCTCGCAGTGGAACTAAGCTGATGCTTGAAGCGCTCCTGCTCCACGGGGTCCTCGGGCACACCGAACTCGTCGTCGCCGAGGCTAATCTCATCTTCGAAGGGGGCATGTAGTTGTCCTCCTCCGGATACCCGTCCGTCGCCTGTTCGTCTGGGCTGTCATGCCCATCTTCCTGCTCGGCCCGCTCGAAGGCGGGCTGATCGGGGTTGTATTCATCGTCGGCACCGTCCGGATTGTTTTCGTCTTTGGTGCCGGTATTGCCTTGGCGGGGCTTGGAGCGGCGCTGGCGACGCCCATGCTTTGCTTTCTTCTTGGAGGGGTTATCCTCCGTTGCCTCATCGCCATTGGTTTCTTTCGGAGTGTCCACCATATATATATCGTATGAAGAGGTGGCTGTCCACCGCCCTGTGAGCGGTGGCTCCTGTACGTCTCCTGCATCGTCGTCCATACCGTCGATGTCTTCGGAGTCGAAGTCAAGCACGTCGGTTAAATCATCGACCGTGGCAATGAAGTGGGTGGTGGGTGGGCAGCGAATTCCTTCGTCGCCTATTTCCCACACAAGCCGGACATAGTTTGGCCTAGAGCCTCCTGACAAAGAGAGAGACTTTAATGAGTTCAACATGTCGCCAAAGGGCAGTGCTGAAAGATGTCGGCAGCGGTAAACTCCATTATCGGAGCCCAACCTGGCTCGGCTGGCTCGAGGGTGTGCGGACCGGAACCAACAATCGGATACGAGTCTGGGGGCCCGGGGTTACAGGCCTCCACAGAGGTGAGACCTGTGTTCGGCTCCACCGCCGATGAGTATGCGGCCTGCGGGGCAGGGTCTACCCCTTCGTCCTTTGGGCAACGCAACCCGCTCCGGATTTAGATCCGGGGCTACTGCAGGGTTGATATTCCGAGCATTGTCCGACAGTAGGTCTAGGCCATGCTCGCTGTGACTGTCCGGCGCTCCTAGCACAGGGTCGAATCCGTCGAAGATCAAGTCTCCGCGAATATCCGCCGTGTAGTTGAAGTTTCCGAACCTGATCTGGTGGCCAGGGACGTAGCTGTCGATCTGCTCCAGATGACCAAGCGAATTGGCCCGCAGTGCGAAGCCGCCGAACACAAAGATCTGTCCGGGGAGAAAATTCTCACCCTGGACCGTGTTGTTGGCGATTGAAGATGCCATCAAGCCTCGAAGCAATGACACAGAGGAACTCTCAATGAAAGCACCAATGTCGGTGTCAAAACCGGCGGATCTCAGGTAGGGGGTCCCGATCTGTGCGTGTTAGGCTGATGGTAACAGGAAGCAAGGGACACAATATTTACCCAGGTCCGGGCCCTCTCGATGGAGGTAAAACCCTACTTCCTGCTTGATTAATATTGAAGATATGAGTAGTACAAGAGTAGATCTACCACGAGATCGTAGAGGCTAAACCCTAGGAGCTAGCCTATGATGGTATGATCGTAATTGTGATTGGCCTTCTAAGGACCATCCTCTCCGGTTTATATAGACATCGTAGAGAGCCAGGGTTTACATGGAGTCGGTTATAAGGAAGGAAATACAATATCCGGATCACCAAGCTTGTCTTCCATGCAAAGGAGAGTCCCATCGGACACGGGCCGGAGTCTTGAGTCTTGTATCTGCACGCTTCAATAGTCCGGACAATGTATATAGTCCGGCTGTCCGGATACCCCCTAATCCAGGACTCCCCCAGTCTCGTTTGCAAGGCATTCTTTTTTGTCTGGATGAGGAGAATGTTGGACTGGCGTTGGAATCTGCTTTTGGAGATTATTGTTCTCAACTTAAGGTATCTTTCCTTAGCAATGGTGTTTTCTCGTTCAATATTTCATGGAAAGAGGTGGGGGGTTTTATTCTGCATCAACAAAGCTTTGTTTGCCCCCAATTCAAATGCTACTTCCACCTTTGGGGCCATGGGGGCCCGGATTGGGAGAAAGAGTTTATATCTTGGCAATCTGAGTGCCAACAGGAATGGATCTTAGTGAGCCCCTCTAAACGTAGGGCTAGATTGGGTATTGAGGCCATGCAACATCGTCCTAGTAAATCTTATCTCTGTTCTGGTCAGTCCATTAGAGACCCTAAGAAGAAGCTGCATTTTGCGACGTTCATTAATTATCCAGCACGTAAAGGTTATAGTTACAAACCAACATGCATCGAGGTCCAGACGATCCGTGAAGCTGGTTATATGGTGCAATCACATTTGGCTTGTTCGTTAAGTCCTGGTTCGCCGGAGACCTCATCGGCGGTGGTGGCGGGCCATTCGATCCAATTTGGGTCGTTTCCGCCCTCTCCCGAAAGGATTATTTCTGTTGGCGGCAACTCCGGATCCTCAGGAACCTTCAAATTTGTTGGACCGGATTTTGAGGACATGCCAGTCACCAACCAAGACAGTCCGATTACTCCACCTCAGCCCATGGGCTCTTCCTCGAGGCCCATTGTTCTCTCTGATGATGAGAACGATATGTTTCTGTTGGTTTTATTGGAATCCCCTTCTCCGCTAAATATTACCAAAGGTTTGCAAAGTTTTGATGATATGATTGAGGATATGGCTGCAAGTTATTGGGATTGTCAGAATTGTTTGGGCATGGGCCACAAATCAGAGACGTGCAAGAACAGGGTGCGGTGTAGGCTATGCTTTCGTTCTAGTCACATTAAAAAAAACTATACCGTGTAGCCCCCTAACACGTCCATTTGGGTACCCAAAGTCCCATCGAGCGGCTTTGGAGCTCGTGCCATCAGGGAGGAATCGTTTGCCTCTTCGGTTTCCAATACTATTGCAACACCACAGCAAGAACCGCAATCGTCTCCCTATCCCTCGCCGCAACCCAGCTCCCCTCCATCGTCGCCCCAATTTTCCTCTCCATCATCTGCATTGGGCTCTGCCTCGCCGCTCCAGGTTGAGCATCCAGCTTCTCCAATGGTTGTGTATGCCATTTACCCTCATCGCTTCCTCCCGGCGGGTTTTGACATCGTCGATGGAGGCGAGGACAGGCTGCCATGCACATTCTACTCGCCAGCAATCCCACCACCATGGCGGCATGAGCAGTTCATGGTGGCGATCGTCGAGCCTCTTCCACCAGCTCATCTTGTTGCCATCCGGAGAGAGCAGGTTCTGAATTTTCTGACGCAAGATATGCATGTTCCTGTCCTCTCTGCTTAGACTTGGTTCCAAGGAGTTGGCTTATTTGAGATAGAAGATCCTATTGTGCGTGCTTCTTTCACCCAGCACCCACCATTCCCGTTAGGCCTCGATGCAGAATGAAATGAGTTTTTTGTCAAATTTATTCCGCACAATCTGGGGGAAGGGTTCAGAGCTATTCATGGTCATAGGACAGGATGGTTGATGTTCATTGGTGTGCCATTAGACTATCGGAACACCACTAACCTGGCGGAGATTGTTGGCACCTTTGGTCAATTCCACTACTGGAACGACGCTGATCGTCGCAAGGTCCGTTCTGTGGTTAGATGTTCTTTCCCTGATAATGCACTCGTTCCGCGTTCGGTTGTTTTCAGAGACTTTGCAACCTGGGGTGGTTCTGTTGTTTCTTGGATAGCAGGATGCTACATTCTCACTGGTGAGTTTGTTGAAGCTGTTATACCTGCGGTTGAGGATCCAATGCCGTTGGATGGGAACCCTCACCCGCTGCCAGGGGTTAATCCACCGCAACCTTTTGGGTGATGCCACCCTACCCTACACTGGGTTGGAATGCAGTGCCACCCGGGCACCACCAGCCTTTCAATGATAACCACAATAATGGAGGTCAGAATGATCAGCACGACGATGGTTGGGGTGCTTGGGAGCAGCCCGAGGAGCAGCAGCACCAAGTGAAGGTCAATGAGCAAGCACAAGATCAGAACTCTATGATCCTCAATCCTTCTTGGATTCAGATGACAATGTAGTAGACATGGAGGAAGTGCAATAGCCCCTACAACACCCAGTCTTGCCAATGGATCCAATTCAGCTTGGAATTGTGAGGATTGTCTATGGCCCTGTGTTGCCACCTGGGATGATTTGGGAGAGTTCGTTCTCGTCCTTGTTGCCTGATTTCCTCATCAAGAAAGTGTCGACTGTCATGCCTGCGGTATTTCTGCCTCCGTCATTTATCTCCCTGGGAAGGTTGCAGCCTGCTCAGGAGAAGCGGCTGCTCCTCCTCCTTAGTGGGACTGCTTCTACTCCGCAGAAATCCTCAGTCATAATCGAGGAAATACTTGATGTTGTGGAATCTTTTACTGTCACTCCAAGTCCTACTGAGGCAGTCTCCTCTTCTGACAGCAGGCCGGAGGAACCTAAATTTATGTTTGTGGCCACTAAACCACCTGCAGAATCTGCGCTTGGGAAGAGACAGTCTAGGGGGAAGCGAGCTCGCCGTTCGGTTGCTCCAATCTCGGCTACCCCAGATTTCTCCACCAGGCGAATGACCAGAAGCTGCGCCAAATCCTCTGGCTTTAAACCTGTCTCTGCAGTTCCGGTCAAGCCATCACCCAAGAGGCGACCAAGAGGGAAGAAGCTCAAATGTCTGAAGAGGAATCCACAGAGCACGTTCAGGTGCCACCGGATACCCCAATTCGAGTTATGCAAGCAGTCGGTGTTGCTTTGGGCATCCTAGCTGGTGACCTGACTGAGGAGAAGCTTACGGCTCCCTCTAAGAAGACTGATGATGATGCAGTTCCCAATGATGATTGATTTTATGTTTCTTTATGCAAAGTGGGTGTGTGTTGTGGGCTTGATCGTCTTTGCATTTGTGGCCCGCAGTTAACTCTTTTCATCAGTTTTATCTCTGAACTTTGTCAGCAGTTTATGGTTAGCTCTAGTACGGATGTATCGAACATTCTGGGCTTTATGGCCGCACTGTTAAGTAGTGGGCTTGCTTATAACCTCTATATAGTTTCCCATGGCTAGTACATCCTTTCGTAATTGGTGTGTTTTGTGCTGGAATGTGCGAGGTCTGAATTCTGAGGCGAGGCGGAGAGATGTTAGAGCAAAAATTGAAGAGAGTCAGTGCTCGATTGTTTGTCTTCAGGAAACCAAATGCGAGGTTTTTGATATTAGGAAAACTAGTCGTCAACCCATGCACCTGCACGGGCTAGCACCAATAAATTATCTTTGTTCAATAAAATATCCTTCAAACCAAAATTGAGAGAAAATTTCTTAAGAACTACAGTTAGGAAAATTTGTACTTGAATCAATAACCAAGTACTTCCTCCGTCCAGAATTAGTTGTCGCCCAAACTGATGTATTGTACAATATCTTTGTTGAATAAATAAGCATCCTTCACTAATTGTCATATTTACCAGGTGATATTTAATCCACAGGTTGAAGGCCCAATTCCTTTGATAACATACTCAAAATTAAGACAACCATGTAGTGTTTGTGTAGGAATTCACTCGGCCGGTTCCCATGTTAAGTCTAAGTAACATTCCAAAACGAAGGCACATGTACACAATTGGAAGTACGTTACTACTTCTTTCAATTAATATCAAGCATTTTCTTCTGATCTATATAGATATCAGTTTAGAGGCCAAACACTGTTGATGAAAAGACATTATACACGTATGGATATAATGGTACTTATTTATTTGCATCTAGGAAAAGAAATTGCAAATGTTCTCAAAGTAGCATCGCCAGCCTTCTAAAAATTATAACTGCATATAATATCCTTTCTTTTCATACTCTATTTATTGTTTATTTTTTGACCTGCTCTATAGATTGATGTTGCTAATTGCTGTACCGTGAAAGAGTGAGAGATGAAAGGTATTTCACTTGAAGCAATATAAACTGAAAACATTGACCGTAAGTGAGATATTACCTGCAGAATAATCTAACACAATGAACTTTTTTGTTTGCATGAATGCAACCTCACCAAGGAAAACCTAGTTGTACTGAAATTTGGACTTTCAGTCACCAAGCATAACTTGAAGGGTTGCATTAAATTCACACAACCATGTCACATAATAGGAAAAGAGAGATAAATGTGCATACAGGAACAAATATAACATAAGTAGTTGAGGCCAAGTAAACTGGGCGCTTCTTTCCATGCTTAGTGGTGTTTTGAAATTAATTACTAAGCCAATAGTTCGTTCTGCAATTTAGAAACAGAATATTTTTGGAACTACCTTATTTGTGAAATGAATACTGAGAAAAATGATAAGGAAAAGTTACAATGTCTTTTTTGATAGCTTATCAATGCGTTCCATTATTAATTAATTTTTTCAGAGAATTGAATGCCAGTACAGAAAGTAAAATTAGAGTAACTAAACATTGACATTTACTGCTGTAGCATTTTGATTTAATCTTAAAGCAAAACATAGTCAGATGAACCGTTATAGAAAAAAATATGTACAATTTTTTTTCAAACTCAACATGCACACTTTGTCAATCCGTCAAAGTCCATAAGCCCAAGGCACTTTGACCCATGCACTCCTAACTGACACCCTCGATCGACCAATATGATATTAGGTAATATCTCTCCAGCTTATACTTCTTTTGAATTGCCTCAACTGCCATGGATATATTAAGATTGTCAGAACCAGCAATCAATTAATAATTGGTATAATACAATGTAAGAAACATGGAATTCTACCAATAGCTAGACTGGATCAATGAGCAATATAGATTGGCCCCAATGGTAGTGTTTACACGAAAATAACGGATGTTGAGACAATAAAAGTTGGGTGCACTAGTAGAAAAATGACCTATTGTCCCGGTTTGTAAGGGTCATTTGTCCCGGTTTTTGAACCGGGACTAAGAGGGTGTTTGTTTTCAGGGACTTATTGGTTTAGGGACTTAAAAAAGTCCCTATAAGTCCCATCTAAACCAAACAGGAGGGACTTATAGGGACTTATAGGGACTTAAAGTGGGCATTTTGGACTTAAGAAATAAGACTCTCAAGGAGGGACTTATAGGGACTTATAGTTGTAATATGGTCTTATAGAGACTTATAAGTCTCAGGAACCAAACAGGTAGGGACTTTCTAGGGACTTGGAACTTATAAGTTGGGACTAAAAAAAGTCCTAGAATTTATGAACCAAACAGGGCCTAAAGTGTCGGTACTAATGCACTAGATCTTTAGTCCCGGTTCTTACATAAACCAGGACAGATGGGCCTCCATGTGGCCGGTGCGGCGAGCCCAGGCAGGAGGCCCTTTGGTCCCGGTTGGTGGCACCAACCGGGACCAATAGGCATCCACGCGTCAGCATTTCAGGTGCTGGGATTTTTGTTTTTTTTGAAGGGGGGGATAGGAGGTTTTGGGGGGTTAATTTAGGTGTTTCATATATTGTGTTAGCTAGCTAATTAATAGAGAGAAGTGTCCTCTCTTATCTCCGTGCTTGGTCGACGCTACGTACTATACGTATAGAGAGGACTAGACACGCTAGCTAGTAAGCAAATGAAAGAAACAGAAGATCGTCATGAACATATGCATACAGAGAGAAGTGATATCGACCACCTCTCCTTCTCTGAGAGATTGGTCGAACAACAAGTTCTCGTATATCTATCCGACGCTACGTACTGGCTACATATATACAATATAAGTATCTCTTACAATATAATCTCCTAATTAAAATCGAGCTGATTAGGGTCCACATGGTATTCTTCATCTTTAGCGATCACGTGGTCAAGAAAGAATGCCGCCAATTTCTCTTGAATTCCTCGCATATGATCTGGTGGTAGGAGTTCATCCCGCATCCGAAATACCTAATTTGAAGAAGGGGGTCAATACATATATATGAATAAATGAAACTGAACACAAATGATGGTAATAAAATAAAATTGTGAATATTATTATTTACGCACTTCATATTGTTTGTCAGAGTAGCCCCGCTCACAGGTTGTGTGGCGGATGGACTCGCAAATGTAGTATCCACAGTAATCATTCCCTTGTTCCTGCCACAACCACTTTACAAGAAATAGAGGTCAATCAAACTGATAATTAGCAAGCATGCTAAATGGTATTGATGAAACTAGCGCTTGAATCACTAGGAGATGCGTGGAACATGCTACTATGGTACTTACTTTCGGGTGTCTAAATTGCAGCTTCTTCGGCAGTCCCGGAGTTTTTGAGGTGATTTTTTTCCAAACCCTGCCAGACAAAGAAAACAATTACTTGATATCAGGAAATGAACAAAAAGTTGCCGATATAGTGCGATAATGATCAATTTAACTTACTTCTCTAGAATTTCAGTCATGTCCGCATACTCCTTGGGATCTTTTCGTCTCGAGTCTAAGACGGTTACTAGTCCCTGCTCGAGCTTAATCTCTAGGAGAATATAGTGGAAGCTGCGCACGTATGCATAACTCATCAATTACATTACTATAACCTCGACTAATAAGGGAAGCCGAATATGCACAAGAGAGTAAACACTCACTGGAATTCGTAAGGGAAGAGTATTATAGCTTTGTTTGGATTTAATACAAACGATTGTAGCAGCTTGGCCTCGATATCTTTGGCCTGAAATTCAACCATATATGCATCTATGAGATTTGTGTTAATGAACCCAATATCACCGATTTGTCTTTTCTTCAATTCCGCGATCTTCAATCTGCATAATATAGTGAGGATAATTAAAAATACATGCAATGGAAGAGCTGACCTATATATAAAGACTTAATTAATGATAGAGGTAGTACTACTTACAGGCAGTAGCAAGTGATCATTAATTTATCGAGGGCCTTTAGATTGAAAAACATGAAGAACTCCTCAAATGGAACATTCAACAGTTCAATTCCAACGAGGTCATGCTCCTCTCTGACTCTCATCATCAAAATATTCATCCCCTCAGACTCTCTGCAGGTTTTCATGTACCAATCATGGAATCTGAACATCATCGTTGGTAGAGATCTTTCACCTTTGACGAGAGGCTTCCCGTACACATATTTGTGTTCGTCCACCTCCAAGAAATCATAATGTACATTGTCAGGCAGGTAATCTTCAAGATTGTTATAACCGGGCACCATCCCGCCCGGAACATTAGCGACGATATCGCTAGACACCTGGAGCGGGTAGAACGATTGGTTCCCTTGTTCGCCGAGCTGGGCAACTTTTTTCCCAGCTCGTCATTGACCACTGATAGTACTTCCCGACCGCGGCGCTTCCACAATGACTTTGTAAGAATGCGCTCATAGTTGCCTTTCGCCGGAGTCTTTGGCGGTTTCTTCAGGGCAGCCAGAGTACGCTTCACTTTTACCGGATCTATCTTCTCCTCCGGAGGTGGATGTTTCTTTGCTTTCACCCCTTCAAAGAAGTTCTTCACTTCGGCTTGCACGATCTGTGTGTTTTCCTCCATGGTCCTCTCATATGGTAACTTCTATGGAGTCTTGAGAGAAGGACCGAGTTTGTATTGCCTCCCGGCTTTGGCTGTGCTGCTAGACGCTGGAGCAGACGGAGCGTTGTGGCTGTCTTTCCTTTCTTACGAGGCTGAGGAGAAGGACTACGACGCGCCGGAGCAGCCAGAGCGGCGGCGGGTCTCTTGATCCGCCCTTGCTGACGAGGCAGAGAAGGAGGCTGGATGCTCGGGGGCGCCAGCGCAGGTGGAGAAGGAGGCGTAGTGTCGCCACACGCCGGAGAAGGAGGCTAAGTGCCCTGATCACTCGCCGGAGGAGGAGGCAGAGGAGGAGGCGGATTGCCCTGACTCGCCGGAGGAGGAGGAGGAGGCGGAGGCGTCCAGTTCGGAAGGTTGATGAGCTCCTTCCACCATAGGCATGGAGTCTTCAGAGAAGAACCCAGCCGAATTTCCCCTTCACTCGTAGGGTGGTCAAGCTGAAGGTCCTCAAACCCGTCCGTTATTTGATCCACCATCACCCTAGCATATCCTTCTGGAACCGGCTGGCCGTGGTAGGTTGCGCCAGGTTCATTAGGTATAACAGAGCCAACAGCCGCCTTGACTTTCAATGTCATCCATCGTGTCATAAGGTGGCAATGTTGAGACTCCGTGATAGCATCCACGGGGTAGCTAGCAGGAGCCGTGAAGACAGGCTCCAGCTGCTGAGTCTGCTCGGTGGAAGCCATGCTGCTTCTCCGCTGAGATGGCGGGGTAGCTTCAGGGGAAGATTCGGCAGGTCATTTTCCGTGATCTGCTTCTCGTTCCTCTAGCACGTGTACCCTTTTGTGCAGCGCCTGCAGTTGGCTATGCTCCACTTTCTTCGTCCTCTCCTGGGTTTTGTAACCCCCTGCGTCTGGAAAGCCAGCCTTCCACGGAACGGAGCCTGGCATGCCTCGTGTCCATCCAGGGTGCTCAGGATTCCCGAGGGCCATTGTGAGCTCGTCCTTCTCTCTGTCTGGGACGAACGTCCCTTGCTGCGCTTTCTCGATATACTCCTGAAGCCTTGTGACGGGTATTTGTAGTTGCTCTTCCGTCCAAACGCACTTCCCTGTTACAGGGTCCAAGGTTCCGCCAACCCCGAAGAACCAAGTCCGGCAACGGTCTGTCCAGTTCAATGTCTCTGGTTTGACCCCTTTAGCAATCAGGTCATTCTCAGCCTTGTCCCACAAAGGTCGGGCTTTTAGGTAGCCACCTGACCCCGTGCGATGGTGATGCTTCTTCTTCGCAGCATTTTTCTTGTTTATCTCTGACATCTTCTTACTCTTTTCCGATGTCTTGTGGGCCACAAATGCGGGCTAGTGATCTCTGGTCTTCTCATACTTTCCGGTGAATTCTGGTGTCTTTTCTTCGTCGACAAACTCTGTTTTTAGCTCATTCTTCCACCTCCTGAATAGTTCTGCCATCTTCTTAAGAGCATGAGACTTGATCAATTGCTCTTTAACTGGCTTCTCCGGATCCTCCTCTGACGGTAGGGTGAAATTTGCCTTAAGCAAAGTCCAAAGATCTTCTTTCTGCATATCGGAGACATAATACACCTCAGGGTCTTCCTTCTTAGGCTTTAACCATTGCTGGATACTGACCGGGATCTTGTCCCTAACAAGAACCCCGCACTGAGCACGAAATGCATTCCTTGTCTGGATGGGTTCAATTGGCT
Source organism: Triticum dicoccoides (assembly GCF_002162155.2). Taxonomy (NCBI): domain Eukaryota; kingdom Viridiplantae; phylum Streptophyta; class Magnoliopsida; order Poales; family Poaceae; genus Triticum; species Triticum dicoccoides. The sequence continues at coordinate 595,949,337 of NC_041389.1, read as the reverse complement.
TGCCATCGCGCGCGTTGCTGTGATCTCAAACCTTTCATCCAAGCGCAACTTTTTCTTAGGGCCTCGTTTCTTTACCGAAGTTGTGCTCGATCTGGAGGGCTAGAGAAAAGAAGAAAGACGAGAGTTAATTAATAAGTGTACATATGAAAACAATGAATGCCTCAATTAGCTAGTCAGCACAGGCTTAACTAATATATATACCTGGCCGGACTTGGTTCGGTCACCGGAGCCGTCATGACGGTCTACTTCTTCTTGTACCGGCATTGGGTCACCGGAGCCATCATAATCATAACCTTCTTCTTCACTACCCTGTCCTTCCAGACCATCGGTGTCGTTGAGAAACTACGCAACGACATCACTTCCTTTTGCGATTATGTCCCCCAACATCTCTTCTGTTTCTTCGTCTCAGGGGTGCTCCATAGTTTCTGCAAATACTTACAACATGGAAATTATTATTCAAACATGACAGCTGGATATATTAGTGGCAAACGTAGAACTAGCTAGCTAATATAATCACAATAAGGAATCATATTAGTGGCCTCGATGTTGCTTCTCTAGGGTTTGGGGTGGCCTCGGTAACGCTTCAAGGGTTTGGGGTGGCCTTGACAACGCTTCAAGGGTTTGGGGTGGCCTCGACAACAACGCTCTTTTAACTTGGTAAATTTGGGTGGCCTCGAGAGAGTTTGTCGGATAGGGGCGCGCCGGGAGGGGGTAGGAGACCAACATCATTTTTTTTCTAGGGTTTGGGTGTCCTCGAGAGTTTTGGTCGAGCGAGAGGGCCGAGGGGGGTGCTCCCGTGGTATAAGCTATCACGGTCGAGAGGGGATATATATATCGACCGCCCCTCATGTCGAAGTTATCCGGGAGGGGGTTATATCGACAACGACTCGACATACATACATGGGAAAATAATGTTATTGGGGAGGGGGTATATCGACCCCCCCTCGTGTTGAAGTTATCGGGAGGGGTATATCGACAACGACATACCCGATAAAATATAAGAAGACAAAAGAAGAAATAAAAAGAGGAGAAGAAGAAAGGAATAGAAGAGAACCAATCGAATAAAAAAAGAAGAAGAAAAAGTAGAAGAAGAAAGGAATAGAGGAGAAGAAGAAAAAAATAGAAACTTCTTCTCCTCTTATTTTTCCTCTTCTTATTTATTTCTCCTCTTCTTCCTCTCCTCCTCTTCTTTCTTCCTCTTCTTATTTTCTTTTTTCCTATCCTTCATTTTCTTCTTCTTCCTTCTTAATATCACTTAGCAATTTTTGCAACGATAGGGGGGTGCTCCCGTGGTCTAAAATCGGTCTATGCACGATAAAAAATTCTGAAAAAATTACATCTATGATCCCTCGACGTCCCTGTCGGTGTCAAAACCGGCGGATCTCGGGTAGGGGGGCCCGATCTGTGCGTCTAAGGCTAATGGTAACAGGAGGCAAGGGACACAGTGTTTATCCAGGTCCAGGCCCTCTCGATGGAGGTAAAACCCTACTTCCTGCTTGATTGATATTGATGATATGAGTGTTACAAGAGTTGATCTACCACGAGATTGTAGAGGCTAGACCCTAGAAGCTAGCCTATGATGATTATGATTCTGTCTCTAAGGACTAAACTCTCCGGTTTATATAGACACCGGAGAGGGCTAGGGTTTACATGGAGTCGGTTTCAAAGAAGGAAATATAATATCTGGATCGCCAAGCTTGTCTTCCACGCAAAGGAGAGTCCCATCCGGACACGGGACGAAGTCTTGAGTCTTGTATCTTCACGGTCCAACAGTCCGACCAAAGTATATAGTCCGGCTGTCCGGATAGCCCCTTATCCAGGACTCCCTCAGTAGCCCCTAAACCAGGCTTCAATGACGATGAGTCTGGTGCGCAGTTTTGTCTTCGGCATTGCAAGGTGGGTTCCATCTCTGTCGGATTTCGGGTTCTGGCAGACCCTCTAGGTTCGAACTCTGGGGTGCACGTGGAGATCTAGCCTTCTACTGCCTGCGCCTCGCCACCTCGCTAGGATCTAAGCAATCAAAGGAACAACACAAGAGACACAGAGTTTATACTGGTTCAGGCCACCATTGTGGTGTAATACCCTACTCCAGTGTGTGGTGTGGTGGATTGCCTCTTGGGCTGATGATGAACAATACAAGGGAGAACAGCCTCGCGAGGGTCTGTCCTTGGCTGGTGCGATGAACTGCTAGGGGGAGTTCAGTCGCTCTCTCTACTAGTTTCCTGGTGAGGATCCCCCTTGTCCCTATCTTGTGGTGGCTATTCCTATTTATAGGCAAAGGCCCTGGGCCTCCTCCCAAATATTGAGCGGGAAGGGCGCCAACTATTGACCATTTTGAAGGGGAACATCTAGTACACTTATCCTGACTAAAGTTGGTCCTCGCCTGCCAAAGGCTCCGGTGGTGACGCCGGCTTGGGCTCCACGATGACCTCCATCCTGCCATTCTGCTGGTCTTGGTCTTGTTGCGCCGAAATGGATGCCTTTGCTTGATGCTCCCACCCGTGCTTGCTCCCTTTGCACTGAAGAGGAAAGAAGGACACTGCGCGGGCTGGTGCCCGCCTGGCGCCCTTGGTCGTCATGGCTTGCGTCATGGACACCTCGTGAGGTACCTCGCCTTGATTTCTCCGCCTCCTCGCGAGCCAGCCTGACGAGGCCGCGCCTGAGGAAACCTCTTGCCGTCCGCCCCGCGAGGCTTGGCCCCTCGCGAGGGTCTTGAGCTCGTTCTGATGAAGATGGGCCATGCTGGGCCGCCCCTTGAGCCACGCCGCAGGCCGCAGGCAGGCAAGTCTGGGGACCCCCGTTCCCAAAACGCCGACAGTAGCCCCGGGGCCCAAGGCGCGCCCGGACTTGGCTGAGCAGAGAGGCGAGGGGGCAAGTGCGAAGCGCCACGGGCCCTAACAGCCTGCGGCCTCGGGCGCCGCATGGCGGTTGATTGGACATGGGTGGCCCTACTTCCCCACGCCTCCTCATTTTGCGCCCAGCTAGGCGGACCCGTGGTTGCACACAGTCTTTCCTCTTTTCACCGCTCGACCGTTCCCTGCTCTTCCTCCCCTCAAGCTCCAGTCTCTGCTTCCAATCCAATCTTGAATCCTGCCTCTTCCCGTCGCCATGGCTCCGACGAAGAAGGGAAAAGCGAAGAAACCGGTGCCTCCGCCTCGCTCGCTGTCACCGGTGGCCTCCGTCGTCGATCGGTCGATCATACTCAACCGAGAAGGTTTGGGCAAGGTCAGCTCTGCCCTGGCCACCATCTTCAACAAGTGCGGGAGGACGACAGCCTGGCCCGCATCCCGCTTCTCCATCGACAGGGTGGTCACCAAGGTCCGATACTTTGCCGACGCCCTGTGGGCGGGATTGGTTCCCCCTTCTCCGATTTCTTCAACGCTGTGCTTTCCCATTACCAGATCCATATGATGCATTTGGGTCCTGAATCCATTACTCTTCTTGCCGTCTTCGCCTTTGTCTGTGAGGCGATGATGGGAATCCCTCCTTCGGTTGCCTTGCTGCGCCACTTCTTCTCTCTGCGCCTCGTCGATCCCACTCAATGCTCAGGGTGCGTGAGCTTCATTGCCGCACCAGAAACAACGGCTTCAGGGATTGATTTTAGCCTTCCTCCGTTCGCGCCCGGCTTCCGAGAGCGGTGGCTGTACGTGGATGTAGGGGTGCCCAGCCCCTGCTGTTGGAGCCAAAGTCGCCCGTTGTCCCCAATTCAGGCTGGGGCCAGGAGATGCACACGAGCCCCCGGCTCATCTTCGTCTGGCGTCACTTCGCGTTCTTGAGGGCACTTGGTGTGACGGCGCCCAAGGTAGTGAAGGAGTTCCTGCTATGCCGCATTGCTCCTCTCCAGCGCCACTCCTGGCGGATGTGGTCCTTCAGCGGGCGTGAAGATCGCATGAGGCTCCAGGAGGAGGACCTGACACCCGAAGCATTGAGGAAGGTGCTCTTGGTCTTGACTAGGGATCCTTC
>NC_041389.1:595904693-595945095 GCF_002162155.2 Triticum dicoccoides | reverse complement strand
TCGAACAGGGGCGACTTCGTGAAGCAGATGCCCGGCTTCGATGAATGGGGGCTGCGCCCCGCTGGCCTCAGGGGTCCTCGCGAGAACCCAGTGATGGTGAATGCCCTCCCTGTCGCCCATGGCGATCCTTCCTCGAGTGGCGGAGCAGGGAGGCATGGGCCGCCGGAGGCTGAGGGGGCCCCCACCGGAGTGACGATGCCAAGCGGCACTCCAGAGGGGGAAGCTCCTGAGGCCCGTACTGCCGCGGCTAGAGGTGCTGAGCCGATGCCCACGCCTCTTGTGGTTGAGGCCCCTGGGCCCCCAGCTACCCTTCTCGGTGAGGCGACCAGCGTCGTGCACCAGGACGACGCACCAGTCGCTGGGCATCTTGATGCTTCTTCCTCGTCACAGGCTGACCCCTGCGCTCAACTCCTGGGTCGCTTCTGCGTGGACTTCGAGGCTCTCCGGAGGAAAAGGGAGGCCTTGGGTGACGATTACCCTTACCGCCTGCTGAAGCGGCAGAAGTATTTCGACATTGATGAGTAAGCCTTCCCCTTTCCCAGCTCTTGATTCTCCCATTGCTTTGGCTGATTCTTGCTCTGCAGGCCCTTTCTTGCCGAGCTCGCGGAGATGGCCGAGGAGCCATCCCCCCAGGCTCCGCCCTCTCCACCTCCTTCAAGCGCTCCGAGTTCAAGCAGAGCCCTCTCGGTGAGGCCGGCCAGAGAGGTGAGCCATCCTGTGGCACATCGCGGCCCTGCGCGCCTCGCGACCCTCCTTCACGAGCCTCCTCGGGGCATAGCCAGCCTGCCTTGGGTCTCGAGCCTGATCATGGATGGCGATTGGCTGAGGTCGGCCCTGCGCTCTTCGCTTGGGGAGGGGCCGGCCCCTGGCCGGGCTTCTAGCGAGGCGTGCCCGGCCATCACGAGGGCGCCAGCCCCCAGCCCCCTGCCCAGAAGGGGAGTGCTGATTCGTGGCCCCTGGCACTTACTTGGGGCTGATGACGACGCAGAAGACGTGCTCGAGCGCGCCCGGAGGCGTCGAGTTCTTCGCCAAAGGTTTCTCCGGAGGGCGGCTGACGCGGTGAGCTAGCTTGGTGAAGAGCTTGATGATGAAGACGAGGGCCTTGAGGCTGAGGGCCTGCGCCTGGCTGAAGAGAGGCGCAAGCTGGAGGCGGCCGTCGCCCTTGCGCGCCACCAGCGTGACCTCGACAACGAGGGGGCCGAGGCGTTGCTAGCGGCCTCTCGGGAGGCCCGTTCCCGGGCCGTCGAGGAGGCCCGAGAGGCTGACCGACAGCGTGAGGCGTCGGAGGAGCGGGCGCGGGAACTCTTTGCCCGGTGCCACTCCCTGGAGCAACAAGTGGAGCTGCGGGAGATGGCCCTTGCGTCGATGAAGGTAGCTTCGATCGACCAGGCAGAGCTCCTGAGGTGTGAGGAGGCACTGACGCTGGAGGCTACTGAGCGCGCACGTGATCTTGAACGTCTGGAGACAAGAGAACGCTTGGTGGTGCAGGCGGAGGATGACATCGCTGCGCGTGAGGCCCGAGCCATAGCGGAGGTTGATCGCGGGGTGGCGACGGCCTGCTTGAACCTTGAGCGCGAGTTTGAGGAGATGCTGGGGTTGATCCGGGTCGAGGCTGAAGGCAGGACCGCCGCTCTGAAGGCCAAGCTGGAGGAGGTGACATGGCAGGCCGACGCTTCCCGGGCCACCCTTGACATAGCGCAGGAGGAGCTGACTACCTCCCGTGCTGAGGCGCTTCTTCTCCGCCAGCGGGTGGACGAGGCTGAGTCCGTTGTGCGGCAGAATGAGGACGAGATACTCCACCGGCGGATTCTGGAGCACGAGCACGGCCCCATGCTCGCCGGGCTCCGGGAGAGAGCCAACACGGCCTTGGGTAACATTTGCGAGGTGGCTGTTGCCCAGCCCCACACAGCCAACTATGCTGGCAATCTTCAGTTCTTCACGAACGTGGTGACGCAGCTGGAGGCGCGCTCGGTCGGAGCCAACAGGCTGGTGGAGGAGAGGAGCCGCGCCCTGCTCGGGCGCGCCTTCTCTCGTCTCTCCAGCCACCTTCAGAACATGTTCCCCAACTTCGACTTTGATGCCGCCATCGCTCCAGTACCCCAGGCCGTCCGGGGCGACCTGACGCGCTGGGTGGAAGACAACGTGGATGCCCTTGTCAGGGCCTTCGCTTCTGATAACGACAACGCGGTTGTGACTACTGATGAAGGTGACGTGGTGAACGGCCCTGGCACCGCTGCCGGTGATGCGGAGGGCGATGGCGAGGCCAGCGACGCCAGCGATGATTCAGGAGGCGCCCCTGAGGATGCATTGGGGGATTAATCCGACTGACCGCGTGTTGTCCGTGCTTCCTTACCCCACGCAGACAGAGTTCGGGCCTTGCCCGGAAGGTTGTCAGAGCATTTTGGGAGGGGGTGCCCCTCATGTAAAAACTTGTGTTCAGCGTAACAGTAGATGCAATATCACTCGTACGACTGCGCCAAGCGGCTGATTTCGTGGCAAGCTGGTTGGCTGGTTTACCTTTGACCCACGTGGGCCTCGAGTCAGCCTGCAGAGGGCTGTGGTGCCTCGAGCATCTTCTGAATGAGCCCATAAAACATGTAATGAAAACCTCCGGAGAGGGCGCGGCGACGGCAGTCTGGGCTGCACGCAAGCTAGGCCTGGCCCGGCTCGCAATGGGCTCGCGAGGGGAGGCAGCTGAGGCGAAGCGGTAACCAGAACGCGAGAGATTGCTCGAACGAGACTAAACACCCCTTCCCCGAACACACGCAAATCCTTGAGCTCAAATTCAACTTAAATTCAATGGCGGGAAACGGGAACCAAGGGGGAAAAGCAACGAAAGCAGAAAAAAGGCCGCGTCCGGCACCTACTCTAGTCTTGGACGTCTTCTCACCAGCGCGGTGCTGCCACTGGGCGTGGGAGGGAGCCCCAAGGCCTGAGTCCGACACCCCTGAGACTCCGGGGCGTGTACAGCCCCACTCATTATTACGTGAGAGTGTCATGGGCCTGCGAGCTTCACAGGCACTGGGCCTTCTTCACACGTACCGGCCTTGCTTCATATCGCCAAACGAGGGCCCCGCCTTGCGCCGCACTCTAGTGCCACCGACGACGACCGGAAACGAGGACGCCGCCGATGGGGTAGAGCGGTCGCCAGCGGTTCCCCCGACGACCACAGGTCCTCTGCCAGGGGCAGGCTCTGGGCACCTCCCCAGCAGAGGGCCTACCTCCTGAGGACGCCTTGCTCCGAACATTGCGGTGGTTATGTTGGATCTTGGCCCCTCTCCTGCAGCCCCCGGCACCCTCCTCCTGAGGGGTAGGAAGCTGAGGGAGTGGGGCAGCCGCCCATTGTCGTGACCTGAACCTCCTGCGATCCATGGTTGGCGTATGCCTGCTCCTGAGGTATTAGTGGTACCTGATACTCGTTGTTTCCAGCGTAGCCGACGGGGCCTCCTCGGGGCTCCTGGAAGAGTTCAGCTTCTGGCGTCTCGTCCCCCCAGCTTGGGCTGAGGCGCGAGCCTTGTTCGTCCTCATGTGTGCGCCCTTGGTCCATCATGTGGGGCACGTACTCTTCTGGGGTCGCCACCCCAAAGGCCGCGCCGTAGCGCTCTCTGTGCCACACAGTTCCGCTTGATGTGCCCGCCTGGGGGTGATAGCGCGACGGCCCACTGGGGCCGTGGGTTGTGGCGAGTCCTTCTTCGATGACCGGGGGTAGAGGCAGCACCACTGCTGGCCCGGGGCTGACGGCCTGGCCGGCGTTGGGGTGGCCTTGGAGCCCGCTTGGGGCCGCACGGGAGTGCACAGAGCCCCCGTGCGGGCCACCCTGGACCTGAGGTGGGAGTTGGGTGCAGAAGGGGGGAGCCCCCGAGGCGGCGAAGCCCAGGAACTCTGCCACCCGCTCTAGCAGCACGTCGCCACCGCCTTCCACCAGCCTGCACTGCAGCAGCTCTCAGGCCAGATGAGCGCGGCCCTCGAGTTTGCCTGCTCCCGTCGGGTGTACGGCGCCATGGCCGCGGCATGGTGGGAGGCCCTCGCCGCTGACCGCGCCTGCCGCGTCGTGAGAGCTGTTGCTGCCTGCCCGCGCCGCCCGCGGCCTACAGCGCCCTGCGGACCGCGAGCTACCCGGGGCGTGGGGTTGCCCGGAGCGAGCGGTTCTGCGTGGGCGGGCCAGGCCGCCCAAGGATCGGGGTTGCCTGGCTGGTCGCCGGACATGATGATGATGATGCGACGGGATGCGAAGCGGCAGAAGGTGGATTCCGGTGCACCCCTACCTGGCGCGCGAAATTTCGGATTTCGGGTTTCGGCAGACCCTCTAGGTTCGAACTCTAGGGTGCGCGCGGAGATCTAGCCTTCTACTGCCTGCGCCTCGCCGCCTTGCTAGGATCTAAGAAATCAAAGGAACAACACAAGAGACACAGATTTTATACTGGTTCAGGCCACCATTGTGGTGTAATACCCTACTCTAGTGTGTGGTGTGGTGGATTTCCTCTTGGGCTGATGATGAACAATACAAGGGAGAACAGCCTCGCGAGGGTCTGTCCTTGGCTGGTGCGATGAACTGCTAGGGGGAGTTCAGTCGCTCTCTCTACTCGTTTCCTGGTGAGGATCCCCCATTGTCCCTATCTTGTGGTGGCTAGTCCTATTTATAGGCAAAGGCCCTGGGCCTCCTCCCAAATATTGAGCGGGAAGGGCTCCAACAATTGGCCATTTTGAAGGGGAACATCTAGTACACTTATCCTGACTAAAGTTGGTCCTCGCCTGCCAAATGCTCTGGTGGTGACGCCGGCTTGGGCTCCACGATGACCTCCATCCTGCTGTTCTGCTGGTCTTGGTCTTGTTGCGCCAAAATGGATGACTTTGCTTGATGCTCCCACCTGTGCTTGCTCCCTTTGCACCGAAGAGGAAAGAAGGACACTGCGCGGGCTGGCACCCGCCTGGCGCCCTTGGTCGTCATGGCTTGCGTCATGGGCACCTCGTGAGGTACCCCGCCTTGATTTCTCCGCCTCCTCGCGAGCCAGCCTAATGAGGCCGCGCCTGAAGAAACCTCTTGTCGTCCGCCCCATGAGGCTTGGCCCCTCGCGAGGGTCTTGAGCTCATGCTGATGAAGATGGGCCATGATGGGCCGCCCCTTGAGCCACACCGCAGGCCGCAGGCAGGCAAGTCTGGGACCCCCGTTCCCAGAACACCGACAATCTCCGAATACTCCAAAGTACTTGTTGTAACGAATGGTGTCCGGCTTCCCATCAATGTCGTACTCCTCGGCTTCTGTGCTTCAATAATGACCATCTCCATGTGTCGAGCGAATGCAAGGAACCGACGGATTTTTGCATTTGCCTCCCCGATCCTGCAAGCAAAAACCGTCTATTTGAAGGGACGGGGATTCTCAGATCCAAACTCCATCTTCTTCCCTTGAGTGAGCACCCAACAGAGCGTGCCCAGAAAGAATTATTCCAGCATGGCCGGTCGTCGCAGCTCCTCCTCTCGCTCCCGTAGCTCTAGGCTAGGTGACTGGGAAGAATGTTCTGTTCCTCAAAACCGCTTAATAGAGCTGCAGACCCAGGGGTTTCTTCCACCGGCATTCATGGTCCCCGTCCGAGCCGGACTAGCCACCTATAACAGCGGGGATCAAGTGGAGAGATCTCCTAATCCATCCCCGGGGGAGCGAATATGCTTCATCCCACATCTGCTAAGAGGCGTCGGGTTTCCAATCCACCCATTCCTTCGCGGGCTCCTGGAGTTCTACGGCCTCCAGCTGCACCACTTCACCCCTGCCTCCGTGCTACACATAGCAAGATACGTCGCCCTTTGTGAAGTATTTCTAGGCTGTGAGGCTCTCTTCGGGTTATGGAAGAAGTTGTTCTGCCTCGGCCCTCGCAACCAGGGGGAATCCATATATCAAGTGGATGGAGCCAAAGTATGGCGCGTCGCCGAGACCGGATACCTATCAGGCACTCCCAAGAAGGCACCAAAGAACTGGCCCTCGGAGTGGTTTTATGTCGATGACGTTCCCTTTCCGGATCCAGTCCGGACAGGTCTCCCAGAGTTCAGCAATGCTCCGCCGAAGGCACGCTGAAGTTGGCACCCTTGGGGCCCCCAAGAGGAGGATACCAGAGAAGTACACTTCCTGATGAATAGGATAAAGTTACTGGCCAAATCAGGGCTGACAATAGTCGAGGTTATGGCAATATGCATAATGCAGGGAGTGCAGCCGCTTCAGTATCGGGGGAGGCCCTTGTGGCACTACAACGGGGAAGATGATGCCACCCGCTGTGGTCTTAAGGGTCCGGACTCCGCCACCGCTCTGGCGAGGATGTTGTCCGATTTGTATAAAGGAGGAGAAGAATTCCTTCGTATCAAACCTTGGGATGGGTTTTCTATGTATAACCCTCCAATCTGAGTAAGTCCATCGACAAGATTATTTACCTCGAAATCTCTGAGTAGGAACTGAGGAGGGTCATAGAAGGATTCTCCAGCCCCTCCCCGCAACCAGAGGACCCCGGAAGGGCCTTCGATCCAGGACTCGAAGAACACCCGGATATTACTGTGGAGCTTGTCAACGGGACATTTTATCAGTCGAGCTGCGATGGCGCCTTAGTGGCCATTATTGCCGACTATCCCGGACTGCTACCTGCATCGCGTGTAAGCAAAGCCAAAAAACCCTATCCTCTGAAGAGGAATCCTTTCTGATGTCATGCCTAATGGCTAGAATATCGTATTTTTGTAGAGACGACAGTGGGAACGTGATACGTCTTTGTCGTATCTATAATTTTTGATTGTTCCATGCCAATATTATTCAACTTTCATACACTTTTGGCAACTTTTTATATTATTTTTGGGACTAACATATTGATCCAGTGCCCAGTGCCAGTTCCTGTCTGTTGCATGTTTTATGTTTCGCAGAAAACCAATATCAAACGGAGTCCAAACGGGATAAAAATGGATGGAGATTTTATTTGGAATATTTATGATTTTTGGGAAGTAAAATCAACGCGAAACAGTGTCCGGGGTGGCCACGAGATAGGGGGCCGCGCCCCAGGGAGGCAGGCACGCCCTGGTCTCTCGTGGGCCACCCATAAGGCGGTTGATGCCCTTCTTTTGCCGCAAGAAATCTAATTTTATGAGAAAAATCTGGGCGAAAGATTCACCCCAATCGGAGTTACGGATCTCCAGATATAAAGGAAATAGTGAAGGGATAAAATCTGAGAACGCAGAAACAGAGATATAGATCCAATCTCGGAGGGGCTCTCGCCCCTCCCACGCCATGGGAGCCAAGGACCAGAGGGGAAACCCTTCTCCCATCTAGGGAGGAGGTCAAGGAAGAAGAAGAACAAGAAGAAGAAGAAGAAGAAGAAGGGGGGCTCTCTCCCCCTTTCTTCCGGTGGCACTGGAGCGCTGCCGGGGGCCATCATCATCACCGCAATCTTCACCAACAACTTCACCGCCTACATCACCAACTCTTACTCCCTCTATGCAGCGGTGTAACCTCTCTCTTACATGCTGTAATCTCTACTTAAACATGGTGCTCAACGCTATATATTATTCCCCAATGATGTATGGCTATCTTATGATGTTTGAGTAGATCCGTTTTGTCCTATGGGTTAATTGATAATCGTGATTGGTTTGAGTTGCATGTTTTATTATTGGTGCTGTCCTATTGTGCCCTCCGTGTCGCGCAAGCGTGAGGGATTCCCGCTGTAGGGTTTGCAATATGTTTATGATTTGCTTATGGTGGGATGCGTGAGTGACGGAAACACAAACCCGAGTAAGTAGGCTATTTGCGTATGGGATAAAAGGGGACTTGATGCTTTAATGCTATGGTTGGGTTTTACCTTAATGATCTTTAGTAGTTGCGGATGCTTGCTAGAGCTCCAATCATAAGTGCATAGAATTCCAAGTAAGGGATGACATGTTAGCTTATGCCTCTCCCTCAAATAGAATTGCTACAATGATTACCGGTCTAGTTATAGATTGCCTTGGACAAATAACTTTCTCATAACAAAAATCTCTCTATTAATATTTAATTTATTGCATCTTTATCTAAACAACCCCTAGTTTATGTTTACGTGCTCTTTATTATCTTGCAAACCGATCCTACAACACCTACAAAGTACTTCTAGTTTCAGACTTGTTCTAGGTAAAGCGAACGTCAAGCGTGTGTAGAGTTGTATCGGTGGTCGATAGAACTTGAGGGAATATTTATTCTACCTTTAGCTCCTCGTTGGGTTCGACACTCTTACTTATCGAAAACTGTTGCGATCCCCATACACTTGTGGGTTATCAAGACCTTTTTCTGGCACCGTTGCCGGGGAGTCATAGTGTGGGGTGAATATTCTCATGTGTGCTTGTTTGCTTTGTCACTAAGTAATTTTTATTTGCTGTTCTAAGTTGTTCTCTATCTTTAGTTGTGGATATGGAACGCAAAATACCAAAAAAATTAGCTGTACTTGCTACTCATGAGGATGGGGTAACTCCTAAAACCCTCGATTCTCATTATGCGAAAGATATTGTGGACTACTTTGATAATCCTGAGAAAGCCCCATTCAACTTTATAATGGGAGACATGTTGGATCAACGTGAATACTTTAGGGATTATCGCTCGACACAAAAAGGGAAACTATTATGGGATCAATTTATTATGTTGCGTTGGTATGCCTGGAATCTATGCATGAGATATGATATTACTTGTTGCTCTAGGATGGAGGCTCCATACCTCCCCTTTTCATGAAAATTTAACGATAATGAAACCTTATCTTCTTATGCTAATGGTATATATGATTATTATGATGTGGAGCAAATAGAAGAATTTGTTTCTTTTAAGGCTGCCTATGATATTGAAGCTTTGTTTGAAAAGTATGAAGCTTTTGATGATGATGGTTATAGGCCGGAAAATCTTGCTATACTTGGATATTGCTATGAAAATTATGAATACAATTACTATATTAATGATTTTATGAAGAAAGTCAATGCTGTCCAAGAAGAGACTAATATTTTGCAGGAAGCTATGGAAGAAGAAATTGATGAAACAGTGAGCTCATTGGATGAAAAAGATGATGAGGAGAGCGAAGAACAAAAGGAGGAAGAGCGGATTAGCTACCCGTGCCCACCTTCTAATGAGAGTAACCCTCCAACTCATACATTATTTAATTCCCCTTCGTGCTTACCAAAGGATGATTGCTATGATCCCATTGATTCTCTTGAAATATCCCTTTTTGATGACGCTTGCTATGCTTGTGGCCAAGATGCCAATATGAATTATGCTTATGAGATGAACTAGCTATAGTTCCTTATGTTAAACATGAAATTGTTGCTATTGCACCCATGCATGATAGTCCTATTATCTTTTTGAATTCTCCCGACTACACTATATCGGAGAAGTTTGTGCTTAGTAAGGATTATAGTTTTGGGTTTCCTTTTACCATTGCACATGATGATTTTGATGAATTTAATATGCATGTGCTTGCTGCTCCTACTTGTAATTATTATGAGAGATGAACTATTTCTCCACCTCTCTATGTTTCCCATACTTTGAAATTGCAAGAAACTGCTTATACTATGCATTGGCCTTTACTTGGTGTGCATGAATTGTTCTTTTATGACATGCCGATGCATAGGAAGAGAGTTAGACTTCATTTTTGCTTGATATATGTTACTTTGTGCTCACTACTAAATTACAAATCATTGTTAATTAAAATTGGCTTTGATATACCTTGGGATCCGGGTGGATTCATTACTTGAGCACTAAATGCCTAGCTTAATGGCTTTAAACAAAGCGCTGCCAGGGAGACAACCCGGAAGTTTTAGAGAGTCATTTATTTCTGTTGAGTGCTTTCATATAGTTTAAAAACAAAAAAAATAAATAAAGAGGGGAACCTAAAACTTTTCAAAAAGGAAAGTGAAATTGAGAAAGACAAGCATTGTTGAAGTGGGAGAGCTCCTTGGAATTTGTTCATGCTCACGGAAACTTTGTGAATCTTGATTACAGAAACTTTTCATCAAAAATAATTATCCCCTTTTAAAATTCGATTGTATTATAAAAATAATGTCCTAAGGTTTGCCTTTAGGATGTTTACAATGCTTGTTGGTTTGTACGGTGCAGGACAGAAACTTTGGCTGTAGTGTGCGATTTTACATTTTTAACTGGAATGTCCATTGGTTCTGATTCCTTTTGAACTGTCTTTCTATACAACTTTTTTATTTTTCCTAATTTTGGTAGAATTTTTGGGGTACCAGAAGTATGGTGGATGTTCAGATTTCTAAAGACTGTTCTGTTTTTGACAGATTCTGTTTTTGATGCATAGTTTGCTTGTTTTGATGAATCTATCAATTTATATCAGTGGATTAAGCCATGGAAAAGTTATATTACAGTAGACACAATGCAAAAACAATATATGAATTGGTTTGCTACAGTACTTAGAGTGGTGATTTGCTTTATTATACTAACAGATCTTACCGAGTTTTCTGTTGAAGTTTTGTGTGGATGAAGTGTCTAAACGAGGAGGTCTCGATATGAGGAAAAGGAAGAGAGGCAAGAGCTTAAGATTGGGGATGCACGAGGGACCCCAAGTAAACAATCAAGGATACTCAAGCGTCTAAGCTTGGGGATGCCCCGGAAGGCATCCCCTCTTTCTTCAACAAGTATCGGTATGTTTTCGTATTCGTTTCGTTCGTGCATTATGTGAAAGTCTTGGAGCGTCTTTTGCATTTAGTTTTCATTTTTATTTTATGCACCATGCTGGTATGAGATAGTCCTTGGTTGATTTATAGAATTCTCATTGCACTTCACTTAAATCTTTTGATTATGGCTTTATAGAATGCTTCACGTGCTTCACTTATATCATTTGAAGTTTGGATTGCCTGTTTCTCTTCACATAGAAAACCGCCATTTGTAGAATGCTCTTTTGCTTCACTTATATTTGTTAGAGCGAGGGCATATATTTTGTAGAAAGAATTAAACTCTCTTGCTTCACTTATATCTATTTAGAGAGATGACAGGAGTTGGTCATTCACATGGTTAGTCATAAAATCCTACATAAACTTGTAGATCGCTAAATATGATATGTTTGATTCCTTGCAATAGTTTTGCGATATAAAGGTGGTGATATTAAAGTCATGCTAGTGGGTGGTTGTGGATTGTAGAGACACTTGTGTTGATGTTTGTGATTCCCGTAGCATACACGTATGGTGAAACGCTTTGTGATGAAGTTGGAGCACAATTTTATTTATTGATTGTCTTCCTTATGAGTGGCGGTCGGGAACGAGCGATGGTCTTTTCCTACCAATCTATCCCCCTAGGAGCATGCGCGTAGTACTTTGTTTTCAATGGCTTGTAGATTTTTGCAATGAGTATGTGAGTTCTTTATGACTAATGTTGAGTCCATGGATTATACGCACTCTCACCCTTCCATCATTGCTAGCCACTTCAGTACCATGCATTGCCCTTTCTCACCTCGAGAGTTGGTGCAAACTTCGCCGGTGCATCCAAACCCCGTGATACGATACGCTCTGTCACACATAAGCCTCCTTATATCTTCCTCAAAACAGCTACCATACCTACCTATCATGGCATTTCCATAGCCATTCTGAGATATATTGCCATGCAACTTTCATCATCATCATATACATGACTTGAGCATTCATTGTCATATTGCTTTGCATGATCGTAAGATAGCTAGCATGATGTTTTCATGGCTCGTCCGTTTTTTGATGTCATTGCTATGCTAGATCATTGCACATCCCGGTACACTGCCGGAAGCATTCATATAGAGTCATATCTTTGTTCTTGATATTGAGTTGTAAGTAAATAAAAGTGTGATGATCATCATTATTAGAACATTGCCCCAGTGAGGAAAGGATGATGGAGACTATGATTCCCCCACAAGTCGGGATGAGACTCCGGACTTTATGAAAAATAAAAGAGGCCAAAGAAGCCCAAATAAAAAAAGGAAGCCAAAGAAGCCCACCAAAAAGAAAGAAAAAAGAAAAAAAGAAAAAATAAAAAATGAGAGAAAAAGAGAGAAGGGGCAATGTTACTATCCTTGTACCACACTTGTGCTTCAAAGTAGCACCATGTTCTTCATAGAGAGAGCCTCCTTTGTTTTCACTTTCATATACTAGTTAGAATTTTCATTATAGAACTTGGCTTGTATATTCCGATGATGGGCTTCCTCAAATGCCCGAGGTCTTCATGAGCAAGCAAGTTGGATGCACACCCACTTAGTTTCAGTTTGAGCTTTCATACACTTATAGCTCTAGTGCATCCGTTGCATGGCAATCCCTACTCACTCACATTGATATCTATTGATGGGCATCTCCATAGCCCATTGATATGCCTAGTCGATGTGAGACTTTCTCCTTTTTTGTCTTCTCCACATAACCCCCACCATCATATTCTATTCCACCTATAGTGCTATGTCCATGGCTCACGCTCATGTATTGCGTGAAAGTTGAAAAAGTTTGAGATTATTAAAGTATGAAACAATTGCTTGGCTTGTCATCGGGGTTGTGCATGATTAAATACTTTGTGTGATGAAGATACAGCAACAGCCAGACTATATGATTTTGTAGGGATAACTTTCTTTGGCCATGTTGTTTTGAAAAGACATGATTGCTTTTTTGGTACGCTCGAAGTATTATTGTTTTTATGTCAAATGATAGACTATTGCTTTGAATCACTCATGTCTTAATATTCAAGATTATGCTAGGTAGCATTCCACATCAAAAATTATCTTTTCTACCATTTACCTACTCGAGGACGAGCAGGAATTAAGCTTGGGGATGTTGATACGTCTCCATCGTATCTATAATTTTTTATTGTTCCATGCCAATATTATTCAACTTTCATACACTTTTGGCAACTTTTTATATTATTTTTGGGACTAACATATTGATCCAGTGCCCAGTACCAGTTCCTGTCTGTTGCATGTTTTATGTTTCATATAAAACCAATATCAAACGGAGTCCAAACGGGGTAAAAACGGACGGATATTTTTTTTGGAATATTTATGATTTTTGGGAAGTAAAATCAACGCGAAACAGTGTCCGGGGTGGCCATGAGACAGGGGGCCGCGCCCTAGGGAGGCAGGCGTGCCCTGGTCTCTCATGGGCCACCCGTAAGGCGGTTGATGCCCTTCTTTTGCCGCAAGAAAGCTAATTTTATGAGAAAAATCTAGGAGAAAGATTCACCCCAATCGGAGTTACGGATCTCCAAATATAAAGGAAACGGTGAAGGGATAGAATCTGAGAACGCAGTAACAGAGAGATAGATCCAATCTCGGAGGGGCTCTCGCCCCTCCCACGCCATGGGAGCCAAGGACCAGAGGGGAAACCCTTCTCCCATCTAGGGAGGAGGTCAAGGAAGAAGAAGAAGAAGTGGGGCTCTCTCCCCCTTGCTTTCGGTGGCACCGGAGCGCTGCCGGGGGCCATTATCATCACCACGATCTTCACCAACAACTTCACCGCCTCCATCACCAACTCGTCCTCCCTGTATACAGCAGTGTAACCTCTCTCTTACCCGTTGTAATCTCTACTTAAACATGGTGCTCAACGCTATATATTATTCCCCAATGATGTATGGCTATCTTATGATGTTTTAGTAGATCCGTTTTGTCCTATGGGTTAATTGATGATCGTGATTGGTTTGAGTTGCATGTTTTATTATTGGTGCTATCCTATTGTGCCCTCTGTGTCGCGCAAGCATGAGGGATTCACGCTGTAGGGTTTGCAATATGTTTATGATTTGCTTATGGTGGGTTGCGTGAGTGATGGAAACACAAACCCGAGTAAGTAGGTTGTTTGCGTATGGGATAAAAGGGGACTTGATGCTTTAATGCTATGGTTGGGTTTTACCTTAATGAATCTTTAGTAGTTGCGGATGCTTGCTAGAGTTCCTATCATAAGTGAATAGAATTCCAAGTAAGGGATGATATGTTAGCTTATGCCTCTCCCTCAAATAGAATTGCAACAATGATTACCGGTCTAGTTATCGATTGCCTTGGACAAATAACTTTCTCGTAACAAAAAGCTCTCTACTAGTATTTACTTTATTGCATCTTTATCTAAACAACCCCTAGTTTATGTTTACATGCTCTTTATTATCTTGCAAACCTATCCTACAACACCTACAAAGTACTTCTAGTTTCATACTTTTTCTAGGTAAAGCGAACGTCAAGCGTGCGTAGAGTTGTATTGGTGGTCGATAGAACTTGAGGGAATATTCATTCTACCTTTAACTCCTCGTTGGGTTCGACACTCTTACTTATCGAAAACTATTGCGATCCCCTACACTTGTGGGTTATCAGAATGCAGCGCCGAGCCCCTAGGGGCTCCTCGGCAAAGGGCGTCCGAATCGGGCAGGTTTAAGAGGAAGGCGGTTAGGGCCGAAACGCCGCTACAGAGGTATGCTAAAAACCTGCTATGTGATTATTGTGTTTGAAATGTGACAGCATCCTTTGTGTCCTGGCAGAAAGAGGAGTAGCCAGACTATATTCGGAGATCCTGCCAATCACGCCTCCAGCAGCCAGATTCCAGGACTGGCTTCGAGGGAGGAAGCGGACGCGGGGCCGATGCCGAATTGTCCTCCGACAGAGGATGCAGATATGCTCTCCGCCACGAATTCCAAAGTAGAGAGTGCTATGAATCACCAGCGCCGACGGGCCGTACTTCGCAACAACATCTTTTCTGAAGAGGCATTTAATGCCTTCAATTCGGGAGACGCATACATCCGAGCTGCTCAAGGCGGGCTTGCCCGGGCGACGGACCAGTATGCCAAAGACATACGGGTAAGAAAATTTGATAATCATGTATAGAAGTAGCCCCTGAGACTTGAAACGGTTGGAACAATTGTTTTAAGGATCAATTTATGCACAGGTCCTTGTAGATAAGAATGAACAATTGTCTCGAGAGTTGGAGGAGTGCAAGACCCAGCTGAGGGCCACGGTTGCCAAGCTAGAGGAATCCCAGAAGGCCTCATTTGGTAAAATTTGTCTCAATTGTATGGAAGTGCACCAGTTAGTAAGTGGCTTATATGATAAGTCTAACAGAAAATTCTGCAGACAATCCCGGGGTGAATCTGGAGGCCGTAGGAGGTGACGAGTCACATCTCCAAAGGCAGCTAAAAGCTGGCGAGCGTATTCTTACGCAAGTTAGGCAGGAGAAGAACAATCTTCAAGATGCCAATGTTCGGCTGGGTGTCGAATTAGGAGATGTTCGCGCTCAGCTAGCAGACTCCGTTACGGAGAACAGAAGGCTTCATCGCGGCATTTATGGTAAGTGCCTAGACGAACTGTAGTATAGCTTGGCGAGGAAGCATATTGAAAGAGTTTGTAACTGTAGGTATGCTGACGGGCCGTCCTGAAGAGGAGATGCCCGCGTCCGCAGGTGATCTACTGCAAGACCTCTCACAACTGCACGAGCGAGCTCGGTAGGTGAAGCAGGGTATTGCCCAGGCCTTATGGCCATCCACTTCCCTGCCAAAAGGCATGGGGAGCTCATGGATATGCTCCAAGGAGCATGGCAGCGCTTCCGATTGTGGAAGATGTCAGCCTGCCGACAAGGTGCAAGAGAAGCCTGGGCTATGGTGAAGACGCGCTACACCAAGCTGGACCCAAACCATATGGCCGAAGTCGGACCGGCGAGGCCAGATGGGCAAGAAATTCCCGTGAGTCTGGTGTATGACCAGGTAGCGTTAGCCGCAAAGTATTCCCAACAGGATTGTAAGCTAGATATCATGGTGGATGGTATAGAGGAAGAATATAGTTAGTCCAAGTGACTATGTAATTCAATGGACATATGTAGTCCCTAGCCGGATTAAAATCATTTGTCATGGCGGACCTTTTCGCTTCAGCCCCCGGATCCGACAGTCCGGGGTGTATCCAAATACCCACTCAGTTATGTAGAACCGGGGTATGCGTGGAAACTAGACGTAGGGGTCATAAGTGCTTGAACAGACAAGTACCCAACTAGTTATGTTATATTACATGGATAGTAAGAAACATCTTCCGGGGAGAATAGTTCCGTTAGGGGTTCCTTTCCCTGGGTGCGCATGCATCAATGTACATGTCCGGACTGCGAACAGAGATGCGGGATAAAAAACTTCTGGGGTTCACATTGTGATAAACGAAAAATGAACATCTTTTGTTCACCGACCGAATATTCCCTTAAGAACGCTAGCTTTCGGCTTCACCCAGTCTGAGGTACACATCCGGCTCAACCGGCAGTAACATTCATAGAGGTGCTCCCCTTATGCCCTAGCCGAATTAACGGGAACGTAGGGCATAAATACAAGAGCCAGGTGACCCAGCATGGACACATCTTAAGTCATATTGATGCATATAATGGTGAAGAAAAGGCACATATGGAAAAAGAACGCATATGTGATAAGAAAGAAGCCATGAAAGCAAGTATATTTAGCTTTCGTATAGGAAGCGCCCAGGTATGATTTACACACATAGTGCGGTCGGAGCGATCTGAGCATCCGCACTGTGTGAAGGATGAAAAAGAACGAGAAAGGAAAAAAGGGGAGGAACATAATGAAAAAGGAGTGGTAAGGAGACGAACACTGAGTTCGGCGTTAGGCGTAGAATCTCCGGAGTCTGGTCGCGTTCCATGGGTTCGGCTTGAGTCTGTTATCGGATGCATTACGTAGGTAGTATGCTCCTCCGGTGAGAACTTTGTCAATAACAAAGGGACCCTCCCACTTAGGTTTGAGTTTGTCCTTCTTCTTCTCCGGTAGGCGTAGAACGACTTCACAAATATTATAAGTTTTGGCCCGCACTTCTCTGCTTTGGTACCGTCGAGCCTGCTGCTAATAGAATGCGGAACGGGCCTTTGCGATGCCGCGCTCCTCCTCTAGGGCATCTAAGTTGTCCCACCGGTCTAGCTCGTCTTCCCTCTCTTCGTACATGCGTACGCGAGGTGAATCATGTATTATATCGCAGGGTAGTACTACTTCTGCGCCGTATACCATAAAAAATGGTGTGTATCCGGTGGTGCGATTCGGCGTGGTCCGCAACCCCCAGAGTACGGAGTCGAGCTCCTCGACTCAGTGCATGTCTGATTCTGTCAAGGAATGCACTAGTCTAGGTTTGATGCCGCTCATGATGATACCATTTGCATGTTCGACCTGGCCGTTTGTTTGGGGATGGTAGACGGAGGCATAATCGAGCTTAATGCCCATGTTGCCGCACCAAGTTTTCACTTCATCGGCTGTGAAGTTTGAGCCATTGTCAGTGATGATGCTGTGGGGGATGCCGTATCGGTGTACGACCCCGGATATGAAGTTTATCACTAGTCCGGATTCGGCCGTTTTGACTGGTTTGGCTTCTATCCATTTGGTGAACTTGTCCACCATGACCAACAAGTATTTTTTCCTATGGCTTCCCCCTTTAAGGGGTCCGACCATATCCAGCCCCCAGACCACGAAGGGCCAAGTGATGGGGATTGTTTGGAGAGCGGTAGGGGGCATGTGGCTCTGATTGGCAAAGAGCTGGCAACCGACGCAGTGTTGAACAAGGTCTTGTGCGTATGATCGGGTTGTAGGCCAATAAAAGCCTGTGCGGAATGCCTTGCTGACAAGTGCCCGAGCCGCAGCGTGGTGTCCGCCGAGTCTGGCATGGATTTCAGCCAAGAGCTGCCGCCCTTCCTCTTTGGAGACACATCGTTGGAGCACTCCGGTTGCACTTTTCTTATAGAGTTCCCCCTCATGGACCTTGTAGGCTTTGGAATGTCGCACGATGCAATCTGCTTCATTTTGGTCCTCGAGGAGCTCCTGCCTATTTAGGTAGGCCAAGAAAGGCTCAGTCCACGAGGCAATTACAGCCATGATTTCGTGGGCTGAAGGTGTTATTTCGGTGGTAGAGCCTCCGATTACGTCTGATGGTTTGGAGTCTGGGGGTGTATTCGAGTCCGTGCTAGTGTTGCCGGACTCCCCTTCCCATACCACGGATGGCTTGATCAGCCTTTCCAGGAATATGTTAGGTGGGACATGGTCGCGTTTAGCGCCGATGCGGGCGAGGATATCTACCGCTTGGTTGTTTTCTCGAGCCACATGGTGGAAGTCGAGCCCCTCGAACCGAGCTGACATTTTGAGGACGGCATTACGATAGGCCGCCATTTTCGGATCCTTGGCATCAAAGTCTCCGTTTATTTGTGATATTGCTATGTTTGAATCCCCGCGCACCTCCAGGCGTTGAATGCCCATAGAGACTGCCATCCGAAGACCATGCAACAGAGCCTCATATTCAGCTGCGTTGTTGGAGTCTGTGTATAATATTTGGAGTATGCATTGGACCGTGTCTCCGGTGGGAGACGTCAGGACTACACTTGCTCCCAATTTGGCCAGCATTTTAGAGCCATCGAAGTGCATGATCCAGTTAGAGTACGCGCCGTACTCTTTAGGGAGTTCGGCTTCTGTCCATTCGGTGACAAAGTCAGCCAATACTTGCGATTTAATGGCCCGCATGGTTTGTATGTTACGTCGAACGGAAGGAGCTCGATGGCCCATTTAGCAATCCGGCATGTAGCGTCGCTGTTATTTATTATGTCGTTGAGTGGTACTTCGGAGGCCACCGTGATCGAACACTCTTGGAAGTAGTGTCATAGCTTCCAGGATGCCATGAAGACCGCGTATGCTATCTTTTGATAGTGTGGGTATCGGGATTTGCATGGGGTGAGGACTGTGGATACGTAATATACCGGCTTTTGGAGTGGGAATTTGTATCCGTCAGCCTCTCGTTCGTCGACGAGCACTGCGCTTACAACTTGATGTGTTGCAGCTATGTACAATAGCATAGGTTCGCCAATATTTTGCATTGTTAGGACTGGATTACTGGCCAAAAAGGTCTTTATTTGGTCCAGTCCGGCCGCGGCTGCTGATAACCCACAAGTGTAGGGGATCGCAACAGCTTTCGAGGGTGAAGTACAACCCAAATTTATTGATTTGACACAAGGGGAGCCAAAGAATATTCTTGAGTATTAGCAGTTGAGTTGTCAATTCAACCACACCTGGATAACTTAGTATCTGCAGCAAAGTGTTTAGTAGCAAAGTAGTAGAATAATAATGGTAACAGTAGCAACATGAAAGATAAATGTTTTGGGTTTTTGTAGTAGTTGTAACAGTAGCAACGGAAAAAGTAAATAAGCGGAGAACAATATATGAAAATCTCGTAGGCAATGGATTGGATAATTATGTCGGATGCGATTCCTCATGTAATAGCTATAACATAGGGTGACACAGAACTAGCTCTAGTTCATCAATGTAATGTAGGCAGTATTCCGTAAATAGTCATACATGCTTATGGAAAAGAACTTGCATGACATCTTTTGTCCTACTCTCCCGTGGCAGCAGGGTCCTAGTGGAAACTAAGGGATATTAAGGCCTCCTTTTAATAGAGACTCGGACCAAAGCATTAACACATAGTGAATACATGAACTCCTCAAACTACGGTCATCACTGAGAAGTATCCCGATTATTGTCACTTCGGGGTTGTCGGATCATAACACAAAATAGGTGACTATAGACTTGCAAGATAGGATCAAGAACACACATATATTCATGAAAACATAATAGGTTCAGATCTGAAATCATGGCACTCGGGCCCTAGTGACAAGCATTAAGCATAGCAAAGTCATAGCAACATCAATCTCAGAACATTGTGGATACTAGGGATCAAACCCTAACAAAACTAACTTGATTACATGGTAAATCTCATCCAACCCATCACCGTCCAACAAGCCTACGATGGAATTACTCATGCACGGCGGTGAGCATCATGAAATTGGTGATGGAGGATGGTTGATGATGACGACGGTGACGAATCCCGCTCTCTGGAGCCCCGAACGGACTCCAGATCAGCCCTCCCAAGAGAAATTAGGGCTTGGTGGCGGCTCCATGTCGTAAAACACGATGAAACTTTCTCTCTGATTTTTTTCTCCACGAGACGGAATATATGGAGTTGGAGTTGAGGTCGGTGGAGCTCCAGGGGGCCCACGAGATAGGGGGCGCGCCCTACAGGGGCGGGGCGCCCCCTGTCTCGTGGACAGGCCCTGGGCCCCCTGGTGTATTTCTTTCGCCCATAAATTCTTATTAATTTCAAAAAGTGCCTCCGTGGATTTTCAGGACATTCCGAGAACTTTTCTTTTCTACACATAAAACAACATCATGGCAGTTCTGCTGAAAACAGCGTCAGTCCGGGTTAGTTTCATTCAAATCATGCAAGTTAGAGTCCAAAACAAGGGCAAAAGTGTTTGGAAAAGTAGATACGTTGGAGACGTATCAACTCCCCCAAGCTTAAACCTTTGCTTGTCCTCAAGCAATTCAATTGATAAACTGAAGGTGATAAAGAAAAACTTTTACAAACTATGTTTGCTCTTGTTGTTGTAAACATGAAAAGCCAACATTCAATTTTCAGCAAATATTATGAACTAACCATACTGACAATAACACTTAGGTCTCACAATTACTCATATCAATAGCATAATTAGCTAGCGAGCCATAATAATAAAACTCGGATGACAACACTTTCTCAAAATAATCATAACATGATATAACAAAATGGTATCTCGCTAGCCCTTTCTGAGACCGCAAAACATAAATGCAGAGCACCTTTAAAGATCAAGGACTGACTAAACATTGTAATTCATGGTAAAAGAGATCCAGTCAAGTCATACCCAATATAAACCAATAGTAATGAATGCAAATGACAGTGTGCTCTCCAGCGGGTGCTTTTGAATAAGAAGGATGATGACTCGACATAAAAGTAAATATATAGGCCCTTCGCAGAGGGAAGAAGGGATTTGTAGAGGTCCCAGAGCTCGATTTTAAAATAGAGATTGAATAACATTTTGAGCGGCATACTTTCACTGTCAACGCAACATCTATGAGATGGCTGTATCTTCCATACTACATGCATTATAGGCAGTTCCCAAACAGAATGGTAAAGGTTTATACTCCCCCAACCACCAACAAGCATCAATCCATGGCTTGCTCAAAACAACGAGTGCCTCCAACTAACAACAGCCCTGGGGGAGTTTTGTTTAATTATTTTGATTTGATTTGATCTTTTTGGATCATGGGACTGGGCATCCCGGTTACCAGCCCTTTCTCGTGAATGAGGAGCGAAGTCCACTCCTCGTGAGAATAACCCACCTAGCATGGAAGATATAGGCAGCCCTAGTTGCACATGAGCTGCTCGAGCATACAAAACAGAATTTCATTTGAAGGTTTGGAGTTTGGCACATACAAATTTACTTGGAACAGCAGGTAGATACCACATATAGGAAGGTATAGTGGACTCATATGGAACAACTTTGGGGTTTAAGGAGTTTGGATGCACAAGCAGTATTCCCGCTTAGTACAGGTGAAGACTAGCAAAAGACTAGGAAGCGACCAACTGAGAGAGCGACAACAGTCATAAACATGCATTAAAATTAATTCACACCGAATACAAGGATGAGTAGGATATAATCCACCATGAACATAAATATCGTGAAGGCTATATTGATATGTTTCAACTACATGTGTGAACATGTGCAAAGTCGAGTCACTCAATTCATTTAAAGGAGGATACCATCCCATTATACCACATCATAATCATTCTAATAGCATGTTGGCACGCAAGGTAAACCATTATAACTCATAGCTAATCAAGCATGGCACAAGCAACTATAATCTCTAAATGTCATTGCAAATATGTTTACTTCATAATAGCTGACTCAGAAACGATGAACTCATCATATTTACAAAAACAAGAGATGTCGAGTTCATACCAGCTTTTCTCATCCCAATAAGTCCATCGTATATCGTCATTATTGCCTTTCACTTGCACGACCGAATGATGTGTATAATAATAAGAGTGCATGTGCATTGGACTAAGCTAGAATCTGCAAGCATTCAACTCAAAAGAGAAGACAAGTAATATGGGCTCTAAGTTAAATAAACAATCATGCATAGGAGAGCCAGTAAGCATTTTCAATATGGTCTTCTCGACCCCCAAAGGAAAGAAAAGAAAATAAAACTATTTACACGGGAAAGCTCCCAACAAGAAAGAAGAAGAACTAGAAAAAGGAATTTAAACTAGCATGGATAATACAATTAAAGAGTATGAGCACCGACGACTAGTGTGTGAACATGAATGTAAAGTCGGTGTGAAATACGTACTCCCCCAAGCTTAGGCTTTTGGCCTAAGATAGTCTAATACCAAGGACCGCCGCTACTCTCTCCGGTGTAATGAGAGGTGTAATCAGGATAATACTGGCTGGTCATCTCCGGATCCCACTGGACAGATGATGCACGATAATGGTCCAGCTCAGGTTCCGGCTTAGGTTCAGGTTCTGGAGTAAAAGCTTGGGCTCGATGATTGTTCACCGCTTCTGGTGTGACAAGAAAATTTTCTGCAAGCGAATCAAACAACAGAGGCGCAGGCAAAATAATAATCTCAATTTGTTTCTTATTGAATCTAAGTTTATACAAGAGCATCCTATCTTCATTGTCAACAATAAACTTGTGTGATACCATGCTCTTGTAATCTAAAATGTGAGGAGGCAATTTTATCTCCCCCTTCTCAAGGTGCCTAATGGGTATTTGAAAATGTTTAGCAAGACGTGCAGCATAGATACATCCAAATATGGGGCCTTTTGTACGATTCTGGGCTAGCCGTTTAGCAACGACGGAACCCATACTAAAAGTATTGTCTCCAAGCAAGGCATGTTGAAGAATGATAATATCAGGAACGCTCAAGTTTCCACTATTTCCACGACCAATCAAGCATCTACTAGCAAATATGGCATTGTAGCGTAAAATAGGAAAGTGTATGCTAGAGACTTTTGCCTCAGAGCCCTTGTTTGGCTCCTCTACAGCGATAGTATTAACAAAGCCATCCACATCTTTACAATCGGGTTCCTCTAATTCTCCCTCATAAGGTATCCTACACACCGCACAAAAATTACTTAAAGACATTTGTCTGAATTCATCATATAAATGAAATGATACTGCAGGCGGTGACTTCTTAGGATAATATTAAAAGTTTTGCACGAAAGTATTTGTGAGTAAGAGATACTGATCGCTTCGGTCGTTGATGAAATCTGTGAGGCCTGCGGTCTCGATCAAAGAATAAAAATCTTCATGAATTCCAGCTTCTTTCAAGAAATCCTCGCATGGCCATTCGCACGACCGTACTTCCGCTAAGCGAGGAAGATTATACTTGGCCTTTTCCTTCTCTTTGGCTTGTTTTTCCTGAGAGCCTTGGCTAGAAGAGTCCCTCAAAAGTTTCCTTAACATTTTCTAAAAATTTCTGAAATTTTAGTAACTTCAAGATAAAAGTGAATAAAACTAAGCAAGATTGATAGCAACTACTCCTACAAGTGCCTAGAGCCTATATCATGCATTGGAATTTCTTGGGACCTCAAAAATTTAACATGCAAGCTCAAGAACATGGTCACCTAAGTAGCAAGAATTTGCAATGAATAAAGCACTAGAACAAAAACTAATTGGACCAATGGAGGAGTCACATACCAAGCAACAATCTCCCAAAGCAGTTTTGTGAATGGAGCTTTGAGCTAAGAGATCGAAAATCGCAGCAAAACGAGCTAGAACTCGTGCTTGAGCTGGATGGGGATTTTTTGGGTAGAAGATGAAGTGTGTGGGTGCTAGCATAAGTGGAGGGGGGCCACCAGGGGCCCACGAGACAGGGGGCGCGCCCTCCACTCTCGTGGCCTGGTGCTTGCCCCTCCTGCAGTGTTTTCAGTGCCTAAAATCCTCAAATATTCTAGAAAAAATCATACTAAATTTGCAGGGCATTTGGAGCACTTTTATTTTCGGAATATTTTTTTAATGCACTAATAATTCAGCAAACAGACGGATAATACTAATTTTGCTTTATTTAATCTAAATAACAGAAAGAAAAAAGAGGGTACAGAAGGTTGTGCCTTCTAGTTTCATCCATCTCGCGATCATCAAAATGAATCCACTAACAAGGTTGATCAAGTCTTGTCAACAAACTCATTCCGAATAACACGGAACCGGAGAAATTTCGAGTAACACTAAGTTACCTCAACGGGGATATGAAAATCCCCAACAATAAGAATATCATACTTTTTCTTGACAGTAGGGAGAGGAAATTCAAAACCTCCAAAAATAATAGTTGGAACTTTTTCAATATAATTGATGCTATGAACTTGAGATTGTTTCCTCGGAAAGTGTACCGTATGCTCATTACCATTAACATGAAAAGTGACATTGCCTTTGTTGCAATCAATAACAGGCCCTGCAGTGTTCAAAAAAGGTCTACCAAGGATAATAGACATACTATCGTCCTCGGGAATATCAAGAATGACAAAGTTCGTTAAGATAGTGACATTTGCAACCACAACAGGCACATCCTCACAAATACCGACAGGTATAGCAGTTGATTTATCAGCCATTTGCAAAGATATTTCAGTAGGTGTCAACTTATTCAATTCAAGTCTACGATATAAAGAGAGAGGCATAACACTAACACCGGCTCCAAGATCACATAAAGCAGTTCTAACATAATTTCTTTTAATGGAGCATGGTATAGTTGGTACACCCGGATCTCCAAATTTCTTTGGTATTCCACCCTTAAAAGTGTAATTAGCAAGCATGGTGGAAATTTCAGCTTCCGGTATCTTTCTTTTGTTTGTAATGATATCCTTCATATACTTAGCATAAGGATTTGCTTTCAGCATATCAGTTAAGCGCATATATAAGAAAATAAGTCTAATCATTTCAGCAAAGCACTCAAAATCCTCATCATCCTTTGACTTGGATGGTTTAGGAGGAAAGGGCATGGGTTTCTGAACCCATGGTTCTCTTTCTTTACCATGCTTCCTAGCAACAAAATCTTTCGTATCATAACGTTGATTCTTTGATTGTGGGTTATCAAGATCAATAGCAGGTTCAATCTCTACATCATTGTTTTTGCTAGGTTGAGCATCAGCATGAACATTATCATTAACATTATCACTAGGTTCATGCTAATCACCTGATTGAGTTTCAGCATCAGAAATAGAAATATCATTGGGATTCTCAGGTGTGTCTACAGTGGGTTCACTAGAAGCATGCAAAGTCCTATCGTTTTTCTTTTTCTTCTTTTTAGAAGAACTAGGTGCCTCTAAATTATTTCTTTGAGAATCTTGCTCGATTCTCTTAGGGTGGCCTTTAGGGTACAAAGGTTCCTGAGTCATTCTACCAGTTCTAGTAGCCACTCTAACAGCAAAGTCATTTTTATTATTTAATTCCTCAAGCAAATCATTTTGAGCTTTAAGTACTTGCTCAGCTTGAGTAGCAACCATAGAAGCATATTTGCTAACGAGGTGAAGTTCATCTTTAACTCTAGCCAGATTATCACTTACACGTCCTATCTCGAAAGCATTATTATTTAACTCTCTACCAACATAAGAATTAAAACTTTCTTGTCTAGCCATAAAGTCATCAAATTCATCTAAGCATGGGCTATGAAATTTAGTAGAGGGGATTTCAACTTTATCATATCTATAGAGATAATTTACCTTTACTACCTGTGTCGGGTTATCAAGACAATATGGTTCTTCAACAGGCTGTATATTAAGACCATGTATTTCTTCAATAGGAGGTAAATTCTTAACATCTTCAGCTTTAATACCTTTTTCTTTTATTCATTTATTTGCCTCTTGCATATCTTCAGGACTGAGAAATAAAACACCTCTCTTCTTCGGAGTGGGTTTAGGAATAGGCTCAGGAGTTGGCTCAATTGGTTCAGGAATTGCTTCAGGAATTGGCTCAGGAAGAGTCCAATTATTTTCATTAGTCAACATATTATTCAATAATATTTCAGCTTTGTCGACTGTTCTTTCCCTGAAAACACAACCAGCACAACTATCCAAGTAGTCCTTGGAAGCATCGATTGGTCCATTATAAAAGATATCAAGTATTTCATTTTTCTTAAGAGGATGATCAGGCAAAGCATTAAGTAAATGGAGAAGCCTCCCCCAAGCTTGTGGGAGACTCTCTTCTTTGATTTGAACAAAATTACATATTTCCCGCAAGGCAGCTTGTTTCTTATGAGCAGGGAAATATTTGGCAGAGAAGTAATAAATCATATCCTGGGGACTACGCACACAACCAGGAGCAAGAGAATTGTACCAAGTCTTAGCATCACCCTTTAATGAGAACGGAAATATCTTAAGGATATAAAAATAGCGAGACTTCTCATCATTAGTAAATAGGATAGCTATATCATTCAACTTAGTAAGATGTGCCACAATAGTTTCAGATTCAAGGCCATAAAAAGGATCAGATTCAACTAGAGTAATAATCTCAGGATCAATAGAGAATTCATAATCCTTATCAGTAACACAGATAGGTGAAGTAGCAAAAGCAGGGTCAGGTTTCATTCTAGCATTAAGAGACTGCTGCTTCCATTTAGCTAATAATTTCTTAAGATCAGATCTATCATTGCAAGCAAAAATTTCCCTAGCAGCTTCTTCATTCATAACATAACCCTTAGGAACAACAGGCAATGCATAATCATTGGGACAACCTTCATCATCACTATCATCAATAATAGCATCTTCAATATTTTCATTCCCCCTAACTCTAGCAAGTTGTTCATCAAGAAATTCACCTAATGGCAAAGTAGTATCACGCACAGAAGTAGTTTCATCATGCATAGCAGAAGTGGCATCATCAATAAAATGCGACATATCAGAATTCCTAGCAGTAGCAGGTTCAGGTGTCGCAAACTTACTCATAACAGAAGGAGAATCTAGTGCAGAGCTAGATGGCAGTTCCTTACCTCCCCTCGTAGTTGAGGGATAGATCTTGGTTTTAGCGTCTTTCAAGTACCTTCATAGTGATCAACAGATATAAATCCCAAGTGACTCAGAGAATAGAGCTATGCTCCCCGGCAACGACGCCAGAAATTAGTCCTGATAACCCACAAGTGTAGGGGATCACAATAGCTTTCGAGGGTGAAGTACAACCCAAATTTATTGATTCGACACAAGGGGAGCCAAAGAATATTCTTGAGTATTAGTAGTTGAGTTGTCAATTCAACCACACCTGGATAACTTAGTATCTGCAGCAAAGTATTTAGTAGCAAAGTAGTATAATAATAATGGTAACAGTAGCAACAGGAAAGATAAATGTTTTTGGGTTTTTGTAGTAGTTGTAACAGTAGCAACGGAAAAGTAAATAAGCAGAGAACAATATATGAAAATCTCGTAGGCAATGGATCAGTGATGGATAATTATGCCGGATGCGATTCCTCATGTAATAGCTATAACATAGGGTGACACAGAACTAGCTCTAGTTCATCAATGTAATGTAGGCATGTATTCCATAAATAGTCATACGTGCTTATGGAAAAGAACTTGCATGACATCTTTTGTCCTACTCTCCCGTGGCAGCGGGGTCCTAGTGGAAACTAAGAGATATTAAGGCCTCCTTTTAATAGAGAACCGGACCAAAGCATTAACACATAGTGAATACATGAACTCCTCAAACTATGGTCATCACCGAGAAATATCCCGATTATTGTCACTTCGGGGTTGTCGGATCATAACACTAATAGGTGACTATAGACTTGCAAGATAGGATCAAGAACACACATATATTCATGAAAATATAATAGGTTCAGATCTGAAATCATGGCACTCCGGCCCTAGTGACAAGCATTAAGCATAGCAAAGTCATAGCAACATCAATCTCAGAACATAGTGGATACTAGGGATCAAACCCTAACAAAACTAACTTGATTACATGGTAAATCTCATCCAACCCATCACCGTCCAGCAAGCCTACGATGGAATTACTCACGCACGGCGGTGAGCATCATGAAACTGGTGATGGAGGATGGTTGATGATTGCGACGACGACGAATCCTCCTCTCCGGAGCCCCGGACGGACTCCAGATCAGCCCTCCCGAGAGAGATTAGGGCTTGGCGGCGGCTCCATGTCATAAAACGTGATGAAACTTTCTCTCTGATTTTTTCTCCGCGAGACGGAATATATGGAGTTAGAGTTGAGGTCGGTGGAGCTCCAGGGGGGCCACGAGATAGGGGGGTGCGCCCTACAGGGGGCGCGCCCCCTGTCTCGTGGACAGGCCCTGGGCCCCCTGGTGTATTTCTTTCGCCCATAAATTCTTATTAATTCCAAAAAGTGCCTCCGTGGATTTTCAGGACATTCCGAGAACTTTTCTTTTCTACACACATAAAACAATATCATGGCAGTTCTGTTGAAAACAGCGTCGGTCCGGGTTAGTTTCATTCAAATCATGCAAGTTAGAGTCCAAAACAAGGGCAAAACTGTTTGGAAAAGTAGATATGTTGGAGACGTATCAGCTGCATCCGTCCACACAAAGTGTTCGGTGCGCCAAAGAAGGCGGTAAAGAGGTAATGCATTTTCTCCTAATCGGGAGATAAAGCGGCTTAGGGCAGCCACGCACCCAGCCAGTTTCTGGATATGCTTGAGGTCTGTTGGGACAGCCAACTGCGACAGAGCTCGGATCTTTGCCGGATTCACTTCAATTCCTCTATTGGAAACAATGAAGCCGAGCAGCTTTCCGGAGGGCACGCCAAAAACACATTTTTCCGGGTTTAGCTTGATGTCGTATGTCCAGAGGTTGTCAAACATAAGCCTCAAGTCATCTATTAGGGTTTCGATGTGTCTTGTTTTTATGACCATGTCATCCACATATGCCTCCACTGTTTTGCCGATTTGCTTCTCCAGGCATGTTTGAATCATGCGTTGATAGGTTGCGCCGGCATTTTTAAGCCCGAAAGGCATGGTGTTGAAGCAGAAAGGACCATATGGTGTCATGAAGGCCGTTGCAGCTTGGTCGGACTCTGCCATTTTTATTTGATGGTATCCAGAGTATGCGTCGAGGAAACACAGTGAGTCGTGTCCTGCGGTGGCGTTGATGATTTGGTCGATGCGAGGGAGGGGGAAAGGATCCTTGGGTCAAGCCTTGTTGAGGTCTTTGAAGTCGATGCATAGGCGCCAGGATTTGTCCTTCTTCGGTACCATTACCAGGTTTGCCAGCCAGTCCGGATGCTTGATATCTCTGATGAATCCGGCCTCAAGTAGCTTGGCTAGCTCTTCTCCCATGGCTTGCCATTTAGGCTCTGAGAAGCGCCTAAGAGTCTGTTTGACTGGCTTGTATCCTTTCAGTATGTTGAGGCTGTGTTCGGCCAGCTCGCGTGGGATGCCCGGCATGTCAGAAGGATGCCAGGCGAAAATGTCCCAATTCTCGCATAGGAATTCGCGTAGTACGGCGTCCATTGTGGGGCTCAACTGTGTCCCGATGGAAGCCGTCTTCGTGGGGTCCGTTGGATGGACCTGGAATTTAACTATCTCGTCTGCGGGTTTGAATGATGTGGACTTGGGTCGTTTGTCGAGTATCACGTCGTCCCTGTCCACTGTGGTGCGCAGAGTTGTCAGTTCTTCGGCCGCTAGGGCTTCAGATAATGCCTCCAGGGCAAGTGCTGCAGTTTTATTTTCGGCGCGGAGTGCGACGTCAGGGTCACTAGCTAGAGTGATGATTCCATTGGGTCCGGGCATTTTAAGCTTCATGTATCCATAATGGGGTATAGCTTGTAAGCTTGTAAATGCGTCTGCCCTAAAAGGGCGTGGTATCCGCTGCTGAAAGGAGCCACTTGGAATGTGATTTCTTCGGACCTGTAATTCTCCGGGGTGCCGAATACTACATACAATGTGATTTTTTCCGAACACCGTGCCTCTCGACTAGGGATGATTCCCCTAAACGTTGTGCTGCTCTGCTCAATGCGACTTTTTTCCATTTCCATCTTGCTGAGTGTTTCTTCATAGATCAAGTTTAGTCCACTTTCGCCGTCCATGAGTACTTTAGTGAGGCGAAAGCCGTCCACGATTGGGCTAAGGACCAATGCGGAAGGTGCCCGGTGTTGGAAATATGCCCTAGAGGCAATAATAAAAGTATTATTATTATATTTCCTTGTTCATGATAATTGTCTTTTATTCATGCTATAACTGTATTATCCGGAAATCGTAATACACGTGTGAATACATAGACCACAATATGTCCCTAGTGAGCCTCTAGTTGACTAGCTCGTTGTGATCAACAGATAGTCTTGGTTTCCTGGCTATGGACATTGGATGTCGTTGATAACGGGATCACATCATTAAGAGAATGATGTGATGGACAAGACCCAATCCTAAGACTAGCACAAAAGATCGTGTAGTTCATTTACTAGAGCTTTGCCAATGTCAAGTATCTCTTCCTTTGACCATGAGATCGTGTAACTCCTGGATACCGTAGGAGTGCTTTGGGTGTATCAAACGTCACAACGTAACTGGGTGACTATAAAGGTGCACTACGGGTATCTCCGAAAGTATCTATTGTTTTATGCGGATCGAGACTGGGATTTGTCACTCCGTGTAAACGGAGAGGTATCTCTGGGCCCACTAGGTAGGACATCATCATATGCGCAATGTGACCAAGGAGTTGATCACGGGATGATGTGTTACGGAACGAGTAAAGTGACTTGCCGGTAACGAGATTGAACAAGGTATTGGTATACCGACGATCGAATCTCGGGCAAGTAAAATACCGTTAGACAAAGGGAATTGTATACGGGATCGATTGAGTCCTTGACATCGTGGTTCATCCGATGAGATCATCGTGGAACATGTGGGAGACAACATGGGTATCCAGATCCCGCTGTTGGTTATTGACTGGAGAACGTCTCGGTCATGTCTGCATGTCTCCCGAACCCGTAGGGTCTACACACTTAAGGTTCGATGACGCTAGGGTTATAAAGGAAGCTTGTATGTGGTTACCGAATGTTGTTCGGAGTCCCGGATGAGATCCCGGACGTCACGAGGAGTTCCGGAATGGTCCGGAGGTAAAGATTTATATATAGGAAGTCCTGTTTCGGCGATCGGGACAAGTTTCGGGGTCATCGGTATTGTACCGGGACCACCGGAAGGGTCCCGGGGGCCCACCGGGTGGGGCCACCTGCCCCGGGGGGCCACATGGGCTGTAGGGGGTGCGCCTTGGCCTACATGGGCCAAGGGCACCAGCCCCAAGAGGCCCATGCGCCTAGGGAACCCTAGAGGGAAGAGTCCTCAAGGGGGAAGGCACCTCCGAGGTGCCTTGGGGAGGATGGACTCCTCCCCCCCCTCTTGGCCGCACCCTTTTTCTTGGAGTAGGGGGCAAGGCTGCGCCTCCCCCCTCTCCCCTACCCCTATATATAGTGGAGGGGAGGGAGGGCATCCATACCTGAGCCCTTGGCGCCTCCCTCCCTCTCGTGACACCTCCTCCTCTCCCGTAGGTGCTTGGCGAAGCCCTGCAGGATTGCCACGCTCCTCCATCACCACCACGCCGTTGTGCTGCTGCTGGATGGAGTCTTCCTCAACCTCTCCCTCTCTCCTTGCTGGATCAAGGCGTGGGAGACATCGTCGAGCTGTACGTGTGTTGAACGCGGAGGTGCCGTCCGTTCGGCGCTTGGTCATCGGTGATTTGAATCACGACGAGTACGACTCCATCAACCCCGTTCACTTGAACGCTTCCGCTTAGCGATCTACAAGGGTATGTAGATGCACTCTCCTTCTACTCGTAGCTGGTTTCTCCATAGATAGATCTTGGTGACGCGTAGGAAAATTTTGAATTTCTGCTACGTTCCCCACCAGTGGCATCATGAGCTAGGTCTATTGCGTAGTTTCTTTGCACGAGTAGAACACAAAGTAGTTGTGGGCGTTGATGTTGTTCAATATGCTTACCGTTACTAGTCCAATCTTGTTTCGACGGTATTGTGGGATGAAGCGGCCCGAACCGACCTTACACGTACTCTTACGTGAGATAGGTTCCACCGATTGACATGCACTTGGTGCATAAGGTGGCTAGCGGGTGCCAGTCTCTCCCACTTTAGTCGGAACGGATTCGATGAAAAGGGTCCTTATGAAGGGTAAATAGCAATTGGCATATCACGTTGTGGTCTTGCGTAGGTAAGAAACGTTCTTGCTAGAAACCCATAGCAGCCACGTAAAACATGCAACAACAATTACAGGACGTCTAACTTGTTTTTGCAGGGTATGTTATGTGATGTGATATGGCCAAGAAGAATGTGATGAATGATATGTGATGTATGAGATTGATCATGTTCTTGTAATAGGATTCACGACTTGCATGTCGATGAGTATGACAACCGGCAGGAGCCATAGGAGTTGTCTTTATTTTTTGTATGACCTGCGTGTCATTGAAGAACGCCATGTAAACTACTTTACTTTATTGCTAAACGTGTTAGTCATAGAAGTAGAAGTAGTCGTTGGCGTGACAACTTCATGAAGACACGATGATGGAGATCATGATGATGGAGATCATGGTGTCATGCCGGTGACAAGATGATCATGGAGCCCCGAAGATGAAGATCAAAGGAGCTATATGATATTGGCCATATCATGTCACTACTCTATTTAATTGCATGTGATGTTTATCATGTTTATGCATCTTGTTTGCTTAGAACGATGGTAGTAAATAAGATGATCCCTTACAACAATTTCAAGAAGTGTTCTCCCCTAACTGTGCACCGTTGCTACAGTTCGTCGCTTCTAAGCACCACGTGATGATCGGGTGTGATGGATTCTTACGTTCACATACAACGGGTGTAAGACAGTTTTACACAACGAAAAACACTTAGGGTTAACTTGACGAGCCTAGCATGTGCAGACATGGCCTCGGAACACGGAGACCAAAAGGTCGAGCATGAGTCGTATGGTAGATACGATCAACATGAAGATGTTCACCGATGATGACTAGTCCGTCTCACGTGATGATCGGACACGGCCTAGTTGACTCGGATCATGTGATCACTTAGATGACCAGAGGGATGTCTATCTAAGTGGGAGTTCATAAGATGAACTTAATTATCCTGAACATAGTCAAAAGGATTTTGCAAATTATGTCGTAGCTCGCGCTTTAGTTCTACTGTTTTAGATATGTTCCTAGAGAAAATATAGTTGAAAGTTGACAGTAGCGATTATGCGGACACTAGAACACTTATGTCCTTAATGCACTGCTTAGTGTGCTGAACCCCAAACGTCGTTTGTGGATGTTTCGAACATCGAACATACACGTTTTGATAACTACGTGATAGTTCAGTTAAATGGTTTAAGTAGAGGCACCAAAGACGTTTTCGAAACGTCGCGGAACATATGAGATGTTTCGAGGGCTGAAATTGGGATTTCAGGCTCGTGCCCACGTCAAGAGGTATGAGACCTCCGGCGATTTTCTTAGCCTGCAAACTAAGGGAGAAAAGCTCAATCGTTGAGCTTGTACTCAGATTGTCTGAGTGCAACAATCACTTGAATCGAGTGGGAGTTGATCTTCCAGATGAGATAGTGATGTTTCTCCAAAGAGATTGCCACCAAGCTACTAGAGCTTCGTGATGAACTATAACATATCAGGGATAGACATGATGATCCTTGAGGTATTCACGATGTTTGACACCGCGAAAGTAGAAATCAAGAAGGAGCATCAATTGTTGATGGTTGGTGAAACCACTAGTTTCAAGAAGGGCAAGGGCAAGAAGGGATACTTCATGAAACGGCAAATCAGCTGCTGCACCAATGAAGAAACCCGAGGTTGAACCCAAACCCGAGACTAAGTGCTTCTGTGATAAGGGGAATAGCCGCTAAAGCAGAATTACCCTAGATACTTGGTAGATAAGAAGGCTGGCAAGGTCGATAGAAGTATATTGGATATACATTATGTTAATGTGTACTTTACTAGTACTCCTAGTAGCACCAGGGTATAAGATACCGGTTCGGTTGCTAAGTGTTAGTAACTCGAAATAAAAGGCTACGGAATAAACGGAGACTAGCTAAAGGTGAGCTGACGATATATGTTTGATGTGATCAAACATCGCACGCTCCCTCTACCATCAAGATTAGTATTAAACCTGAATGGTTTATTGAATCTCGATCGTAGTGATACACATTTTCATGCCAAAAGATATAAGATAGTAATGATAGTACCACTTCCTTGTGGCACTTCCATGTAAGTCATAATAGTATAAAATGCATGAAGAAGCTTCATGTTGATGGATCTTTGGACTCACCTGTTTTTGAAAAGTTTGAGACATGCGAACCATGTCTATTGGTGTATATGCATGAAGAAACTCCATGCAAATGGACCGTTCGGACTCACTTGATTTTGAATCACTTGAGATATGCAAATCATACCACATAGGCAAGATGACTGAAAAGCCTCGGTTTCAATAAGATGGAACAAGATAGCAACTTGTTGGAAGTGACACATTTTGATGTGTGCAGTCCAATAAGTGTTGAGGCATGCAGTGAATATCGTTATGTTCTTACTTCACAGATGATTCGAGTAGATGTT
Organism: Triticum dicoccoides; assembly: GCF_002162155.2. Lineage (NCBI taxonomy): Eukaryota > Viridiplantae > Streptophyta > Magnoliopsida > Poales > Poaceae > Triticum > Triticum dicoccoides. Next base: position 595,910,731 of record NC_041389.1, on the reverse strand, counting down.
GAGAATATTTACTTAATGAAACACAAGTCTGAATTATTGAATGGTTCAAGTAATTTCAGAGTGAAGTAGAAGATCATTGTGACAAGAGGATAAAATGTCTATGATACGATCATAGAGATGAATATCTGAGTTACGAGTTTTGGCACACAATTAAGACATTGTGGAAATTGTTTCGCAATTAATACCGCCTGGAACACCATAATGTGATGGTATGTCCGAACATCATAGTTGCACCCTATTGGATATGGTGCGTACCATGATGTCTCTTATCGAATTACCACTATCGTTCATGGGTTAGGCATTAGAGACAACCATATTCACTTTAAATAGGGCACCGCGTAATTCCGTTGAGATGACACCGTATGAATTATGGTTTAGAGAAACCTAAGTTGTCGTTTCTTAAAGGTTTGGGGCTGCGACGCTTATGTGAAAAAGTTTCAAGTTGATAAGCTCGAACCCAAAGCGGATAAAATGCATCTTCATAGGAAACCCAAAACAGTAGGGTATACCTCCTAATTCAGATCCGAAAGCAATATGGATTGTTTCTAGAATCGGGTCCTTTCTCGAGGAAAGGTTTCTCTCGAAAGAGTTGAGTGGGAGGATGGTGGAGACTTGATGAGGTTATTGAACCGTCTCTTCAACTAGTGTGTGGCAGGGCACATGAAGTTGTTCCTGTGGCACCTACACCAATTGAAGTGGAAGCTTGTGATGTTGATCATGAAACTTCGGATCAACTCACTACCAAACCTCGTGGGATGACAAGGATACATACTACTTCAGAGTGGTACGTAATCCTGTCTTGAAGGTCATATTGCTGGACAACAATGAACCTGCGAGCTATGGAGAAGCGATGGTGGGCCCGAAATTCCGACAAATGGTTAGAAACCATGAAATCCGAGATAGGATTCATGTATCAGAACAAAGCATGGACTTTGGTGGACTTGCCCGATGATCGGCAAGCCATTAAGATAAATGGATCTTTAAGAAGAAGACGGACATGGATGGTAATGTCACCGTCCATGAAGCTCGACTTGTGGCGAAAAGTTTTTCACAAGTTCAAGGAGTTGACTACGATGAGATTTTTCTCATCCGTAGTGATGCTTAAAGTCCGTCGGATTCATGTTAGCATTAGCTGTATATATGAAATCTGGCAGATGGATATCAAAACGAGTTTCCTTACCAGTTTTTGTAAGGAAAGGTTGTATGTGATACAATCAGAAAAGTTTTGTCAATCCTAAGGATGCTAAAAGGTATGCTAGCTCCAGCGATCCTTCTAAGGACTGGAGTAAGCATCTCGGAGTTGGAATGTACACTTTGATAAGATGATAAATTTTTTTGGATTTATACAAAGTTTATAAGAAACTTGTATTTCCAAAGAAGTGAGTGGGAGCACTATAGAATTTCTGATGAGTATATGTTGTTGACATATTGATGATCTGAAATGACGTAGAATTTCTGGAAAGCATATAGGGTTATTTTGAAAGTGTTTTTCAATGGAAAGCCTGGATTAAGCTACTTGAACATTGAGCATCAAGATCTATAAGGATAGATCAAAATGCTTAATAATACTTTCAAATGAGCACATACCTTGACATGATCTTGAAGGTGTTCAAGATGGACCAGTCAAAGAAGGAGTTCTTGCCTGAGTTGTAAGGTACGAAGTTAAGACTTAAAGCTCGACCACGGCAGAATAGAGAGAAAGGACGAAGGTCGTCCCCTATGCTTAAGACGTAGGCTCTTCAGTATGCTATGCTGTGTACCGCACCTGAAGTGTGCCTTGCCATGAGTCAGTCAAGGGGTACAAGAGTGATCCAAGAATGGCTCACAGGACAGCGGTCAAAGTTATCCTTAGTAACTAGTGGACTAAGGAATTTTCTCGGTTATGGAGGTGATAATGAGTTCGACGTAAAGAGTTACGACGATGCAAGCTTAACACCTATCCGGATAGCTCTGAGTAGAGATATCGGATACATATAATGGAGCAACAATTTAGAATAGCTCCAAGTAGAACAGTTGTTTGGAATAGCTCCAAATAGAGCGTGGTAGCTGCATCTAGGAGATGACATAGAGATTTGTAAAGCACACACAGATCTGAAAGGTTCAGACCCGTTGACTAAAACCTCTCTCACAAGCAACATGATCAAACTTAAAACTCATTGAGTATTAATCACATAGTGATGTGAACTAGACTACTGATTCTAGTAAACTCTTGGGTGTTAGTCACATGGCGATGTGACCTGTGAGTGTTAATCACATGGCGATGTGAACTAGATTATTGACTCTAGTGCAAGTGGGAGACTGTTGGAAATATGCCCTAGAGGCAATAATAAAAGTATTATTATTATATTTCCTTGTTCATGATAATTGTCTTTTATTCATGCTATAACTGTATTATCCGGAAATCGTAATACACGTGTGAATACATAGACCACAATATGTCCCTAGTGAGCCTCTAGTTGACTAGCTCGTTGTGATCAACAGATAGTCTTGGTTTCCTGGCTATGGACATTGGATGTCGTTGATAACGGGATCACATCATTAGGAGAATGATGTGATGGACAAGACCCAATCCTAAGACTAGCACAAAAGATCGTGTAGTTCATTTGCTAGAGCTTTGCCAATGTCAAGTATCTCTTCCTTTGACCATGAGATCGTGTAACTCCTGGATACCGTAGGAGTGCTTTGGGTGTATCAAACGTCACAACGTAACTGGGTGACTATAAAGGTGCACTACGGGTATCTCCGAAAGTATCTATTGTTTTATGCGGATCGAGACTGGGATTTGTCACTCCGTGTAAACGGAGAGGTATCTCTGGGCCCACTCGGTAGGACATCATCATATGCGCAATGTGACCAAGGAGTTGATCACGGGATGATGTGTTACGGAACGAGTAAAGTGACTTGCCGGTAACGAGATTGAACAAGGTATTGGTATACCGACGATCGAATCTCGGGCAAGTAAAATACCGTTAGACAAAGGGAATTGTATACGGGATCGATTGAGTCCTTGACATCGTGGTTCATCCGATGAGATCATCGTGGAACATGTGGGAGCCAACATGGGTATCCAGATCCCGCTGTTGGTTATTGACTGGAGAACGTCTCGGTCATGTCTGCATGTCTCCCGAACCCGTAGGGTCTACATACTTAAGGTTCGATGACGCTAGGGTTATAAAGGAAGCTTGTATGTGGTTACCGAATGTTGTTTGGAGTCCCGGATGAGATCCCGGACGTCACAAGGAGTTCCGGAATGGTCCGGAGGTAAAGATTTATATATAGGAAGTCCTGTTTCGGCGATCGGGACAAGTTTCGGGGTCATCGGTATTGTACCGGGACCACCGGAAGGGTCCCGGGGGCCCACCGGGTTGGGCCACCTGCCCCGGGGGGCCACATGGGCTGTAGGGGGTGCGCCTTGGCCTACATGGGCCAAGGGCACCAGCCCCAAGAGGCCCATGCGCCTAGGGAACCCTAGAGGGAAGAGTCCTCAAGGGGGAAGGCACCTCCGAGGTGCCTTGGGGAGGATGGACTCCTCCCCCCCCTCTTGGCCGCACCCTTTTTCTTGGAGTAGGGGGCAAGGCTGCGCCTCCCCCCTCTCCCCTACCCCTATATATAGTGGAGGGGAGGGAGGGCATCCATACCTGAGCCCTTGGCGCCTCCCTCCCTCTCGTGACACCTCCTCCTCTCCCGTAGGTGCTTGGCGAAGCCCTGCAGGATTGCCACGCTCCTCCATCACCACCACGCCGTTGTGCTGCTGCTGGATGGAGTCTTCCTCAACCTCTCCCTCTCTCCTTGCTGGATCAAGGCGTGGGAGACATCGTCGAGTTGTACGTGTGTTGAACGCGGAGGTGCCGTCCGTTCGGCACTTGGTCATCGGTGATTTGAATCACGACGAGTACGACTCCATCAACCCCGTTCACTTGAACGCTTCCGCTTAGCGATCTACAAGGGTATGTAGATGCACTCTCCTTCTACTCGTAGCTGGTTTCTCCATAGATAGATCTTGGTGACGCGTAGGAAAATTTTGAATTTCTGCTACGTTCCCCAACACCCGGACTATCTGGAATTGGGGTTTGTCACTGGCACTCAAAGTTATAGTAGTGTCGTTCCACGGGTTTATTTTTGCCACGTGGTAAATTTCGGCAAGATTTCGATGGGCTCGCTTGCGCCTATTATTTGAGGCGAAAGTCTCGAAGACTATTAGTACCGTATTGTTTTATTTGGCGGGATGTTGTTCTCCTTTATGGCTTAGAGGAAGATCCTCGCCACTTTTTGCTACCTGCCGGAGTATCCAACATGCTCTAAGGCTATGTGTTGGTGTAGTGTCCGGCGAGCTGTGGAGTTTGCATGGCCCATTGATCCATTCTTCCAATATGGTTCCACGCCCTAGGGTGGGCTTTGGTTTCTTGGGGATTGGATTGGCTGACTTACGAGAGTTCACCTGTTTAGTTCAGACAAAGGTTTTGGTGAGAGTCGAACTATCCCAAAATTCTATCTGGGCTTTGCAGGTACTTTCTATCGCACAGTACTTCTGTACTATGGCTGCTAAGTCAGCAAAGTGTACTATGTCACGGCGACTTATAGCATTAAGTGTCCCTTTGTTCGTGCAATTTTTGCAAAAAATTGAAATTGCGTCCTCCTCGTCGACAGTCCTTGACCTTGTTTATCACAAGGAGGAATCTGGCCCAGTAGCGATGTACTGTCTCTTGTGGCTCTTGTCTGATATGGGAGAGAAGTTTTAAGTCCGGGAGGGTGGGTGTAGCTGAATCTGGATTCTGATCCGATCTAACGCCCTGGGGCAGGGGAGCTCCCGGGCTCGACAACTCGGCTTCCGGGATGTTGCTCGATTTCTCCGGCCTGTTGCCTGATTCTAAGCTCGGGATCTGGGTCATTTCCTCCCGCGAACGGGTATCCGGCTCAGAGAGCTCGATGATCCAGACATAGTTCATCCTCAAAATAGAAGGACGGTCCATATGTGGCTCCTCCACTACCGCTATCACGTCGGTGACCGGCGAGGATTTAATATCCCTCTGGTCGGGTTTAAGCCCAATTCGGTCATAGTCTGTAGCGACTCCCAAAGCGGCGATGCGATCCAAGAGCTCATTAAGGTTAGAGAGCTCTACTGGATCCATCTGTTTGGCGAGTTCCGAATTGACGTGGAGGCTATTCGTGATGACCCGAGAGGTCATCGTCGGTGCGATAGCCAATTGGGCGGCCATGATGAAGCCACCTAGTCGGAGGGTTTGGCCTGCAGCCAGAGCTCTCCAAGAGGTGATGTTGTCCTTGACAACGAGATGGGCCATCGAGCCTTGCAGCGACGGCACAGAGGAACTCTCAATGAAAGCACCAATGTCGGTGTCAAAACCTGTGGATCTCGGGTAGGGGGTCCCGAGCTGTGCGTCTAAGGCTAATGGTAACAAGAGGCAAGGGACACAGTGTTTACCCAGGTTCGGGCCCTCTCGATGGAGGTAAAACCCTACTTTCTGCTTGATTGATATTGATGATATGAGTGTTACAAGAGTTGATCTACCACGAGATCGTAGAGGCTAAACCCTGGAAGCTAGCTTATGATGATTATGATTCTGTCTCTAAGGACTAAACTCTCCGGTTTATATAGACATCGGAGAGGGCTAGGGTTTACATGGAGTCGGTTACAAAGAAGGAAATATAATATCTGGATCGCCAAGCTTGTCTTCCACGCAAAGGAGAGTCCCATCCGGACACGAGACAAAGTCTTGAGTCTTGTATCTTCACGGTCCAACAGTCCGGCCAAAGTATATAGTCTAGCTGTCCGGATACCCCCTTATCCAGGACTCCCTCAGTCCCCGCCTCTCTCATGAACAAAAAAATCTATGAATGAAAAAACATCATGTTCTATGAGCAAAAAAATATCATATTTCATCCACATCCATGCATACATCATATACATATGTGATCTTTTATGAAAAAAAATCATCATTTTCTATAAAAAAATCATATATATATATATATATATGAACAAAAACAATTATGATAACAAGCATATATATCATCATATATAT
>NC_041389.1:595887509-595904237 GCF_002162155.2 Triticum dicoccoides | reverse complement strand
ACGGCGACGACGGGGGCGGGCCGGGGCGGCGCGCGTCGGGGCAGGGCAGCGGGCGACGGCGAGGGTGCGGGCAATGGCGAGGGCGCGGGCGACGGCGACGGTAGGGGCAATGGCGATGGCGAGGGCGGCGAGCGGCGTCGAGGCAGCCTGGCGGCGTCGATGTCGTCGGCGTCGTCGGGGCTGAAAGTGCGTTATATCGACTAGAGGGGGGGTGAATAGGTGATTTTTGTGAATTCTTCACTGAGGAATTTGCTGGTGAGGAACTTCCTTAGCGAATAACTAATTGCAGCGGAATAAGTACTCAGAAGTAAGCATGACAGAATACACACATGGTCATCATGATGAAATGAGGACAAACACAGAGTACAGAAAGCGTAAACACAGGATAACACAAGATGAAGACAAACAGACTGAAGAAATTGAACTGAGGAAATTGAGAAAGTCTTCAGTCAAAGTCTTCAAACACAGATATGAACAAACACTCAACACAACAATGAGGAAATGAAAGAGTTGAGGAAATAGAACCATTAAGGTTGGTGAAGACAATGATTTGGTAGACCAGTTCCAACTGCTGTCTCAGTTGTACATCTGGTTGGAGCGGATGAGTATTTAAACTCGAGGACACACAGTCCAGGACACCCAGTCACTGAGCATGCAGCTCAGGACATCAAGTCCTCACCGTATTCTCCTTGAACTAAGGTCACACAGACCTCGTCCAATCACTCGTGGTAAGTCTTCAGGCGACTTCCAAACCTTCACAGACTTCGGTCACTCGGTGATCCACAATTCCTCTTGGATGCTCTAGACCATGACGCCTAACCGTCTGGAAGAAGCACAGTCTTCAAAGGTAACAAGCATCGAATCCATGCAGGATCAATCTCTTCAGTGATGCTCAATCACTTTGGGTTTGTAGGTGTTTGGGGTTTGGGATTTTCCTCACTCGATGATTTTCGCTCAAAGTCCTCGGAGGATGGGTTGCTCTCAAATGACAAGTGCCAGTTTCTCTTGGAGCAGCCAACCAGCTAGTGGTTGTAGGGGGAGGCTATTTATAGCCTAGGGAGCAGCCCGACATGATAAGACATAAATGCCCTTCAATGATATGACCGTTATGTGGATAAGATATTTTGGGAGAGCTGGCGCGTAGCACAGCAACGGTCGGAAATTTGACTCTCAAATTCCTCAGGGCTATCATGTTCCTCACTGTGTAGGCAATCCGCACTGGCGAATTCCTAACTCTTCAGTCAGAGCAAATTTTTAAGCGACCAGAAGAACTTCGTCTCTGTCTCTGAAGAAATTGACCGAACTGTATGAGATTTCCAATGGCTTCACTCCAAGGGATTGGTAGGTGTAGGATTTTGAGTTGAGCATCACATGGAAATTTTTCCTTAGTATTTCCTCGACCCCCTTTAACAGTACGGTGTTTCCTTTGACTCAAGAAGGAGAAAAACAAAACTATGAAAACGAAAGTCTTCGAGCTTCATATTCCTCGCATGTATATCAAGTCTTCACGGACACACCAATTTCTTCACTTTCAAAGTCTTCATGAAAGTCTTTAGAAATACCAAAATCTTCAGCCGAAGATATTCATTTTTAGGGGTCGACTTTCTCTGTAAATATCAAACTCCTCATAGACTTATAGACATGTGTACACTCATAAACACATTAGACCCTTAACCTATAAGTCTTCAATACACCAAAATCACTAAGGGGCACTAGATGCACTTACAATCTCCCCCTTTTTGGTGATTGATGACAATATAGGTTAAGTTTTCAACGGGGATAAACATATGAAGTGTAAGTACTGATATTGAGGAATTTGATTGGAAGATATAAAAGAACTCCCCCTGAAGATGTGCATAGAGAGGAATTTGCTTTTGAAGCAATGCACACTTGAAGAATTAAATCATGGAGATCTCCCCCTATATCTTGTAATTCATACATGCATTTGACATATAATATGAAGAATTTTAAATGCAAGATGAAATATGGTGCCTGAGGAGATTCAGCATGCGTGAAATAATATTAACGAGGAACAAGCACGCAGAATCAGAGCATAGTGCATCAAAGGTATCAGAGCACCATCAGGTTTAAGATTACAACTCGATCCAATAAAAGTTTTAGAAGAACGAGAGTTGTAACTTAGCAAAAAAACGCCCATATAATAGACCCGCTTGAAGACTAACTCAGATTTCTCCCCCTTTGTCATTGAATGACCAAAAGGATTGAAACTAAGGACTAACACCCCTGAAGAATATCAAGTTGATGGAGGAGCGCCAGCATTGTTGGGGTCGGTTGTCGTAGTAGGGCCTGCCACAGTGTCGTCCAAGTCTTCATTTTCATCAGTGTCGCGCGATGAAGAATAGGAGCTGGCCACCAAGGAAGGAACCTTGACCTTCTTGAATTTCTTCGGTGGAGGTGCAGACCAGTCAAATTCTTCCTTGAGACCCATGTTCTTAAGATCTTCGGCGCTGTAGATATGAGATAGAACATCCCAGGTACGGTTGAAGGTTTCATGGAGGTAGTATTGGTTTTTCTTCACAGCATTGTGGGTTGAGGTCATGTTGTAAAGAATGGAACCAAACTGACGCTTGACCCATTTATGATTGCGATCAACTTTCTGATGAAGACTGAGGAGTAACTCACGATCAGTCATCACCCTAGGTGCTGTGGCTTGAGGAATTTGCTTGGCAGAGGTGTTGGCAGCAGAGTCATGTGTGGCAGAGTCATCATTGGTGGAGTAGGATGCAGCCTTGCGAAATTGACCATCCAATGGACGAATGCCTTCATCTATCACAGCAGTTGCCTTGCCTTTGTCATTAGCTGAGGAAAATGTCCGTTTGAGGACTTCAATTGGAGGCAAGAAACTGCCATGGTTCAGAGTATCAGCCTTGTAGTTGAGTGAAGACCTTGTCCTGATGAATTTCATAATCCATGGCGCATAAGGCTTCAGCTCAAACGGTGACATAGCAATATTTGCCAGAGTCCTCATGAAGAAATCATGGAAGTTGACGGGAACGCCATGAACGATATTGAAAAGCATATTCTTCATGATGCCAATGAATTCTTCATCATTTGAGTCGTGGCCTTTGATAGGACTCATTGTCTTCGTCAGAATGTGATAGACAGTCCGTGGCACATACATTAATTCCTTGTCGAGGAATTTGGTTCGAGGAGCTTGCCCTGACTTCAAAGGCTTCATCAGCACTTGCATGTAATGATTTGTAAGCTCAGGTTCATTGTAGATGCAACGTGCACCATCAAGGGGAGGACTGAGTGGGAGGACACGAAGCAATTCAGTTGCTGGTGCCTTGTAGTGAGTATTTTCTGACATCCAGTCCAGCACCCATGAGTTCACATCTTCAGAATTTCCTGTGATGTGCAGCGTCGCATAGAATTGAAGAATGAGTTCTTAATTCCAATCACAGATGTCAGTGCAGAAATTCAGTAATCCAGCTTCGTGAAGAACACTAAGGACTGGCTCGAAGCACGGCAGAGATTCCATGTCCACGTGAGGAATTTGTGCATGATCGAAGACTTTGTCTTTGTCGAATAGTACAGAGGAATAGAAATTTGCTTGACTAGCAGTCCAGAAACGCCTCTTCCTTATGCGAGCAGAATCATAGGGATTATAGGCAGTGAAGAACACATGCTCGTTGAAGAAATCAGCAGCCTTGAACTTTTGCTTCTTTGAGAATGTATCCTTTGGCTTGGGCACAGGAGTGTCAGTGAGTTGCATCACAACCTCAGGAATCACAATCTTCGGTTCTTCAGGCTGAGGAATTTCTGGTTCCTCTTCAGTGGCAGTCTGCATGTTGAACGTATCAGCAGCCGCAGTTTCTTCAGCACTATTGGCTGGGATTTCTTCATGCACAAACGAGGTGGGATGAGTTTCTTCAGGGCCCAGTTGAACTGTTGGTGCGGGGGACTGAGGTATCTGCTGTAGTGGGGTGAAGTGTGGAGAATTGGGATGCTGACTCTCCCAAAAGTCATCATTCATCACAGGCGTGGTGCATCCAATATCCACGTCTTCATCTTCAATTTCTTCAACGCCAGCCTCTTCAGCTGTGAACTGAGGCATTGGCGAGGAAGCAACATGTGTTGAAGGGATCGCATCCACTTCAATTTCTTCATCAATCTGTTCTGACAAAGCAGCGGAATGATTTTCTTTATCAGATCCGCTAGGGATCACATATTCTTCACCATAAGGAACAACGTCCTTAGATGGCATGGTGGAAATTAGAACAGCATCAATGGGATTCTCAAGTAAGCTGATCATAGGATTCATTTTCTTTGAAGCTGAAGAATCTGAAGCAGATAATGCTTTCCTTTTCTTCACTGCAGCCTTTTCTGCAGCCTTGGTCTTCCTCACATCTGATGCAGATGGTAGGGCACGAGTTGGGGTAGGCGCAGGAGGAGCTGAGGAATCTGTCTGTATTTCCTCAGGCGCAACTGATACAGTTGCCCTGACTTTTTCATTTTCTTTAGGTGCACCGCTAGTGGATGCCCTGGAAGTTTCTTCAGCGGCTGGAATGGAGTCATCAGCCCTGGAACTAGCATTTTCTTCAGCAGTCTAAAAATCATCAGCGGTGCTGGCATGTTCTTCAGTTTGCTGAGCAGAGGCTTCAGCTTGAAGAATTTCTTGTTGTGATGGTGCTGCAACATTGGTGAACTTCTCAGTCAGTTTAATGAACCTGACTTTGGCTCCTTGCCAATCAGCATAATAAGCATTGAAATCATCGCTGAGGGCTTTGATTTCAGACTGGATCGTGAGGAGTTCATCAGGTGTCATTTTGATAACGTTGTTCTTCAGGAACTTCTCTTTCCTGAACTGAGCCTTCTTAATTTGTCTGGCCATCTCAAATTTCCATTTCTCTTCAGAGATGAAATGGGTCAGCATGTGACTTTGGCCAGGAGTCAAATGAAAATCAGCCATAGGAGTGTTTGGGTCCTTGTGCCAGAGATCAATGTAGTCGAGGGTTGCCTTTGGATCCAAAAGAAGTGGCACTGTTGTCCCTTTGGCTCTAGCGGCCCTTTCTTGCCTATCTCTGATGATTTCTGCAAGTTCATCATCATCAGCTTCATCGTCAAATGGCACTTGGAAGGCAACTTGTTTCTTCTTTGGACTAGGCCGAGGACCTCGTCTAGCAGTGGCCTTGGTCTTCAGCAGAGTGGAGCCTGATGAAGAATTTGGTGCAGCTGAGGAACTCGCTGAAACACCAGAGGCAATGGAGATGCCTGCAGTCCTTTGGCATGTGGCCAGATGTACAAGTATTGAGGACTTTGCCGGAGCAACTGAGGACTTTGGAGGAGCAGGAGCAGCGTGAGGCATTGGCCGTGAGGGCTTTGAAGATTCTGGCCGAGAGGGCATTGCTGAGGAACTTGGCCATGAGGGCATAGTTGATGAAGCACTTGGCTTGTGAGCAGGCTTCTTTGCCATTGAATTTCTAGGCTTGTCAGAGGCCTTTGTGGCAGCAGCAGCAGCAGAGTCTTCATTAAATTTCCTCACTGCTTCTTTGGCTTGTCTTGCCAACTTGGCTTGGCGTTTGGCCCATTCTTTAGGAAAATTCTCACCGCGCTTGAGGCTGGTGGGATCAGCTTTTTGACCAGGTGCCAATGGAGCTCTTGGGCATGGAGGATTTAGAGTGAATTTCTTCATATACTTTGGAGTTACATATCTGTACTCCCTCCATTCTCTTGCCCATCTCCTTTCAATCCTCTGTATGCGCACCTTGCGCTGATTTTTGTTCTCTTTTCCAAACTTGGCTTCATCAGGTCTGCAATAGTCAGCATAGATGTCCTCAGGAATTTCAAATGCAGTCTTGACCTCAGGCTTCTTTCCTCCTTTCTGTGGTTTCTTACTGTCTGCCATATTCTTCAGATGAGGAATTTGAGCAATAGAATTCTTTGAAGAAGTATGCAACTTTTCTTCAAGGAATGCTGCAAATGAGCTAAGTTGATGAGAACCTAGTGATTCAGCAGCGGACATGAGTACCTGTGAACAGAGTATAGTTGCGAGGAATTTGAAGAGGTCATATGCGTTCTCAGAAGATTTTCAAAATGAACAAGTTTGAGGAATTTGACCAGATGAGTCTTGAAGAATTTCACTAAGCGTTCTTTGTCTTAGGTTCCAGAGTTGTATAGATTGAGGATCCACACAATTGAGGAATCTTGAAGATAAATGATGCTTAGAGAAACCAATCAAGAACAGATGACTAGTGAGGTGTTTTGTGTGTGAGGATTTGAAGAATAAAACACCTTTGAAGATTTTGTAGAGAAAATTTGAATCAAAGAGGGCAGTAAAAGTAACTTTTAATTACCCTTGATGACGAACACGATGAACTGAGAAGTGTAGATTTGAAGCTCGTCAGTTCAGATCTTCCACGCCCTAACTTGGCGGAGGAAGACAGCTACGGCGGCGGCGGAGTGAAGATTTCCGCAGCCGGCACGAGTACGACGGCGAAGAGGTCGAGGCAGTGAAGCTCTTCCTCACCGGCGACGATGGAGTAGCGGCGGCGCTAGGGTTTGAGAAGCTCGAGCGATAGAGAGAGCGGTCGAGCGGAGTAAAGGAAGTGAGGAAGGGTGAGGGGGTATTTATAGTCACAGTGAAAAACTGTTCGCCCAAAGATTTAGGACGAACGTGCCCCTGGCCCTTCTCATTCGCTTGACATGTGTCACCCACGTACTGAAGGTGGAGATCGTGTTAGATCGTGGGTGAATAGATAAGTCTATCGTGGGATACGGGACGGTTTGAGTGGCAAAACCAAAAATTTTGGATAAGATTAGTTTTAAAGTTCCGTTCGCAATTTCTTCAGCTGACAGGACACAGTGAAGATTTTGAACGAGTTTCAAATAGAACGCACATGAAGAATTTGTGAATAGATTGGGTTGAGTATAGCATAGAGGGGGAAGTGTTCGATCACATTCACTTGGCAGAAAATGCAACTTGAAGAAATAGCCATAAGTGAATGCTGTAGAGGACATAAACCCATATATATATATACATACATATATATATATATATATATATATATATATATATATATATATATATATATATATATAGCCAATGAAGAAAACTGACGGAAACAGTAAAGATTTTGTAAAGTTGAAGAATTTGAAAAACTGAGGAAAAACTCAAATTGAAGATTTTCAACTTTTGTGGTGGCGTGACCCACCGTATAAGAATGATGATTTCAGTAACCGCGTACTATTGTCGTAGGGTTCCAAGAATCAAATTCTTCATTAATTTCTTCACACTTAGAGTGTTATTCTTCATTGATTGAAGAAAAATGTTTCTTCATGTGTTGCACATCTAAGTCATCAATTTTGCATAAGTGTTAGGATGTGTGTCCTTTTCAAAGAACATTCGAAGACTCTAAGATATTTAGCTCACACCGCAACTTGCTAAATCTCTTCTCATCCAAGGGCTTTGTGAAGATATCGGCTAGCTGTTCTTCAGTCTTCACATGCTCAATAGAAATGTCGCCCTTCAACACATGATCACGAAGAAAATGATGATGAATCTGAATGTGCTTTGTCTTCGAGTGCTGAACTGGGTTGTGAGCAATCTTGATGGCACTCTCATTGTCACAGTAGAGAGGCACATTCTTCATGTTGATGCCGTAGTCCTTGAGAATTTGCTTCATCCACAGCAATTGAGCACAGGAAGAACCAGCAGCAATGTACTCAGCTTCAGCAGTAGACAGTGATACGCAGTTCTGTTTCTTCGAGGACCAACAGACCAAAGATCGTCCGAGGAAATGACAAGTACCAGATGTTGACTTGCGGTCCACACGATCTCCAGCATAGTCAGAGTCAGAATATCCAATGAGATCAAAAGTAGAGCCCTTGGGGTACCATAATCCTAGTGTTGGTGTGTGAGCTAGATATCGAAGAATATGTTTCACAGCCTTATGGTGTGATTCCTTTGGTGTAGCTTGAAATCGGGCACACATGCAAACACTAAGCATTATATCTGGCCTAGATGCACATAAGTACAATAAAGAACCAATCATGGAGCGGTATACCTTGTGATCGAAGTCAATACCATTTTCATTAGTGCATAGATGGCCATTTGTGGGCATAGGAATTTTGACTCCTTTGCAATCTTGCACGCCGAATTTCCTCAGAACTTCCTTGAGGTATTTCTCCTGAGATATGAATATGCCATTGTGCTGTTGACGAATTTGAAGACCACGCCCGAGGGGCCTGCTTGAGGCCATAGAGGGCCTTGCTGAGTCTGAAGACTTTGTCAGGATTCTTTGGATCTTCAAAACCTGGGGGTTGAGCAACATATACTTCTTCCTCAAGCTTACCATTGAGGAATGCACTTTTCACATCCATTTGTTGTAAGATAATATTATGATGGTTAGCATAAACAAGTAATATGCGAATAGCCTCAAGTCTAGCAACAGGTGCAAAAGTTTCATCGAAATCAATTCCTTCAACCTGTGTGTAGCCTTGAGCTACAAGTCATGCCTTATTCCTCACCACAAGGCCATTTTCATCTTGCTTGTTGCGGTAGATCCACTTTGTGCCGATGATATTATGCTTGCGAGGATCTGGACTTTTGACCAGTTCCCAGACATTATTAAGCTCGAACTGATGTAATTCTTCTTGCATGGCCTGAATCCACTCAGGCTCCAGAAATGCTTCATCTACCATAGTGGGCTCTATGATAGAGACAAAAGCATAGTGCCCACAAAAGTTAGATAAATGTGAAGCTTTTGAGCGTGTGAGAGGACCTGGTGCTTCAATGTCATTGATGATTTTTTCAACTTGCACTTCTTTTGCAACGCTAGGATGAGCTGGTTGTCGTTGAGGAATTTGATCAGCATTTTCCTCAGGTACATCAGCTCGACGATCTTCACGTTCTGGAATGAATTTTTCAGTAGATTCTTCGGTAGGAATGATATCCTCAGTAGCCTTGAACTTGATAGAATCCTCAGGTGCTGGTTCATCTATCACAGAAGGTAGGTGCTCTCTTTGCGAGCCATTAGTTTCATCGAACCGCACATCTAAAGTTTCAACAATCTTGTGAAGAGTGATGTTGAAGACTCTGTAGGTGTGCGAGTCCTTTCCGTAACCAAGCATAAAACCTTCATGTGCTTTCGGTGCAAATTTAGCATTGTGATGAGGATCTCTAATCCAACATTTAGCACCGAAGACTTTGAAATAACTCACATTTGGTTTCTTGTCAGTGAGGAGTTCATAGGCAGTCTTCTTGAAGAATCTGTGAAGATATACTCTGTTGATGATGTGGCACGCGGTATCAATTGCATCAATCCAAAAATGATGAGGCGTTTTGTATTCATCAAGCATAGTGTGAGCCATCTCAACAAGAGTTCTGTTCTTGCGCTCCACGACGCCATTTTGCTGAGGAGTATAAGGAGCAGATAACTCATGAGCAATACCAAGTTCATCAAGATAGTCATTAAGACTGGAATTCTTGAACTCAGTTCCATTGTCACTCCTGATGTGCTTGATCTTCACACCGAAGTTGGTTGAAGCCCTCGAGGAAAATCATTTGAAGACTTCCTGCACTTCATGTTTGTAAGTAACAATGTGTACCCATGTGTAACGAGAGTAATCATCAACAATAACAAAGCCATATAGAGATGCATCATTAGTCACACCAGAATAATGGTAAGGACCGAAGAGATCCATGTGAAGCAATTCAAATGGTCGAGTGGTGGTCATGATAGTCTTCGCTGGATGCTTGGCCTTAGTCATCTTCCCAGCTTCACACGCACCACACAAGTGATCCTTGAGGAATTTGACATTCTCAATGCCAATGACATGCTTCTTCGTCGAAAGCGTGTGCAAATTCCTCATGCCTGCGTGACCAAGTCGTCGATGCCATAGCCAGCCTTTTGAAGCTTTTGCAAGTAAGCACATGGCAGGTTGTGGTCCTGTAGAGAAATCAACAATGTACAAGTCTCCTCTCCTAAAGCCTTCGAAGACTTTGGAATTGTCAGCTTCCATGACAACAACACAACGATACTTGCCAAAGACAACAACCATATCAAGATCACAAAGCATTGAGACATACATGAGATTGTATCCTAAGGACTCAACAAGCATGACTTTGTCAATGTGTTGATTCTTAGAGATCGCAACCTTACCTAGACCCAATACCTGACTTTCGCCTTTGTCAGCGAAGATGATATGCTTCAGATGTGACAGAGTTAAGGGAGCATCCATCAATAGATTCTTGTCACCAGTCATGTGATTTGTACATCCACTATCGAGGACCCACTCATTTGCTTTGGGTTGATCATGCTGCAGATGAATTAGTGCAGCTTACAAACTCATATACTTCATTAGTGAAGAATATGACATCAGTATCATCAGTTCAATTTCATCAAGTAATTTGATCAGATAATCAGTATGAGGATGGGTGAAATGAAAGTTCATTTCATCATGATTCACCTGCGTCCCTTCAGGCACTGTTCAGGTCTCCAGCAAATTCTTCAGTCGTTTTGAGCATGACTGGAGACCTGACCCTGCATAAGAGATTAGTTCTTTTTCTTCACCACCCACATCTGGAGGGGTGGCAAAGAATTCATCACTCTGCGAGCACCATATGAGAAAGGTGGCATGGACGCCAGTCCCCTTTGTTTCACATAAGAGGGGTTAGGGTAAGCATATGAATAAGCAGAGAAATTCTTCGAGGACTTATGAACATAATGATTTGAAGAATAATGCACATATTCATAGCACTTAGCTCTACCCTGCGAAATAGAGTTGTTAGCACGATGATGTTCATATGAGGATTTTGATCCTTTTGAGGAATTTGATCCACGTGAGGAATTTGGTCCGTATGAGGACTTGGATCCATATGAAGAATTTGGTCCATATGAAGAGTTTGATCTGGGGTTCCTATTCTTCACTGGTGGTGTCATGAGGACATTCACCTGAAGACTTTCAACATAACTTTTGGGAACCCAGATTTTCTTCATAGGGGAACCATTCCTGTAGTTAGTGCCAACATATCTAGCAAATACTTCACCATTCTGATTTTTGAACAGTTTATAGTTGGAGTCAAATGACTCATCAGAAGAATGAGGAGATTCACACGTAAAGCCAGATAAGTTAGATGGATCAACTGGAGGTCCCTTTGCAGCAACCCATGAGGTTTTGGGGTACTGCTCAGGCTTCCAATATGTTCCATCAGCATTTAGTTTCCTCTCAAAGGCAATACCCTATTTCCTAGGGTTTTTGTGGAGGATCTTCTTTTTAAGCACATCACAAAGAGTCTGATGCCCTTTCAGACTTTTTTACATGCCTGTCATATACAATTCCTTCAGCCCTGCATCGTTAGTGATACTAGAAATGTCCTCAGATGAGGAATTAGTGATAGCAGAGGCACGTGAAGAATTTGTAACATTTGAAGCATTTGAACATTCAGGTGAAGAATTAGCAGATTCACGTTCAATGCACTTTAAGCATGGAGGATCAAATTCTTCCTGAGTAGCGCTGATTTGTTGAGCAAGTAATGAATCGCGCTCCTTCTGAAGATCTTCATAACACACTCTTAGCTTCTCAAGATCTTGCCTTCTTTGAAGAAATTCATAAGAAAGCTTCTCATGATCAGTTAAGAGGGTTTTATGATGACTTTGAAGGTTGTCAAACTTAGACTGAAGTCTCTGAAGATTTTCAGTTAAGTCTTTAGTGCGGTCCATTTCATCACCCAACATATCATCACTTTTGTCTAGCATGTTTTGAAGTTATTCAATAGCCTTTTGTTGTTTCACAGCAATCTTAGCAAGTTTGGAGTAGCTAGGCTTAAGATTTTCATTAGATTCATCCTCACTTGATTCAGAGGAGGGGTATTTAGTTACCTTGGCAGCCTTTGCCATGAAGCAATAGGTGGGGGCGTAGTCGTCATTGCCTTCATCAGCATTGTTGGTGTTGCCATTTTCTTCAGAGTTGAAGATAGACTTGCTGACAAATGCAGTAGCAAGAGCTAGACTTGCCACACCTGACTCAGACTCCTCGGATGCCTCCTCTTCCTCATTATCGACAGATTCAGCCTCAGAATCCATTTCCTTGCCAATGAATGCCTGAGCCTTCTTGGAGCTGCTCATCTTGTGAGATGAAGACTTCGAGGATTTTGATGATGAAGACTTTGAAGATTTCTTCTTCTTCTTGGCATCATCAGAACTGTAATCCTTATATTTCTTCTTCTTTAGTTCCTTGTCCCACTGAGGACAATCTTGAATGTAGTGACCAGGCTTCTTGCATTTGTGGCATAGCCTTCTCTTATAGTCACTTGATGAGGAATCACTGCTCCTTGAAGATTTTCCAAAGCGACAACGTCTTGAGAATTTCTGGAATTTCTTCACGAGCAGTGCTAGCTCCTGGCTCAATTCTTCAGGATCACCAAGGCTACTACCAGAATCTTCACATTCCGATTCAGACACTGCCTTGGCCTTCACGGCACGTGGTTTGCCATAGCTTGAACCATAGAGATCTCTCTTTTCAGCAAGCTGGAACTCATGAGTATTTAGCCTCTCGAGGATATCAGTGGGATCTAGTGACTTGTAATCAGCACGCTCTTGAATCATCAGTGCCAGAGTGTCAAATGACGAATCGAGTGATCTCAGCAATTTCTTCACCACCTCATGATCGGTGATGTCAGTGGCACCGAGCGCTTGAAGTTCATTTGAGATATCAGTGAGGCGATCGAAGGTTTGCTGAACATTTTCATTGTCGAGTCTTTTGAAGCGGTTGAAGAGATTGCGAAGAACGTCAACACGAGAGTCACGTTGAGTTGAGACTCCTTCGTTTACTTTGGAGAGACTATCCCAGATAAGCTTAGCAGTTTCCAAAGAACTCACTCTACCATACCGCCCTTTACTCAGATGACCACATATGATATTCTTCGCTTGAGAATCGAGTTGCTTGAATCTCTTCACATCAGCAGCATTCAGGGAAGGTGTGACTGAGGGAACACCATTTTCCACAACGTACTAGAGATCATTGTCAATTGCTTCAAGATGCATTCGCATCTTATTCTTCCAGTAGGGGTAGTCCGTGCCATCGAAGGTAGGACACCCAGCAAAGACCTTGATCATACCTGCGGTCGACATAACTAGAACTCCAGGTGGTTAAACCAAAATCACAGAGAACAAGGGAGTACCTTGCTCTGATACCAATTGAAAGTGCGTTATATCGACTAGAGGGGGGGTGAATAGGCGATTTTTATGAATTCTTCACTGAGAAATTTGCCGGTGAGGAAATCCCTTAGTGAAGAACTACTTGCAGCGGAATAAGTACTCAGAAGTAAGCATCACAGAATACACACATGGTCATCATGATGAAATGAAGACAAACACAGAGTACAGAAAGCGTAAACACAGGATAACACAAGATGAAGACAAACAGACTGAAGAAATTGAACTGAGGAAATTGAGAAAGTCTTCAGTCAAAGTCTTCAAACACAGATATGAACAAACACTCAACACAGTAATGAGGAAATGAAAGAGTTGAGGAAATAGAACCAGTAAGGTTGGTGAAGACAATGATTTGGTAGACCAGTTCCAACTGCTGTCTCAGTTGTACATCTGGTTGGAGCGGCTGAGTATTTAAACTCGAGGACACACAGTCCCGGACACCCAGTCACTGAGCACGCAGCAAAGGACACCAAGTCCTCACCGTATTCTCCTTGAACTAAGGTCACACAGACCTCGTCCAATCACTCATGGTAAGTCTTCAGGCGACTTCCAAACCTTCACAGACTTCGGTCACTCGGCGATCCACAATTCCTCTTGGATGCTCTAGACCATGAAGCCTAACCGTCTGGAAGAAGCACAATCTTCAATGGTAACAAGCGTCGGATCCACGCAGGATCAATCTCTTCAGTGATGCTCAATCACTTTGGGTTTGTAGGTGTTTGGGGTTTGGGATTTTCCTCACTCGATGATTTTCGCTCAAAGTCCTCGGAGGATGGGTTGCTCTCAAATGACAAGTGTCAGTTTCTCTTGGAGCAGCCAACCAGCTAGTGGTTGTAGGGGGCGGCTATTTATAGCCTAGGGAGCAGCCCGACATGATAAGACATAAATGCCCTTCAATGATATGACCGTTATGTGGATAAGATATTTTGGGAGAGCTGGTGTGTAGCACAGCAACGGTCGGAAATATGACTCTCAAATTCCTCAGGGTTATCATGTTCCTCACTGTGTAGGCAATCCGCACTGGGGAATTCCTAACTCCTCAGTCAGAGCAAATTCCTCAGCGACCAAAAGAACTTTGTCTCTGTCTCTGAAGAAATTGACTGAACTATATGATATTTCCAATGGCTTCACTCGAAGGGATTGGTAGGTGTAGGATTTTGAGTTGAGCATCACATGGAAATTTTTCCTTAGTATTTCCTCGACCCCCTTTAACAGTACGGTGTTTACTATGACTCAAGAAGGAGAAAAACAAAACTATGAAAATGAAAGTCTTCAAGCTTCATATTCCTCGCATGTATATCAAGTCTTTACGGACACACCAATTTCTTCAGTTTCAAAGTCTTCATGAAAGTCTTCAGAAATACCAAAATCTTCAGTCGAAGATATTCATTTTTAGGGGTCGACTTTCTCTATAAATGTCAAACTCCTCATAGACTTATAGACCTCTGTACACTCATAAACACATTAGACCCTTAACCTATAAGTCTTCAATACACCAAAATCACTAAGGGGCACTAGATGCACTTACAGGGGCGGAAACTGCGAGATGAGAGTGAAAATTTCCTAAGTGTGAACTTATATAGCAAAGCCTTTAGTCCCGGTTTGTGCCAGAAACCGGGACTAAAGGTGGCATTAGTCCCGATTGGTGGCACCAACCAGGACCAAAGGCCTCTTTTCAGCAGCCCAAAGGGCGGGAAGTAGAGGCCTTTAGTCTCGGTTGGTGACACCAACCGGGACTAAAGGGGGGTCATTGGTACCGGTTGGTGCCACCAACCGAGACCAATGCAGACCTTTAGTCCCGGTTGGTGGCACCAACCGGGACCAAAGGCCTTGTGCTGGCACGGTGTGGTGGGAAATGTAGTCCCACCTCGCTAGCTGAGAGAGCTCAGCACCTATTTATAAGCTGCATTGCAACTTAGGTGCTGAGCTCCTCTCTAATATACAGGCATTAGTTGCCTACCCTTGTCACTGCCGTGTAGGGCCTATTGGGCCTGCGGGCCTGCATCCTGGCCCATGTATAGATGGGTTTCTAGTCATATGCAGGCCGTGTGGCCCATTATGCGGCAAATTTTTTTTGAATTATTTATTTTCTTTTATTTTTTGCTTTATTTTTTTATTCTTTTTTGCTTTTAGTTCAAAATAATTATAATCTTTCAGTTACTCCATTAGTTTCCAAATTTGAATAGTTTAAATTTTAATTCATAAATTTTGTGTGAATCACTAGTTTTATCATTACATTCAAAAACAGATTTTGTTATTTTAGTTTCTATCAAAAAAAACTTTATGAAAATTCTTTTTGCTACTAAAGTTTCTAACAAAAAATTATTTATGATAATTCTTTCTGCTTTTCATGTTTTGAACAGAAAATACTTTGATAATTTTAGTTGCATAAATTTTATAGAATTTTAGTTTAAAAATACTAGAGGTTTATAAAGGCTTTTTACTTGATTCCTTTTGCTATTAGAGTTTCCAAATTTGAATAGTTTAAATTTTAGTTCTTTGAAATTTGTGTGAATCACTAGTTTTATCATTATATTCATAAACAGATTTTATTATTTCAATTTCTATCAAAAAAATATTTATGAAAATTCTTTTTGCTACTAAATTTCTAACAAAAAATTCATTACGACAATTCTTTCTGCTTTTCATGTTTTGAACAGAAAATACTTTGATAACTTTAGTTGAATAAATTTTATATAATTTTAGTTTAATAAATACTAGAGGTTTATAAAACCTTTTTAGTTGATTCCTTTTGCTATTAGAGTTTCCAAATTTGAATAGTTTAAATTTTAATTCTTTAAAATTTGTGTGAATCACTAGTTTTACCATTATATTCAAAAACATATTTTGTTATTTTAGTTTCTATCAGAAAAATCTTTATGAAAATTCTTTTTGCTACTAAAGTTTCTAACAAAAAATTCTTTATGATAATTATTTCTGCTTTTCATGTTTTGAACAGAAAACTGGATACACTTCTTGTACAAAATGGACAATCTCTTTCGAAGTATCAGCGTTTCATATGGAAACTCGTCTGTTACAAAGGGATTTCATTTTTTGAACTTATTTGAACTCCATAGTTTTTCTGTGTTCAAAATGCACCATTCAAAGTCACATCATCAATTTACAACCCTTTCTAACTTCATTTGTTATTTTTCATGCATTTGCTGATTATTTTGAGCTATAAGACCATGAAATTGAAAAGCATTTCAAATGAACTATGAAAAGGTTCCAAGTTGGCATGGTATCATCATTTCACCCCACATAGCATGTGCGAGAAAGTAGAGAGGGTTATGGCAAAAACTGGATGCACTTCGTGTACAAAACGGACAATCTCTTTTGAAGTATCAGGGTTTCATACAGAAACTCGTCTGTTACAAAGGGATTTCATTTTTTGAACTTATGAACTCCATAGTTTTTCTGTGTTCAAAATGCACCATTCGAAGCCACATCATCAATTTACAACCCTTTCTGACTAAGTTTGTTATTTTTCATGCATTTACTGATTATTTTGACCTATAAGACCATGAAATTGAAAAGCATTTGAAATGAA
>NC_041389.1:595849322-595887345 GCF_002162155.2 Triticum dicoccoides | reverse complement strand
TATCAGGGTTTCATACGGAAACTCGTCCGTTACAAAGGGATTTCATTTTTTCAACTTATTTGAACTCCATATTTTTTCTGTGTTCAAAATGCACCATTCAAATCCACATCATCAATTTACAACCCTTTCTGACTTCATTTGTTATTTTTCATGCATTTATTGATAATTTTGAGCTATCAGACCATGAAATTGAAAAGCATTTGAAATGAACTCTGAAAAGGTTCCAAGTTGGCATGGTATCATCATTTCACCACATAGCATGTGCGAGAAAGTAGAGAGGGTTACGGCAAAAACTGGATGCACTTCGTGTACAAAACGGACAATCTCTTTCGAAGTATCAGGGTTTCATACGGAAACTCGTCTGCTACAAAGGGATTTCATTTTTTTGAACTTATTTGAACTCCATAGTTTTTCTATGTGCAAAATGCACCATTCAAAGCCACATCATCAATTTACAACCCTTTTTGACTACATTTGTTATTTTTCATGCATTTACTGATTATTTTGAGCTATAAGTCCATGAAATTGAAAAGCATTTGAAATGAACTCTAAAAAGGTTCCAAGTTGGCATGGTATCATCATTTCACCCACATAGCATGTGCGAGAAAGTACAGAGGGCTACGGCAAAAACTGGATGCACTTCATGTACAAAACGGACAATCTCTTTCGAAGTATCGGGGTTTCATACGGAAACTCGTCTGTTACAAAGGGATTTCATTTTTTTCAACTTATTTGAACTCCATAGTTTTTCTGTGTTCAAAATGCACCATTCAAAGCCACATCATCAATTTACAACCCTTTCTGACTTCGTTTGTTATTTTTCATGCATTTACTGATTATATTGAGCTATAAGACCATGAAATTGAAAAGCATTTGAAATGAACTCTGAAAAGGTTCCAAGTTGGCATGGTATCATCATTTCACCCACATAGCATGTGCGAGAAAGTAGAGAGGGTTACGGAAAAAACTGGATGCACTTCATGTACAAAACGGACAATCTCTTTCGAAGTATCTGGGTTTCATACGAAAACTCATCTGTTACAAAGGGATTTCATTTTTTTGAACTTATTTGAACTCCATAGTTTTTCTGTGTTCAAAATGCACCATTCGAAGCCACATCATCAATTTACAACCCTTTCTGACTAAGTTTGTTATTTTTCATGCATTTACTGATTATTTTGACCTATAAGACCATGAAATTGAAAAGCATTTGAAATGAACTCTGAAAAGGTTCCTAGTTGGCATGGTATCATCATTTCACCCACATAGCATGTGCGAAAAAGTAGAGAGGGTTACGGAAAAAACTGGATGCACTTCATGTACAAAACGGACAATCTCTTTCGAAGTATCTGGGTTTCATACGAAAACTCGTCTGTTACAAAGGGATTTCATTTTTTTGAACTTATTTGAACTCCATAGTTTTTCTGTGTTCAAAATGCACCATTCAAAGCCACATCATCAATTTACAACCCTTTCTGATTAAATTTGTTATTTTTCATGCATTTACTGATTATTTTGAGCTATAAGACCATGAAATTGAAAAGCATTTGAAATGAACTCTGAAAAAGTTCCAAGTTCGCATGGTATCATCATTTCACCCACATAGCATGTACGAGAAAGTAGAGAGGGTTACGGCAAAAACTGGATGCACTTCGTGTACAAAACGGACAATCTCTTTCGAAGTATCAGGAAACTCATCTGTTACAAAGGGATTTCATTTTTTGAACTTATTTGAACTCCATAGTTTTTCTGTATTCAAAATGCACCATTCAAAGCCACATCATCAATTTACAATCATTTCTGACTACATTTGTTATTTTTCATGCATTTACTGATTATTTTAAGCTATAAGCCCATGAAATTAAAAAAGCATTTGAAATGAACTCTGGAAAGGTTCCAAGTTGGCATGGTATCATCATTTCACCCACATATCATCATTAATAGAAGTTCATCATCACATTAAAACCAAAGTACATACATAGTTCTCATTGAACAACATATGGCTCTCCAGAGCATCTAATTAAACCATACATTGAAATTATGTAAAACATTTCAATGCAACAACAAATGCGATCATAATCGCAACCAAGGTAACAACTGATCCAACTGCATAATGATACCAAGCCTCAGTATGAATGGCATATTTTCTAATCTTTTTAATCTTCAACCGCATTGCATCCATCTTGATCTTGTGATCATCGACGACATCTGCAACATGCAACTCCAATATCATCTTCTCCTCCTCAATTTTTCTTATTTTTCCATCAAGTAATTGTTTTCTTCTTCAACTAAATTTAACCTCTCGACAATAGGGTCGGTTGGAATTTCCGGCTCAACAACCTCCTAGATAAATAAAATCTATGTCACATTGGTCGGCGTAATTGTCATAAACAATAAATGAACCAAATAGTTATGAGAAGATAATATATACCACATCTGAATCATAGACAGGACGAGGGCCGACGGGAGCGGATACCAAAACCATCGCACTATATAATAACAAGGAATAATAAAAGTAAGAAAATTAGACAAGTATCGATCTGAAGTAAGAATTTTTTTTCTTTCAGAAAGAAGATAAGAACAAGAGGCTCACCACGATGGTGTCGGCGACGAGATCGGTGCGGACGATCGACGGCGGTGAAGACGGGGATGGGACGTGATGGACCGCTAAACCTAGAAAAATCTGGGGGAAATGGAGCTCAGAGGTCGAGTTTCGAGAGGAGAAAGATTAACTAGTGTGGCTGGGGCATTTCATCAAACACCTCATGTGCATAGGAGGTGAACTAGAGCACCCAAATGCCCTCCCCTCGCCGGCTTGAAAAAACATAGCACCATGGAGTGCTCTGCCGCGGTGATGGGTATATATAGACAAATTATTTGTCCCGGTTCGTGGCACGAATCGGAACTAAAGCCACCCCTTCTATACCGGTTCAAGGCATGAACTGGTACCAATGGCTGTGGGCCAGGAGCGTGGCCCATTGTTCCCGGTTCGTGCCTAAAACCGGGACAAATGGATCCAGACGAACTGGGACCAATGCCCTCGAGGCCCCGGCCGCCCCCCTGGGCTCATGAACCGGGACTAATCCCCCCATGGGTCCCGGTTCATGAGGAACCGGGACTAATGGGCTGGCCAGGCCCGAACGATAGCCTTGTTTTCTACTAGTGGTAGCAGGACTACCAAGAGTGGCTGCAAGTCAGAGTATCTAGTATTCAGTGATAAAAAACATACAACTCCACACAGCGCCATTTTTAGAGTATCAAGTCAGAATGATCATGTAGAAAGAGCTTGCTCTCAGCAAGAATAATCCTGTTCTCTTTTGTCTGCCAATTTCTTATAGTTAAGCTGAATTACCTGTTCCTATCTCCATGTCTTTACAAATGTTAAGACTCCATATTACCTGGTGTTATCAAGTAAAAAAATAATGGCATGTAGCATGGAAAGCTGAATCTTCTGGGCATTGTTCTTGTGAACAGATGAACTATGAAGCCAAAGATAAAGACTGCAAAAGAAAACTACATGAGAAATGATCAACGAAAAACAATATAATTTATTTACAGTAAGAATTCAAGTATTGGTGAGTGAAGGTAATCGACGCTCCATGCTTGACTGTCATCCAGGTAGATGACTATGTAAAAAAATGTATTTATCAGTTGAAAAGATAACTGAAATTCATAACTATGCAAATCACTCTTAGCCATATTATTGCTTAGCAGATCTCACTTATTCCAGGCCATAAGAAATCAACCATCATTCCGACACTATTTACTCCATATAGTTTCTTATACTGTAGTTGTGCCGCCCTTTCCAGATTAATACAACTCTTGGTGTATATTATATAGTAGTTTTTCACAAAGTACAAAGAAAAATCATGAGTATCAGGCGAGGGAGTTTCCTGTCATTGCAATAAGCAGCTCGTATATTTTAAATCATCTTTGACCCGTAAACACTGAAGAACCAAGATACTCCTTATCATTGATGGGAGCATCGATATGGTTTCATGAAGTTGTAACTAGTCGTTGCATTTGGATGATGGCGACACTGAGTCAGAAAATTTTACTCATGCCACGGGGCAGAAATCGTTGCATAGTTATGAATTTCAGTTATCTTTTCAACCGGAAACATGCAAGAAGTACTCAGAGAAGAGGTAATGTCGCCATCATCAAAATGTGGGATTAAAAAAGTGGTATGAAACTGAAAGATTTCTGTTAACTTAGAAGATCAGAAGATTTATTGTCACAGTAAAACATTATTTCAGTTTAGTAAAATCCCAAAAAATGCTAGATCATTCGGAACTTCTTTGGAAGTCAAGTTAAAAGTTCAGGTGGATTAATCCTCTTAAGATAAATGACCAGGTATATGTGCTATATTTAGCAGAAATAACACACAACATATACTCGGAAGAAATAACATGCAACATCCAAATTTGTTCCAGTGTCATCAACTAATTTGTTCTCTAACAAATGGTCGCATGGGAAGACATATGTAAAGCTTCCTATAAACAATTAATGTAAACTGGCTCGTGGGTAGTTGATGTACATGTAGTTTAACAGAAACTTACTACATGGTGCCATTATAGGCGATGCAGATCATACCATAGTTGGTTCTCCTTTGTTCCCCGAAATGCATAATCTGACACAGAGAAGTGAGAAGATATTGCCATGAAATACAGAGAAGAGATCTGTGTACATGAAACTCCAGCAATAACAATGCGAGTTTCGATACATATACACGGTGAAAAATGATACCAATGTTACAGCAAAAAATCAAAAACCTAGATACAACCCTAAAATACAAATTACTAATGTTGTTGCAAAAAAATTTCCAGATCAAAAGAACACACAGACCTGGCATCTTTTTCTAGATCAAAGGGGCGTATGACTCTGATGGGAAATAGCAGCGCACATGGCCTACCTGAGATCATTAGCACGGTCCTGGATTTTAGAACATGAAATAAGAGATCTGAAGGTTTGGGGGGGGGAGGAGATTGAGAAGAGATTGGATTGCAACATGATGGAACGTTGAGGCTAGGAGGGGAGTATCTAGGCCTAGCCGCCCCTTTGATCTGAATGTTGAGGCTAGGAGGGGCGTGGAGAGGCGGCCGCGGAGAAATAGCGTAGGAGGTGGAGGAGGAAGATGTGGAGATTTTCTTTGAGTTTGTTTTTTTCTTTGCTGACATAGAGGAGATATTGGGAGAGTGGAGTCGTGAGAGATTGGAAGAGAGAGGAAGAGCGCGCGTTCAGTTTTTTTAACGTGAAAATTTATAGGATTGATCTACACCGTGATAACTCGGCCCCACCAGATTAACGGCTCTTAAATACTGATTAACGTGAGAATTTTTAGGGAGTCCCTAATTAGTATAGGTATAGAGGTATAGATAGATATAGATAGATTAGAACATTTTGCCCTAGACGGTTCGATCGTTTTGCTTTTGCTCCCTCGGTAGGAGCATCTGGAGGCATTCTAGTTATTTGGAATTCGGCCATCTTCACTGGTAAACTCATTGAAATTCAGAGCTTTGGTGTTGTGTTCTCTTTTACTTCGGTACACAATGCTGAAACCTGGACATTAGTATCAGTGTATGGGCCTTGTGATGGGCATTTGCGGGATGATTTTGTTCATTGGCTTTATCATCTATCGATACCATTAGATGAGCATTGACTGTTTCTTGGTGACTTCAATTTTATCAAGTTTATGGATAATAGAAATTTGCCAGGGGGAGACGTTAACGATATTTTCCTCTTCAATCAGATTATTGGAGCTGCCCTTAAAAGGTAGAAGTTATACCTGGTCCAATATGCAGGAAATACCTCTGCTTGAGCAGCTTGACTGGTTTTTCACAACCTCTGATTGGATCTCCATCTATCCAAACACTGTGGTCCTCCCTCTAACAAAAACATCTTCAGATCATGTGCCTTGCGTGGTCTCCATTGACACAACTATTCCAAAGGCTAAGGTTTTTCGTTTTGAGAATTTTTGGGTTGATATGCTAGGTTTCATGGATTGTGTCAAGCGGTCTTGGGAGGCGCTAGTCTTCTCTGATTTGTCTACTACTGCAGTTATATCAAAAAAGTTCAAACGGTTGATAATGGATCCAAAAGTGTGGAGTAAAAACATCTCTTACATCAAACAACCGTCTTTGAATTGTGCCAAAGTGATTTTGCATTTTGATGGGCTGGAGGAATGGAGACCACTCACAACTCCAGAGTTTAATTTTAGAAAGATAGTTAAGTTGCACCATGAAAACCTTCTGTGCATTCATTATATATATTGGAAGCAGCGATGCACAATCAGATATATCAAGGTTGGCGAGGAAAACTCGAAGTTCTTCCATGCAATGGTCTCAGAAAGATTAAGAGAAAATACCATTGCCAGCCTTAAGGTTGATGGGAATGATCCAGTCTCTGATCATGACCACATGGCTGGAATTCTGTGGTCCTCCTTTAAGAATAGGATGGGACAGGCTCAAGGAATTAACATGGGATTTGATCTTCCACAGTTGATTCAACATGTGTATGGGCTGGAAATTCTCTCTGCTCCTTTCTCACAGGAGGAAATTAACAAGGTTCTAAAAGAGCTGCCCACTGATAGAGCTCCTGGTCCGGATGGGTTTAATGGTCTATTTATTAAGAAATGTTGGCATATCATTGAGCAGGATTTTTTGCAGCTAATCCAGGCTTTTTATGATGGGGAGTTATCTTTGGAAAACATCAATGGTTCCCTCATCACGCTCATACCCAAGACGATTTCACTAGAGGGACGAGATGACTTCAGGCCCATTTCCCTCACCAACAGTTGTCTGAAATTCCTCACAAAGTTGTTGGCCAATAGGCTGCAGAAGGTAATTTTGCACTGCATTCATAAAAATCAGTATGGGTTTTTGAAAAGTAGGTCCATCCAAAATTGCCTAGCATGGGCCTTTGAGTATATTCATCAATGCAAGCAATCAAAAAGCCTATCGTAATTCTCAAGCTAGACTTTGCCAAGGCTTTTGATACAGTTGAACGTGAGGTTGTTATTCTGCAAGTTCTTCATCATATAGGTTTTGATGCCAAGTGGATTGCTTGGGTTAAAGAGATTCTGTCATCTGGGACATCCTCTATTTTGCTAAATGGCATTCCAGGAAAACAATTTCAATGCAAGTGTGGGGTCAGGCAGGGTGATCCCTTGTCCCCTCTTCCTTTTGTTATTGTTGCTGATCTGTTGCAATATGTGATTAATCATATGTTGGCTCAAGGTTCTCTGACCCTTCCAATCCCATCTCATGATCACAATTACCCAATCATCCAATATGCGGATGACACAATTATCATTCTGCTAGCTGTTGCTGAGCAATTGGTGGCTCTTAAAAATATGTTGGTTGTGTTTCAGCAGTCTACTCGCCGAATTTTGCTAAGTCCTCTATGATACCCTTTGAATGTATCTGATGATGAAGCCCTTAGGTTGGCTACTCTCGTTGGTTGTAAGATTGGTGATCTCCCTTTCACTTATCTTGGTCTGCCTCTGGGTACCACCAGGCCAAGAATTGTGGATCTCCTCCCTCTAGTGGATAATATTGAGAGAAGGCTATCTGCTAGTTCTTCTATGTTAAATCAGGGCTTCAGGTTGCAATTGTTGACTTTAGTTCTAACTTCTATGCCGATCTATTTCCTTTGCACTTTGCATATACCTCCTGGAATCATCAAGTAATTGGATAGGATCTTTAGGCAATGTCTTTGGAGAGGAAATGCAGACACACCAAAGCAATCTCTGGCAGCTCGGGACTTAGTTTGCAGGCCTAAAGATAAGGGAGGACTGGGCATTATTAACTTAAATATCCAGAACCAGGGGCTACTCATGAAACATCTCCAAAAGTTCTTCAACAAACATGATGTTCCTTGGGTATCCTTAGTCTGGGATTCCTACTATGACAACATTGTACCTCAGGCCACTGTTATGACTGGATCTTTCTGTGTCACAGCCCCAAAACTGGGTTATCAATTTTTGTGTTGTTTCCTTCCTGGCACTCATTTTTCAAAATCTTTCTCCTAAGTCTTGATGATGATCTTGAGAATTCTTGTCATTTCCAACCTTTCAAAACTTGCTCATGTCTTTTTTTAGTGGGAAAGACCTCAGTTGCATCATCCTAAACCCTCTCAGACCCTAATTCCAATTTTTTGGAATTTGAATGTGCCCTTTGTGATTACAAAGGAGCTATCATTTTCCTTGATCTGTTGATCATCCCATCTGTTCCTAGAGACCCTCCTATCTTTTTCAACCTTGGATATGCAAAAATATTGCCAAGTCCCATGCAATATTTTTGAATTGTGATTTATTCCTTTTTCTTGCCTTTCTGAGGAATAAAATCAAAAGGCATATCTAGCCATCTCCTAAATTCATGTGAATTGGTGGAGTTGATCTTTATGCCTAATCCAAGCTCTAGAAATCATATTGGCCATAATTAAATAAGGAAAATTGCCTTTTCCTATTTAATACCAATATTGCATTTCTGTCATTTTCTAAAGGAACTATTATTTTTATAGCTGGAAAATTCTCACATAAATTGTGGAGCTTGCCCTTGCTATATAATCACTAGTTCCATCATCAGCTCATGTTCCACAGATCAAAAATTGAGCACATGATCCAATGCAAGTTTCTGCCTTCTCTGAAAGTTTGCAAAGGAAGTGCCTTATTACTAATTCCATTTGAGTTGCAAACTGGTAGGGTGTTTATTATTGATAAATAACCCATGGATACGAAAGATGAGCTCAATCCAATCATCCTAGATCCTTGTGCAATTTTTCAAAGTTTCTGACCAGATTGTCACTTTGTGAAGGAAGTACCTTCATAGATTTTTCCAAATGGGATGAAACTTTTCCATCCTCTCAAGTATCCCAAATCATTAGCCTTCACCCAAATTCAGTTCATTGCATTGAGTTCTGTGAGCACAGGAGCAATTCTTGTTCTATGTCCAACTTTTTAGTTTGTGAAGCAAGTATAATTTATCTTGCTCCATTATGGCTGAAAATAATTCCAAGCCTTCTCATATCCATATAACCCACCTACCCAAGAGTTTGGCTAATTTTATTTATCAAATATTTTCCTAGGATTTTCCCAAGTTTTTGGTCCAAAGTAATGCTTGTGAAGAAAGTACCAATTTGGCAAGTCCATTTGGGCTGATATTTTTACAGCATCTACTTATGACCAAATCATTAGGATTTGCCAAGTTATAGCTCAATCCAACACTCCTAGTGAGTGCTTCATCATGATTCAGTTTCTGGGTCAGATTTGGTGGTTGTACGGCAACTATGGTAAATAGTTGTCCTAATGGCCTCAAAACTACCAGGACCGTAGTCCTTGATACGCTAAGCATCCTAGACATCAAAGTTACCATCTACCCTCTTTGGTTTTACCTCTAGGACTCTGACAAGTTTACCGCAGTAAACTTGTGGAGCTTGATTTACTCAGCTCACTTTGTCTATGCCCAAGTATTTACCATAGTAACTATCCATCTTCGAAGGACTACGCTCTAGACATGTTTTGACCGTAGTAAAAACCCTAGAGCACGCCATGCCAGTGGTGACCACGCGTGCAGCCGGCCAAAACGGTGGTCTAGCCACTGTTCTCGCCGGTAGCGTTGCTCCGACCGTCCCTGACCTCGCCATTAATGTCTAGCAGCTCCGCATCGTCGTCGCCGTTCGCCTGGACCCCGCTCCCCCTCCGTTTGCTTCTCCGACGAGCCGTGCCAAGGGTCGAGCAGTGCGTGCCCGTGAGCCAGTCTTCTTCCTCGCCCCTGTCTTCTTCCTTCGTTCGTCTTCGAGCATCCCTCGCCTCCGTGAGCCTCTGGCGCTCGTCATGACCCTCCTCGTTGCCTTTCCGTGCATTCCTGTGAGCCCTGGCCGTGTCTGCCAACGACTGTGCCATCGCCGACGCGCGACACGTCGCCCGCCGTGTGCCACTTACTCCCCTCCTCCCTCGAGCCCCTCCGCGGCTATAAGTAGCAGCTCCCGAGCCCCCTCGCAGTTAGCAAACCCTCCCGCAGCTCTCCCCCTCGCCCGGAGCCTCTCTGGTCCCTCCACCATCGCCATAGCCGCCGCCTCGGGCCTCCATCGATTCGGTCGCCCCCGAGCCCTCCTCTCCGTTTCCTCACCACTAGCGCCTTCCCCAAACTCCGGCGGACCGTCCCAGCTCCTCGCCTCATCGCTGGAGCCACCATAGCCCCCACCTCACCGACGACCAAAGCCCTCTCTGCCGCAGGCCGTGCAGCTCCCTCCCTGGTGATCCTCGACGGAAGCTAGCACCACCCCGAGATGCGCCTCTTCGCCCTGATCTTCTCGGTAGGTCGCGCGCCTCGGGAGGTGGCCGGACGCACCGGCAATCTTCGTCAAGGCAGACGCCTCCCTCGGCCACGCTCGCTCCCGTGCGGGAGGAAGAAGAAGGCGGCCAGGTGGGCATTGACCTGGCCAGGCGGGCCCTGCGCGACCCCACCTGGCAGCGACTCAAGACGCCGGCCCCACCTCTGCCCTTTGACCCAGTCTTCGCCACGTGGATAAGTGGAAGCGCCCCGCTGCGAAGCCGTTTCTCTGGATCGAAGACGTATTCTGAGAAAGACGCGTTCGGTTTAAAACTGCCAGGGACTTGTTTGTAGAAGTATTTTTACAGATTAGCCCCTGTGTTTCAAACGTCCGTATCTTTTTACCCGTAGCTCCGTTTGAGGTAAATCCAACGCCCACGTCTTCGTCTCATCGAGCCCGTTCCGTTCCCATCATTTTCACTATGGTTTGACACTGTGAAAATGACCACTTTGCCTTTGTCCGTAAAAAGCCCCCTCTGAGAGAGAACTGTTTCTGGCAATTTTTCCGCGGTCATTTCCCACTTCTTCCCGGAGTATTTGTTGCCCCCCCAGGCAAGTCAACCTTTTATCATGAGCCTCGAACTTGCATGTTGACTTTGCTTGCACCTTGTGTGTGTGTAGTTGCAGTTGTTTCTTATTGTTTTCATCTGCAGTTATTTCATTATGTTTATCATGCTTGTGTGTTCACTATATATTTTGCCATGATAATTAGAATATTGTTATTGATAATGCCATGTCACTACTCTACTTTATTTTCATGTCATTGTTATAAAATGCTATGATGATGGTAATGCACCATGGATATGTTAGTACTTGGTATTGTCATGTTCTTTATGCTGTAAGTGTTCACATGAGAAGCTCGATGTTTTGTTAAAGCATTTGTATGATGTATGCTCATTGTTGCATTCATGTTAAAATGCTGGTATGATGATTGATGATGGAGAAGATAATAATATGACTTAATAATAACACCCCTCCATCATCGATGGGATCGAGTCATAGTGCTGCCAAATCAAACTTTTTCCAGTGCAACCACATTTGCCGGTATGGGACGGCCTTAATGTGGTCTATTGTCGTGCCTTTGGTCGGTGCCTCCAACTAGGGAAGGTTATGGGCGCGCGCTACCCTGATCAGGTAGGTGGAGCATAACCTTGTGAGCCCGTTGTTGTTGTTATGTGCACGTGTCCCAGAGTGGGACGGGCCATGACGATGGTCGTTGAGGTGTCTGGAGGTAGACACGGGGCCACCCAGGACTAGCCCAGTGGGGAGTGAGTCGGAGTGGCCGGGAGAGTGTCATGACAGTAGATCGGTTTCGTTGGAATGTCGTTGGCCCACACGAATGGGAGTGCGAGGCCATGGGTTCCATAGTGTGGGTATAGTGCGCTACCTCTGCAGAGTGTATTTAAACTATCGATAGCCGCGTCCTCGGTTATGGGCATAAGTTCATAGTACGGTACACTATCGGGTCTTGTCGAAATGGAGGATAAACCTAAAATAATTAAGCTGGGCCAGATGTGGTCGGGTTGTGATCGCCGTAAGGATCACGGGCCAGTTGTTGGTCGGGTTGTGGTCGCCGTAAGGATCATGG
Organism: Triticum dicoccoides; assembly: GCF_002162155.2. NCBI lineage: Eukaryota > Viridiplantae > Streptophyta > Magnoliopsida > Poales > Poaceae > Triticum > Triticum dicoccoides. Next base: position 595,875,426 of record NC_041389.1, on the reverse strand, counting down.
GCCAGTTGTTGGTTGGGTTGTGATCGCCGTAAGGATCACGGGCCAGTTGTTGGTCGGGTTGTGATTGCCGTAAGGATCACGAGTTTGTTTCTGTTTGTAATCAGGATATGAGGTGATTACCGTTGGTAAGAGAGTCCGAGGGACTCAGTGCACAAGTTTGGTTGCATTGCATGAGTAATATGTTTGCATGTAAAGAACCATGGTAGAACATGAGATGGTTGCATACAGTTAACATGCTATGTCTGCATTTGATATGATTGGTAGTTTACTTTCAATAGAGTTTCATGATGCCATGCTTTGATTGATATGATTGAGATGATATGCTATGCTTGATATTGCCATGTTAGAAGTAAATTTGATATACCATGTTGTTGCCATGCTAGAAGATGCCATGAGGTTAGTTTGATTTATGTCTTGGATTGATATCATGCCATGTTTAGTTTCTGATATGAGATAGGTTGTTGTAGACGCTTGGTTCTTGCTTTGTCTTCTGCTTGTTTGGATGCTATGTATTTGGTTGTCTTGCAAGTACATTCAATGTACTGACTTGGCGTGTCATGCCAGTTTTGTAGGTCGTTCATTTGTTTCGTCGTGCTAGGCCGTAATCTTGCCAGTCCTGTGAGTTGTGGAGCCCAGCCAGAGTGTTATGCTGCCAAATCAAGACTTCTGCCGCCATTTAAATAAACTTCCACTGCCATGTAAATAGACTTAGGGCTATGCCAGAAGATTATATTCATCACTGATGTAATTATATACACATGTATTTGATGAATATTCTTGTACCTAGAATGCTGTATCATGGACCTATCGTGCGTTAGGTGTTATCCTGGGCTGACGTGCGAAGGCCCCTGCTCCATGCGGATCGGAGTGCCACATTCTGGTGGAAGGATGTTTTCAAGTTAAATGATATGTACAGGGCTCTTGCTTCTGTTCATATCAACATGGGAGACACTGCTTTGTTTTGGCATCATGCATGGCATGTGGGTGGCTCTTCTTTGCCCCTTGTGAGGAGGCTCCCCAGGTTTTTTTTCTTTTGTGATTGATGATAAGGTCTCAGTCGGGCATGTGCTTCAAACCCAAGATCTTTTTTCCATGTTTTACCTACCCATCTCCCAGGAAGCTGCTGCAGAGTTGGCTATATTGGAAGGTTGGATGTTGAACTTGCAGAGAGACCCTCTCCTCCCTAATTAGTGGGTATGGCCCTCCAAGTCAGGGACCTTCTCGGCCAAAGGGTTTTATACTATCATGCACTCCCACATGCCCACTATTCTACCATGCACATGGTTATGGAAGAGCAGCTACACAATGAAGATAAGAGTCTTTGGATGGTTGTTGTTCTTTGATAGACTTAACACCAAGGAAATGCTGGTTAGAAGGCACTGCAGGTCTCCAAATGATGACAACCTTTGTGTTATATGTAATGCTTGTGTCCATGAGGACAGAGCTCACTTGTTTTTCCAGTGCAATTTTAGCAACAGGGTTTGGAATTATCTTTAGATTGATTGGTCCCAGGGGTCTGACACCCATGAGTGTGTTTCCAATGCCAGAATTAGTTTTGGCCATCCTTTCTTCTTTGAGGTGATGCTCACAGCAACATGGAACATCTGGATATTGAGAAATGGGAGGATCTTCAGGGGGAGCAGGCTCATTTTGCCTCTTGGAGATGTAATTTTGTACATGATATTCTTCTGTTATCCCACAGGCTTAGCGTTAGTATTAGAGGTCAACTCATAGCTTGGGTCAATACCATTTTGTAAATATAGGTAAGTATTAGGTAGGTCCTTTTTTCCTGTTTCTTCCTTTCTTTTTGGCACCTGCTCAGTGCCTGTATATTGTGGAACTCTTTTTATTTTCTAATAAATGGGTTGTGGGGTTTTACCCCACAGTAAATATTCAAAAAAAGGTGCTTTTACGACGTTCGGACACACCATTACGTTGTGGTGTGATACGTCTCCAATGTATCTATCATTTATGAAGCATTCATGCTATATTATTATCTGTTTTGGATGTTTATGTGCTTTATTATACACTTTTATATTATTTTTGGGACTAACCTATTAACTGGAGGCCCAGCCCATATTGCTATTTTCTTGCCTATTTCAGTGTTTCAAAGAAAAGGACTATCAAACGGACTCCAAATGGAATGAAACCTTCGGGAGCGTTATTTTTGGAACGGAAGCAATCCAGCAGACTTGGAGTTGAAGTCAAGGAAGTTTCGAGGTGGCCACGAGGGTGGGGGCGCCCCCCCTCCTACTGGGTGTGCCCCCTTTCTCGTGGGCCCCTCGAGGCTCCCCCGACCGACTTCTTTCGCCTATATATTCCCATATACCCTAAAAAGATCGAAGCGAACAATAGATCGGGAGTTCCGCCGCCGCAAGCCTCTGTAGCCACCAAAAACCTCTCGGGAGCCCATCCTGGCACCCTGCCGGAGGGTGGATCCCTCACAAGTGGCCATCTTCATCATCCTGGCACTCTCCATGACAAGGAGGGAGTAGTTCACCCTCGAGGCTGAGGGTATGTACCAGTAGCTATGTGTTTGATCTTTGTCTCTCGTGTTCTTGAGGTGATACGATCTTGATGTATCGCGAGCTTTGCTATTATAGTTGGATCTTATGATGTTTCTCCCCCTCTACTCTCTTGTGATGAATTGAGTTTTCCCTTTGAAGTTATCTTGTCGGATTGAGTCCTTAAGGATTTGAGTACACTTGATGTATGTCTTGTCGTGCTTATCTATGGTGACAATGGGATATCACGTGATCCACTTGATGTATGTTTTGGTGATCAACTTGCGGGTTCCGCCCATGAACCTATGCATAGGGGTTGGCACACGTTTTGGTCTTGACTCTCCGGTAGAAACTTTGGGGCACTCTTTGAAGTACTTTGTGTTGGTTGAATAGATGAATCTGAGATTGTGTGATGCATATCGTATAATCATGCCCACGGATACTTGAGGTGACAATGGAGTATCTAGGTGACATTAGGGTTTTGGTTGATTTGTGTTTTAAGGTGTTATTCTAGTATGAACTCTATGATAGATTGAACGGGAAGAATAGCTACGTGTTATTTTACTATGGACTCTTGAATAGCTCTGAAGAAGGAAACTCTCTTCCCGTCTTGCGTTCGAGCAGAAAGGGTAACTTTGAGGTGGTTTCGTACCCTACCATAATCTCTTCGTTTGTTCTCCGCTATTAGTGGCTTTGGAGTGACTCTTTGTTGCATGTTGAGGGATAGTTATATGATCCAATTATGTTATTATTGTTGAGAGAACTTGCACTAGTGAAACTATGAACCCTATGCCTTGTTTCCTAGCATTGCAATACTGTTTACGCTCACTTTTATCATTAGTTACCTTGTTGTTTTTATAATTTCAGATTCAAAAACCTATATCTACCATCCATATTACACTTGTATCACCGTCTCTGCGCCGAACTAGTGCACCTATACAATTTGCCATTGTATTGGGTGTGTTGGGGACACAAGAGACTCTTTATTATTTGGTTGCAGGGTTGTTTGAGAGAGACCATCTTCATCCTACGCCTCCCATGGATTGATAAACCTTAGGTCATCCACTTGAGGGAAATTTGCTACTGTCCTACAAACCTCTGCACTTGGAGGCCCAACAATGTCTACAAGAAGAAGATTGCGTAGTAGACATCAAGGTGTTCCAGGTGGCGTGAGCTGTGAAACTATTCCACATTGTTTTAAATGAAGGCCAAACTCCTAACTCAAATATTCTCCTCGACGATCAGATCGTAGAAACTTTTATTTTCTTGTCATGATGATTCTCCACTTCACTCTGAAATTCTTTGAACTTTTCAAATGTTTCAGACTTGTGTTTCATGAAGTAGATATACCCATATCTGCTCAAGTCATCTGTGAAGGTCAGAAAATAACGATACCCATCACGAGCATCAACACTCACTAGACTGCATACATCAGTATGTATTATTTCCAATAAGTCAGTAGCTCGTTCCATTGTTCCGGAGAACGGAGTTTTAATCATCTTGCCCATAAGGCATGGTTCGCAAGTACCAAATGATTCATAATCAAGTGATTCCAAAAGTCCATCTTTATGGAGTTTCTTCATGCGCTTTACACCGATATTACTCAAACGGCAGTGCCACAACTAAGTTGCATTATCATTATCAACTTTGCATCTTTTGGCATCAATACTATGAATATGTGTATTACCACGATCAAGATTCAATAAACCATCGACATTGGTGTATGACCATAGAAGGTTTTATTCATGTAAATAGAATAACAATTTATTCTCTGTCTTAGATGAATAATCGTATTGCAATAAACATGATGTAATCATATTTATGCTCAACAAACACCAAATAACATTTATTTAGGTTCAATACTAATCTCGAAAGTATAGGGAGTGTGCGATGATGATCATATCAATCTTGGAACCACTTACAACATACATCTTCACTTCACCCTCAACTAGTCTCTGTTTATTCTGTAACTCCTATTTCAAGTTACTAATCTTAGCAACCGAACAAGTATCAAATACCCAGGGGCTACTATAAACACTAGTAATGTACACATCAATAACCCGTATATCAAATATACCCTTGTTCACTTTCCCATCCTTCTTATCCACCAAATATTCAGCGCATTTCCGCTTCCCGTGACCATTTCCTTTGCAGTAGAAACCAACGGAAAAAATGCGCTATTTCGGTGTTTAAACGTTGCTATAGCATATTTGAGGGTGCCACGTTTAATTTTACCCATTCTACACGCTATGGCGCTAATCACGGTATAGCATGCTATAACGATGCTAAACGCAAAAACGTTTCAGCGATTTTAGCATGGACGGATCGAAACACAGGACGTTCAGCAGATAGCATCCCATCAAGTATTGGCCCAGTGCAACGCAACACAAGGCCCATCATCCATCGATCTAATGCCCCAACTTGCCAGGTCATGGACACAACAGAGCCAAACCCTAGTTTTCCACTTTCCTTTTCCCACCAAGGTTGTGGCTAGGGCGGTGGCGGCGGCGTCTTCAACTCCCGCAGCTGCTGCGTCATCCCCAGCTCCTGCAGCTGCTGCCAATGCCAGCCACGCCGCCGGCGTCGGCGCCGGCAACTCGGCCACCAGGTGTGTGACAAGCAACCTCTCTTTTCTACCTCTCCATAGATGAAGTCCACTGTCCACCGCACCTGTATCGAAGCCGTCAGAGATGGAGGCGATGCGGAACGGCTTCTCCGGCGGCCGGAGATAGTCGCGAGCAGTGGCGCCAAGTGACACGGCGGAGGCTATTGTGGGCTACGACTACGAGTCGAGATTTTCATACCGAAGTAGCAGAGCGAGCGTGACAACTTGCTAGTGGTAGTTGTCTTTCTGTTTCTCACACTATCATGGTGATCATATCTCATGTAATCTTTGGTGGCATGGGTTCAGATTTAACTGAATCTAGTGTACAATTTGTTTCATGCATCTTACCTTCTGTCATCTAATCTATAGTTCTGTACTTCATCTAATTTGTAGGCCTTGGCGTGTCTAGCACAACATCAACAGTACAAGGACAAGCTGTTGTTGTGAATGTGAAATCAAAAGACTCTGGATGGAAATATTGCATTTTTTCAGATGAAAACAAGAAGAATTCTCTAAAGTGCATCTACTGTCATAATGTGTACACCAATGGTATTACTTGAATAAAGCTCCACCTTGCAAACATTCCCACCTCTGGTGTTACTCCCTGCTTAAAAGTGTCGGGTGATGTAAAGGATGAAATCATTGAGTATTTGACAAGCAAGGATAATAAAAAGGCAGCAAGGATTATAGAGCAGAAGAGAATTAGATGTGAAGCAAGGATAGCAAAAGCTTCGATCCAGGTGCATATTTACATTTTTCTCAATTAGAAATCTGATTTACAATGGTTTCTTAACTCCGGTTTCATATTTTTGAATGAAGCTAAATGGTGGTCCAATCATGGGTCAAGTGCACCAAATCTCAGGATATTGGCGATGCGGATTTTGAGTTTGACATGCAGCTCCTTCGCTCGTGAGAGAAATTTTAGTGTTTTCCAGCAGGTAAGAAAGAAGTGCACCAAATCTCAACTTCTCATAAAATTTGTCTTGTTCCAAACTTGTCATATAATTTGTCATGTTCTCAACTTCTCTTTCATGATTTGTATTGACATCAACATAGCCTGCACATGTTCTAGTTCTGAATTGGTTTTTTTATAGAAAGGCCAATGTTGCCTTATCCTTTTAGCTTGTGCCCCTGTGTAGTTTGCTTGGTCCTTCCATTTACTTGACTGTTACTATGTTTTGTACTGGTTAGTAGTACATGCATGTATGATTGGTTTGCTGTTACTTATTTGTTTGCCATCACCTATAGATTCAGACAAAGAGACGCAATAGGCTGCTTCATAAAAAATGAGTGACCTTGTGTTTATCAAGTTCAACTCCAAACTCAAAAAGAAAAGAGGGATGAGAAACAGGGACCCGATTGTGTACCACACATTTGTAGATGTTGTAGAAGATGAATATAATGAGTGGATCACAGGTGTTGTGCATCGTGAAGGAGTTCAAATTGTACATGAACCTGATGAAGCTCTACAGGGAGTAGTTGGTGCATTGAAAAGAAAGAGAGCCCCCCAATCTCGCACTAGGAAGAAGAAAAAACTCCTCCCTGTTTTTCATGAAGATGAGTTGGAATCAGCTGAATCTTCTTCTGAATCAGAAGATGACACATGGATTTCCCATCTGGTTTATCCAATGAGAGTGATTCCGAATAATTTCTATGTTGCTGCTATGTTGTATTGTTGACTTGTTGGCTTGTTGCCCTGTTGGCTAGTTCATCTTCAAACTTCTATGTTGTATTATTGTTGTCCTGTTGGATGTTGTTGTTGCCCTTCTGGACTTTTGGACAAGTACTTATGTGTGGCCCTATGGACTGTTGTATTGCTATGTTTCTCCATCTAGTTCATTTTAAAACTGTTATGTTGTGTGGCCCTTTGGACTGTTGTATTGCTATGTTTCTCCATGTAGTTCATTTTAAAACTGCTATATAGTATTGCTACAAATTTTAGATGTTGAAACTCTTAATTTTTGGGATATATTTGGCAATTTTTTTCAGAACGCTATTTTGAATATAGCATGGTATAACTTATATAGCATTTGAAGAAGGGCCTCGCTATTTTAGATAGCACGAATTTTTTTCGTTGACTAGAAACACTCAGTTTTAGGCTTTGGTCCAGCTTTGGGCTTTTCACGGGAGTGACAACTTGCTTGCCATTCTACTTGAAGTTCACTTTCTTTCCCTTTGCCCTTTTCTTGAAACTAGTGGTCTTGTCAATCATCAACACTTTGATGCTCTTTCTTGATTTCTACCTTCGTCGATTTCAGCATCTCGAAGAGCTCGAGATTCATTTTCCTTAACCCTTGCATAGTATAGTTCATCACGAAGTTCCAGTAACTTGGTGATGATGACTAGAGAACTCGGTCAATCACTATTTTTATCTGAAAGATTAACTCCCACTTGATTCAAGCGATTGTAGTACCTAGATAATATGAGCACATGCTCACTGCTTGAGCTATTCTCCTCCATCTTTTAGCTATAGAACTTGTTGGAGACTTCATCTCTCTCAACTCGGGTATTTGCTTGAAATATTAACTTCAACTCCTGGAACATCTCATATGGTCCATGACGTTCAAAACATCTTTGAAGTCCCGATTCTAAGTCGTAAAGCATGGTGCACTAAACTATCAAGTAGTCATCATATTGAACTAGCCGAACGTTCATAACGTCTGCATCTGCTCCTACAATAGGTCTGTCACCTAGCGGTGCATCAAGGAAATAATTCTTCTGTGCAACAATGAAGATAAACCTCAGATCACGGACCCAGTCCGCATCATTGCTACTAACATATTTCAACTTAGTTTTCTCTAGGAACATATAAAAACCATAGGGAAGCTATAACGCGGGCAATTGATCTCCAATCATAATTTGCAAAATACTATCAGGACTAAGTTCATGATAAATTAAAGTTTAATTAATCATATTACTTAAGAACTCCCACTTAGATAGACATTCCTCTAATCATCTAAGTGATCACGTGATCCAAATCAACTAAACCATGTCCGATCATCACGTGAGATGGAGTAGTTTTCAAAGGTGAACATCACTATGTTGATCATATCTACCATATGGTTCACGCTCAACCTTTCGGTCTCAGTGTTCCGAGGCCATATCTGCATATGCTACGCTCGTCAAGTTTAACCCGAGTATTCTGCGTGTGCAAAACTAGCTTGCACCCGTTGTATGTGAACGTAGAGCTTATCACACCCAATCATCACGTGGTGTCTCGGCACGACGAACTGTCGCAATGGTGCATACTCAGGGAGAACACTTATACCTTGAAATTTTGTAAGGGGTCATTGCTACGTCTTGAGCTTGCGTTGGTTTTCCTTGAAGAGGAAAGGGTGATGCAGCAATAGTAGCGTAAGTATTTCCCTCAGTTTTTGAGAACCAAGGTATCGATCCAGTAGTAGGCTCCTCAAAAGTCCCACGCACCTACACAAACAAACAAGAACTCGCAACCAATGCAATAAAGGGGTGTCAATCCCTTCACGACCACTTGCGAAAGTGAGATCTGATACAGATTGGGAAAGTAAAGATGCAAATAAAAGTAGATTGAAAGCTTACATGATAAAAGATAGACCTGAGGGCCATAGGTTTCACTAATGGCTTCACTCAAGATAGCATAACTATTACAGTGGGTGAACAAATTACTGTCGAGCAACTGATAGAAAAGCGAATAATTATGAGATTATCTAGGCATGAGCATGTATATAGGCATCAGGTCGGTGACAAGTAGACCGACTCCTGCCTGCATCTACTACTATTACTCCACACATCGACCGCTATCCAGCATGCATCTAGAGTATTAAGTTCATAAAGAACGGGGTAACGCATTAAGAAAGATGACATGATGTAGAGGGATAAACTCATGCAATATGATATAAACCCCATCTTTTTATCCTCAATGGCAACAATACAATGCGTGCCTTGCTGCCCCTATGGTCACTGGGAAAGGACACCGCAAGATTGAACCCGAAGCTAAGCACTTCTCCCATTGCAAGAAAGATCAATCTAGTAGGCCAAACCAAACTGATAATTTGAAGAGACTTGCAAAGATAACTTAATCACACATAGAAGAATTCAGAGGAGATTCAAATATTTCTCATAGATAAATTTGATCATAAACCCACAATTCATCGGATCTCGACAAACACACCACAAAAAGAGTTACATCGAATAGATCTCCAAGAAGATCAAGGAGAACATGGTATTGAGATTCAAAGAGAGAGAAGAAGCCATCTAGCTAATAATTATGGACCCGAAGGTTTGTGGTAAACTACTCACAACTCATCGGAGAGGCTATGGTGTTGATGTAGAAGCCCTCCGTGGTTGATTCCCCCTCCAGCGGAGCGCCGGCGAAGGCTCTAAGATGGGATCTCGCGGATATAGAAGGTTACGGTGGTGGAAATAGTTTTTCATGCTCGCCTTTGATGTTCTCGGGGTACGTGGGTATATATAGGAGGAAGAAGTAGGTCGGTGGACGCCCGAGGGGCCCACGAGATAGGGGGTGCACCCAGTAGTGGGGCGCGCCCTCCACCCTCATGGCTTCCTCAATTGCTTCTTGACTTGCACTCCAACTCCTCTGGATCACGTTTGTTCCAAAAATCATGCTCCCAAAGGTTTCATTCCGTTTGGACTCCATTTGGCATTCCTTTTCTTTGAAACACTGAAATAGGCAAAAAAAACATCAATATGGGCTGGGCCTCCGGTTAGTAGGTTAGTCCCAAAAATGATATAAAGTGTAAAGTAAAGCCCATAAACATCCAAAACGGGTAATATAATAGCATGGAACAATCAAAAATTATAGATACATCGGAGACGTATCAGTCATCTTATAATGCTACCGCCGTACTAAGCAAAATAAGATGCATAAAGGATAAACATCACATCCAATCAAAATATGTGACATGATATGGCCATCATCATCTTGTGCTCATGATCTCCATCACCGAAGCATCGTCATGATCTCCATCGTCACCGGCGCGACACCTTGATCTCCATCATAGCATCGTTGTCGTCTTGCCAACTATTGTTACTACGACTATCACTACCGCTTAGTGATAAAGTAAAACAATTACATGGCGATTGCATTGCATACAATAAAGTGACAACCATATGGCTCCCTGCCAGTTGCCGATAACTTTGTTACAAAACATGATCATCTCATACAACAATTTATATCACATCATGCCTTGACCATATCACACCACAGCAAGCCCTGCAAAAACAAGTTAGACGTTCTCTACTTTGTTGTTGCAAGTTTTACGTGGCTGCTACGGGCTTCTAGCAAGAACCGTTCTTACCTACGCATCAAAACCACAATGATTTTTCGTCAAGTGTGCTGTTCTAACCTTCAAGAAGGACCGGGCGTAGCCACACTCGATTCAACTAAAGTTGGAGAAACTGACACTCACCATCGACCTATGTGCAAAGCACGTCGGTAGAACCAGTCTCGCGAAAGCGTACGTGTAATGTCGGTCTGAGCCGCTTCATCCAACAATACCGCTGAATCAAAGTATGACATGCTGGTAAGCAGTATGACTATTATCGCCCACAACTCTTTGTGTTCTAATTGTGCAAATAACATCTACGCATAGACCTGGCTCGGAAGCCATTGTTGGGGAACGCAGTAATTTCAAAAAAATTCCTACGATCACGCAAGAACTATCTAGGTGATGCATATCAACGAGAGGGGAGAGTGTGTCCACGTACCCTCGTAGACCGAAATTGGAAGCGTTAGTTAATGCGGTTGATGTAGTCGAACGTCTTCACGGTCCAACCAATCCAAGTACCAAACGTATGGCACCTCTGCGTTCAGCACACGTTCAGCTCGATGATGTCCCTCGTTACTCTTGTTCTAGTTGAGGCCAAGGGAGAGTTTCGTCAGCACGACAGCGTGGTGACGGTGATGATGAAGTTTCCGGCGCAGGACTTCGCCTAAGCACTACGACGATATGATCGAGGTGTGTAACTATGGAGAGGGGCACCGCACATGGCTAAAAGATAAACTTGTGTGTCTTTGGGGTGCCCCCCTCCTCCATATATAAAGGAGGGAGGGAGGAGGAGGCCGGCCAGGGGAGGAGGCGCGCCAAGGGGGGGCAATCCTACTCCAAGTAGGTTTGCCCCCCCCCCCCTTACTATTCCAACAAGGCGAAGGGGGAAGGAGGAGGTGGAGAGAAGGAAGGAGAGGGGGGCCACCGACCCTCCCCTTGTCCAATTCGGACTAGGGAAAGGGGGGGCCACCTCTTGGCTGCCCTCTCTCTTCTCCACTAAGGCCCATGAGGCCCAATAGTTTTCGGGGGGTCCGGTAACCTCCCGTACTCCGATTTTATCCAAAACTTACCCGGAACACTTCCGATGTCCGAATATAGTCGTCCAATATATCAATCTTTACTTCTCGACCATTTCGAGACTCCTCGTCATGTCCGTGATCCCATCCGGGACTCCGAACAATATTCGGTACATCAAAACGCATAAACTCATAATACCAATCGTCATCGAATGTTAAGCGTATGGACCCTATGGGTTCGAGAACTATTTAGACATGACCGAGACACGTCTCTGATCAATAACCAATAGCGGAACCTGGTTGCTCATATTGGTTCCTACATATTGTACGAAGATCTTTATCGGTTAAACCGCATAACAACATACGTTGTTCCCTTTGTCATCAGTATGTTACTTATCCAAGATTCGATTGTCGGTATCATTATACCTAGTTCAATCTCATTACTGGCAAGTCTCTTTACTCGTTCCATAATACTTCATCCCGTAACTAACTCATTAGTCACAATGCTTGCAAGGCTTATAGTGATGAGTATTACCGAGAGGGCCCAGAGATACCTCTCCGAAACACGGAGTGAAAAATCCTAATCTCGATCTATGCCAACCCAACAAACACCTATGGAGACAGCTCTAGAGCAACTTTATAATCACCCATTTACTTGTGACATTTGGTAGCACACAAAGTGTTCCTCCAATATCCGGGAGTTGCATAATCTCATAGTCTGAGGAATATGTATAAGTCATGAAGAGAGCAGTAGCAATGAAACTGTAACGATTATAATGCTAAGCTAACGGATGGGTCATGTCCATCACATCATTCTCCTAATGATGTGGTCCCATTCATCAAATGACAACACATGTCTATGGTTAGGAAACATAACCATCTTTGATTAACGAGCTAGTCAAGTAGAGGCATACTAGGGACTCTATGTTTTGTCTATGTATTCACACATGTACTAAGTTTCCAGTTAATACAATTCTAGCATGAATAATAAACTTTTATCATGAATTAAGTTAATAAATAATAATTTTATTATTGCCTCTAGGGCATATTTCCTTCAAAACTAAAGTTTAGTCCCACATTGCTAGTTTAGAGGGAGTTGGACCTCTTTATAAGGGAGGTTCTTTCCCCACATGTATGAGGATGATAACAAGAGGGACATCCACGTGCGCTCCTCCTCCGCCACCCGCCTCGCCATGCCATGCCACGCCACACCACACCACACCTCGTCACGACGTGTGTTGGGGATATAACTATTGAGTATAAACCGCCCAGGAGGGGCCGGTTTACCCTCAACCATATTGAAGCCCATGAAGACTCAGAAGATGGCGTTTTACTATGAAGCTTAGAGGCCCACAGCCCAACGGCGGATTAGGGCCCATGATAAACTGCCATGCTTATGTAAACTTGTGTTGTAAGTTAGGAAAGGAGAGACCGGGCCGGATTCTTGTATGAGTCGGCCTCAGGACTCTGTAGACCGGTCGGGCGTCAACCTGTGTATATAAAGGGACGACCCGGCGGCGGTTCAGGGACAACAGACAACAACTCGAGACTCAGGCAAGTGTATCTACTCCCTGATCATCAAAACCCAATCAATCCCATCACAACTAGACGTAGGCTTTTACCTTCATCGAAGGAGCCGAACTAGTATAAAACTCCCGTGTCCCTTGTCCGGTTTAACCCCTTCAAGATAACCCGTAGCAATGGCTCCACGACTAAGTCCTTTCATGAGGACATCTGACGTGTTAATTCCATGACAGTTGGTGCCCACCGTGGGGCTATCGAGTGACGGTGTCGAGTTCTTGAAGGGCTGCTCTGAAGGGCTTAAGGGGTACGTGGTCGGCCGGATGATCAAAAGTCGTCTCGGCAAGCTCTACATCGATGACGAAGGATGGGGCCCCAAGGCCGACTCAATCGAGTACAGGTACCGGGTCCACTTTGGCGGAAATCACGTCTTCATCGGCAAGATCGGTGAACCGGGCCCTAAGCCGGACATCTGCACCGACCTCGTCGAGACGGCTCAGCATGCAAGCCCAGCCCAGGTGAAACCCGCCATGAAGCGGGCGTTCGTCGGATGTGTCCATGGGATCGGATCTGAACCAGTGTTTGAAGGTGAGATAGTTATTTATTCCGATGACGAATCATCCACTGGTGAAACCGAGTCCCTGTACCAAGTTCAGGATGGTGTGTTTGAAGGATATTATGATGGTAACAGTATTCCGGACCTCCTAGAACCGCCAAGTTGGGTTGCTGTTTTCATGGCCGGAACACAGCCCACTCTGTAGTCTTCGTCCAACGCAGCAATGAATACTGGATCAGCAGCCGCGGCAGGAGGCCCGGCGCACCGATCGGCTCAAGTCCACTCCGATTTGATGGATGCCTGGGCTACCTTGTTGACCACGGCAGTTACCCCAGAGACGCAGGATCATCATAATGCGAATATTGCGAAGCTGAAGGACCAGATAACACAAGCCAAGGAGGATCTAGCAACGGAGGACGCTAGGTTGGCTGAAGAACGGGCCGCTTCGGATGCCCAGTCACAGCAAATACAGGCGCAGAACTACCGACTCCTGTTGGATCAGAAAGCAACACATGACGTAATGCGGAGAAAGTATCGGTCGCGTCTGCCATCAGTCTACGAGGGAATGAATCTTTTCAACACGCCAGGGGCTGGGCCAAGTAATCCGGTAGCCACAAACTGGACTGACGCACCGAGGGCAGCACCGGATCAACCACGGACGATGGAACCGCCTCGACGAACAGATAACCCGCCGCAATACGTGCCTACTCTGCCGAGTCACTTCTCAAGTCCTTTGGATAATATGATTGCCGCAGCATCTCGCTTGGCAGCTATTCCGACGGAGGGCGATTCACTGGCAGCGATTGAGACACAGCGGGCCAGAGATCTTCTTCAAACCGCCGTGGTGCAGCAGCAGGCTTATTCTTACAGTCGGGATAGAATTCATTCCACTCCTCGTCCGAGCAAAAGTTACAGCAGGCACATGGATGAACCGGAAGTGTCTAGCAGTGCACGGCACCGGAATGTTCCCCAAAGGCCCAATCTGGCACGTGGTGAAGTAAATGCCCAGGATGTGGTGGATAATGGCAGGGCGCGAAGGGAGGCCGCTTTGGCAGCACAGCATGCGGGTCGTTATCAACCCACCCCGGTTCAACCTACGGCGTCAGTAGACCATGGTACCGGGTTAGCCTTTAGCTCCTGGGGAGTGCCATGTCTCATTCCGGCTCTATGCAATGTGCGACTGCCTAAAGATTTCAAGGGTCCATGTAAGGTGCCAAATTACACGGCGGATCAACCACCAGAAGCGTGGATTAAAAGTTATGAGATGGCAATGGAGATGCTGGATGTGGATGAAGCAGCTTGTGCAAAGTATTTCACGATGATGTTGGAAGGGACAGCCCGTACTTGGTTGAAAAACTTACCAACTAACTCCATCAAATCGTGGGATCAGTTGAAGGCCCGGTTTATAGCTAATTTCAAAGACACCTGCAAACAGCCCATGTCTATTGTGGATCTGGATGCCTGTGTTCAAGGGGAGAACGTGTCAACCACTCATTGGGTGCACCGGGTTTCAGAAGTTTTGCATTCTTCAGACCGGATTAACGCTGGTCGGGCAATCATTACGCTGGAATGCAATTGCTGGTTTAAATCACTAAAGATGAAGTTGGGACGGCTCAAGCGCCATTGTGATGACTTGGGCACCCTTATGGCCGCCTTGGTCAAATATGCTGATTCTGATAATACCAAGGATCCCGATTCTGATGAGGAGAAACCAGAGAAGGGAAAGAAGAACGGCAGTGCCAAGGGACAGCAACACAACCAAGGAGGCCATGGGAATAATGGTAAGCATAAAGCGGATTCAGATTTTGTAGCTAACCTAATGTGCAGCGTCGTAAGGGTAAACCGCCCCAGCGTGGCGGCGAAATGAATCTGGAGCGTTTGCTGAATCAGCCCTGCCCAAAGCATGGGACCAAGGAAGTTCCTGCAACGCATCTCTGGAAGGATTGTCATATTATGAAGGAGTTCAAAAACTCTGATCTTTTCCGGTATGATCAGGGTCCATCAGGTGGTTTAGGTCCAGGTTTTCACGGTGGTGGCGGTTCAAACTCTGGATTTCAGAATAATCAGGGTAACCAGAACAACCAAGGTGGTAATAAACAGCAGAATAATCAAGGAAATCAGCAGCAGTCGGGTTACCAGAGTCACCCAAAGCAGTTGAATGGTGGGCAGTATCATGTGTTTAGCACTAGTTTGTGCAAGCGTGATCAGAAGCTTCACAAGAGGGCAGTTAATGCCGTTGAACCGGCAGTACCACATTATCTGCGGTGGTCCGAACAACCTATTGTATGGAGTAGAGAGGATCATCCGCCCCTGGTTGACAATCCGGGTCACCTGGCTTTGGTGTTGGCACCTCAGGTAGGAGGTTATAAGTTCACCAAGGTACTCATGGATGGAGGAAGCAGTATCAACATTTTGTATTATGAGACCTTTCGTCGCATGGGGTTGATAGACAAGAGTCTTAAATCGCCCAACACTGTTTTTCATGGTGTGGTACCAGGTAAATCAGCATATCATGTTGGTAAGAACACTTTGGAGGTTGTGTTTGGTGATGAGCACGATTCCCGGTCTGAGACATTGACCTTTGAAGTGGTGAGGATCCAGATCCCGTACCATGCACCGTTTGGGCGACCGGCTTATGCAAAGTTCATGGCGCGGCCATGTTATATTTACTTACAGCTCAAGATGTTGGGTCACAAAGGGACCATCACGGTTCACGGAAGTTGTAAAATCGCTTTGGATTGCGAGGAAGGTGATGCGGCCTATGCTGAGTCGGTTTGTGCTACAGAGGAGCTGAAGTTTTATAAGGAAAATGTTGATCTGGCAGACATGACCCCTCTGAAGAAGCCCACCACCAATCATGACCCAACCCTACATTTCAAACCAGCTGATGAGACTAAACTTGTTGACTTCGTTCCTGGCGATTCGTCCAAGCAGTTCAGCATCAGCACAAATCTGGATCTAAAATAGGAAAGCGCTTTCATCGAGTTCATCCGTGAGAACTGGGAAATTTTTGCATGGAAGCCTTCTAACATGCCAGGTGTACCGAGGGAACTCGCTGAGCGCACTCTTAATATTGATCCCAAGTTTAAACCGGTCAAGCAATTTCTTTGTCGCTTTAATGATGAAAGACGCAAGGCAATTGGTGAAGAGGTAGCCCGGCTGTTGGCTGCTGGGTTTATTGTTGAAGTATTTCACCCTGAATGGTTGGCTAATCCGGTGCTTGTTCTCAAGAAAAACGGCACTTGGCGTATGTGTGTGGACTACACCGATTTGAATAAAGCTTGTCCGGCAGATCCCTTTGCTCTCCCACGTATTGATCAGATTATTGATGCGACGGCGGGTTGTGAGCGCCTGAGTTTCCTGGATGCTTATTCAGGTTATCATCAGATCGAGATGGCAGTTAAGGACCAGGAGAAGACAGCTTTCATCACTCCCTTTAGAGCCTTCTGCTATGTTTCTATGCCCTTTGGGCTCAAGAGTGCCCAGGCAACTTATCAGCGTTGTGTGCAAATTGTCTCCATACGCAGATTGGGCGTAATGTTCATGCCTATGTGGATGACATTGTGGTCAAATCCAGGAAGAAGGAAACACTGATAGATGACCTCAAGGAGACGTTTGACAATCTTCGGGTTTACAAAATGATGCTCAATCCGGATATATGTGTTTTTGGTGTTCCGGCAGGCAAGCTCTTGGGCTTTCTGGTATCCAACAGAGGCATTGAGGCTAATCCGGAAAAAATCACAGCAATTACATCCCTGGCTAAGCCGAAGTGTATCAATGATGTTCAGCGTCTAGCAGGTCGGATTGCAGCCCTTAGTCGGTTAATCAGCCGTTTGGGAGAGAAAGCAATTCCTTTGTATCAGATGCTGAGAAAGACGGACGATTTCGTCTGGAGTGACGCAGCTAATGCGGCTTTTGAGGAGTTAAAGCGGCAGTTGGTTGAACCGCCGGTTCTGGCAGCTCCGGCTGATAATGAACCCTTGCTATTATATGTGGCTGCCAATGCCCGAGCGGTCAGTGTGGCAATTGTGGTTGAGCGTAAGGAGGCTGGGAAGGAGTATCCGGTTCAACGACCCGTATATTACATCAGTGAAGTCCTGATTGAATCAAAACAACGCTATCCACATTGGCAGAAGTTGGTGTATCGAGTTTTTATGGCAAGTTGAAAGCTCAAGCAATACTTTCAAGGCCATCCCATCACAGTGGTTAGCTCTGCTCCTTTGGGTGACATAATTCAAAACAGGGAAGCCACTGGCCGGGTTGCAAAGTGGGCAATTGAGCTTGGTCCACACGGTTTGAAGTATGTGCCTCGAACAGCCATCAAATCCCAAGCACTTGTGGATTTTATCAATGATTGGACTGACTTGCAAGCACCAGAGGACAAACCGGATAATACGTACTGGACTGTTCATTTCGATGGATCCAGGTAATTGGAGGGCTCGGGGGCTGGAGTTGTCCTTACTTCCCCGCGAGGTGATAAAATTTGCTATGTTCTCCGTTTGATGTTTCCCTGTACTAACAATGCAGCTGAATATGAAGCTTTACTCCATGGTCTCCGGGTGGCTAAAGAGATGAACTTAAGTCGAGTTCGTTGTTTTGGAGATTTTGATCTGGTGGCTCAGCAAGTTTCTGGTACTTGGGATTCTAAGGACCCACTCATGGTGGCTTACAGAAGTGAGGTGGATATTGTGGCGGGTCACTTCAAAGGGTATCAGGTTGAGCATATCTATCGGCACAAAAACGAAGTAGCAGACGGTTTAAGCCGGCTTGGATCTCAGCATAAACCGGTACCTCCCAATACCTTTTTAGATATTTTGCATAACCCGTCTGTTAAGTTGCCTACAGAAGAGGACTTGGTTGTTCCTGATCCGGAGGCTCAGTTGGTGGCCGCTTTACACGTTGTGCCGGATTCGACGCTTCCATATCTGGCGTACATGAACCGGGCGAGTTACCAGATGTTGAAGTTCTGGCTCGGCAGATAGTCCGGCGATCCAAGTCCATGGTTATTCACAATGGCGAGTTACACTGTTGTAGCGTTTCAGGCGTATTTCAGCGTTGTGTTTCTCCGGAAGAAGGCCAAGAGCTCTTACGGGAAATTCATGAAGGGGATTGCGGTCATCATGCCGGTTCAAAGTCCCTAGTTGCAAAAGCTTTTTGACATGGTTTCTACTGGCTGACAGCTCATGCTGATGCGGAGGATCTGGTAAAGCGATGTGATGCTTGTCAAAAGTTTTCACGCAGAGCTCATGTTCCGGCTCAAGAACTACGGATGATTCCTATCACTTGGCCTTTTGCCACTTGGGGGCTTGATATGGTGGGACCCTTTAAGCGTTCCAAGGATAAGAAGACCCACCTCTTGGTGGCGGTTGATAAATTCACCAAGTGGGTTGAAAGCGGAGCCTGTCAGCAAGTGTGATGCGGCTACGGCGATTCAGTTTCTCAAAAATATTATCTTCCGCTTTGGATTTCCACACAGCATCATCATGGATAATGGCACAAACCTTTCTAAAGGTGAGATGGAAGATTTCTGTCACAGAGAGCACATCCGGCTTGACTTAGCATCTGTGGCGCACCCTCAGTCCAATGGTCAAGCAGAGAGAGCCAACCAAGAAATCTTGAAGGGCATTAAACCCCGGCTTATGATTCCCTTGAAGCGGATGCCGGGTTGTTAGGTGGAAGAATTGCCTTCTGTCTTATGGAGCATCAACACCACCCCCAATCGTTCAACAGGGTACACACCTTTCTTCATGGTGTACGGGGCAGAGGCGGTCCTCCCAAGTGATATTCGTCATGACTCGCCCGAGTTGCTAATTATGTTGAAGCAGACAATGAGCAAGCACGCCAAGAGGCGCTGGACCTGTTAGATGAGAAACGGGACATGGCTTTGGCTCGATCGGCGGTTTATCAACAAGACCTGCGGCGTTATCACAGCCGTCGGATTAAGACAAGAACCTTTCAAGAAGGCGACTTGGTGCTCCGGCTCATCCAAGATCAGACCGACATGCACAAGTTATCCCCACCTTGGGAAAGGCCCTTTGTGGTCAGCAAAAATCTGCACAACGGATCATACTACCTCATTGACGTTCGAGACAACTCACGCAACTCTGAGGAGGAGACCCGGCGGCCATGGAACATAGCTCTCCTACGGCCTTATTAAACTTAAGCCATTGGCTTTTCTTATGTACATATTATGATCAATAAAGTAAACTAGCATCCTTGCTATAAGCAGGGCCTCTACTGTTTTTTCTCAAATATCCTTTGAGTTACATGGGGGCTTCAGCTGACAAAGCGGAGTACTACCTGTTAAAACGGCTATCATGCCACAATACAACTTGGGAGCTTCACACCCAAGGGGCTAAAGAGAGTCTGGATGCTATGCACAGCTCAAACATAGGCACCCAATGAGCACAACTCATCATGTTACTTGGGGGCTCCTTGTGTCAAATACCAAGGAGTTTGAAAGGACCCTTGTAGCTGGGTATCGACCCATGGCTTGGAAGCCTGGTATATTTACCTAAAACCCAGGGTTAACCTGCCTTCATCAAGTAAGCCATCCTATCCAGGTAATCCTAGCATGACCCTCTGAACATTTGACAGTTACTCTCATTGAGACCCTGAACATGTCAAAGTTAAAACGGTGATTGGTTAGTTGGAGGCCCACCTTAAAAGGCTTTGTCAAATGGTTTAACTCAGCGGCCTGGCAGCCCATGAAAAGCCTCGAATTTGGGCCTGGTAGCCCTTGAAAAGCCTCGACTACACGGTTTTATTTGCGCTTGTCATTTTTTTTGTTGATAAATTCTATGTTAAACCGGTGTCTATGACCTGGTATGGATTTCCAATCATCTTATTAGCCCGGTGTTCCTTAAATTTTTGCCACGCACGATGGGTATACGAAAGGTCACGCGGGAGCTGAAACATTTTTATGTAGTGGACACTGAATCTAAACGGCTCGCCTCTTTGGCTCAAGTCTGTTTGTTTCATCTCCCTCATTCCCTTCAGCTCCCGGTGCAGCCTCTCGCCTCCTTCTCGTGCACCTATAAAAGGGAGGTCGCTCCTCTCATAGAGACTCACCAGAACTACTTCTTCCTCTCGCCACCATTTCCTAGCGCTGAGTTGCTACTATCTTCCTCATCCCGGCTTGCAGCGTGCACTGTGAGTCGGGACAGTAGGCCTTCGAAACTGCACCTGTTTGAGTCCTCTATGGGAGAAGGGTGATAAGGTTTTTGGGGAGCGCTCTGCGTGACTATTGACTCCTTCGTCAGGATGCCCCGGACTCCGACGACTACTTCCCCGATGATGACTTCTTCCCCGATGTCGATGACATGGCTCGCGAGGACACCGACCCCAAGACCGGTACTTCTGCTCCCGTTCCCGGTGCTTCTGCTTCCGTTCCGTACGTTCTCATACTCTTTATGTTGGAGGTTCTACCACAACTTCTTGCTCTAGTATTTGTTCTAGATGTGTTCCGTTCTAGTTCATATATGCAGAAGCTACTTACCTTCTCTCTATCAGTTTGCACGACTTACTTTCTCCAATATATTAGTCATGCATTATCTAGTATTTCCATTAATAAAATTATTTGGTAAATTGCTAATATTTCCAACAATCCAAAAACCTTATTATAGGCAATTTATCCCAAGTGGTTTTGCTGCTTCCATGAGGCCTCCTATGTTTGAGGGTATCCATTATAAGAGGTGGTGCGTGAGAGTAGTCTTATGGTTTCAAACCATGAGTTGCTATGACGCCACTCTTGGCAAACCTGAAGGAGAGTATGATGCTCAACAGGCACAAGCTTTTCAGAAAATGGATACCCTGTTTAAGGCTGCTCTTTTGAGTGTTCTTGGCGAGAACATAGTTGATGCTTATGAGTCATTTGATAATGGAAAAGATATGTGGGACGCACTCGAGGCCAAGTTTGGGGTCTCGCATGCTGGCACTGAGTTGTACATCATGGAGCAACTCTATGATTACAAGATGACTGAAGAGCGCTCCGTGGTTGAGCAAGCTCATGAGATACAGTCATTTGCTAGAGAACTTGAGCACTTCAATTGTATGCTACCGGACAAGTTCGTTGCTGGAGGCATTATCACTAAGCTTCCTCCGACATAGAGGAACTTTGCTAACTTACGGAAGCATAAGAGGCAGGAGTTTTCTGTTCCGGATCTCATTGATACTCTTGATGTGGAAGAAAAGGGGAGAGCAAAGGACAACGTCCTTGAGGTATTGAGGAAGGTTCTAGTGCCAATCTGGTACAGAAGAAAAACCTCCGGCCACAGAAGTTCAAGAACAAGGGCAAGTTTGTTGGTACAACAAAGTTTAAAGGGAAGAACAAGGCTGTACAACACACGAACTTAAAGAATAAGAACGACAAGAATAAAGGTGTTTGTGATGTGTGCGGAGATCCTGATCATTGGGCTCCTAGTTGCCCTAATCGCTATGACAAGCGTCATCTTGGGAAAGGCGGCAAGACCGCTAATGTTGCGATTGGAGACACTGACAGGAAGGATGTTGGGTATGGTATCTTGCTACTTCTTGAGCTTGCGTTGGTTTTCCTTGAAGGGGAAAGGGTGATCCAGCAATAGTAGCGTAAGTATTTCCCTCAGTTTTTGAGAACCAAGGTATCAATCCAGTAGGAGGCTCCTCAAAAGTCCCACGCACCTACACAAACAAACAAAGAACTCGTAACCAACGCAATAAAGGGGTTGTCAATCCCTTCACGGCCACTTGCGAAAGTGAGATCCGATAGAGATAGTATGCTAAGATAAATATATTTTTGGTAATTTATAATATAGATGCAAAAAGTAAAGATGCAAATGAAAGTAGATTGAAAGCTTATATGATAAAAGATAGACCTGGGGACCATAGGTTTCACTAGAAGCTTCTCTCAAGATAGCATAAGTATTACGGTGGGTGAACAAATTACTGTCGAGCAATTGATAGAAAAGCGAATAATTATGAGATTATCTAGGCAAGATCATGTATATAGGCATCACGTCTGCGACAAGTAGACCGACTCCTGCCTGCATCTACTACTATTACTCCACACATCGACCGCTATCCAGCATGCATCTGGAGTATTAAGTTCATAAGAACGGAGTAACGCATTAAGAAAGATGACATGATGTAGAGGGATAAACTCATGCAATATGATATAAACCCCACCTTTTTATCCTCAATGGCAACAATACAATACGTGCCTTGCAACCCCTACTGTCACTGGGTAAGGACACCGCAAGATTGAACCCAAAGCTAAGCACTTCTCCCATGGCAAGAAAGATCAATCTAGTAGGCCAAGCCAAACTGATAATTCGAAGAGACTTGCAAAGATAACTCAATCATACATAAGAGAATTCAGAGAAGATTCAAATATTTCTCATAGATAAACTTCATCATGAACCCACAATTCATCGGATCTCGACAAACACACCGCAAAACAAATTACATCGAATAGATCTCCACAAGAGAGGGGGAAAACATGGTATTGAGATCCAAAAAGAGAGAAGAAGCCATCTAGCTAATAACTATGGACCCGAAGGTCTGTGGTAAACTACTCACAACTCATCGGAGGGGCTATGGTGTTGATGTAGAAGCGCTCCATGGTCGATTCCCCCTCCGGCAGAGCACTGGTGAAGGCTCCAAGATGGGATCCCGCGGATACAGAAGGTTACGGCGGTGGAAATTGTTTTCTGTTGGCTGCCCGGATGTTTTCAGGGTACGTGGGTATATGTAGGAGGAAGAAGTACGTCGGTGGCCGCTCGTGGGGCCCAGGAGATAGGGGCGCGCCCAGGAGGGGTGGGCGCGCCCTCCTATCTCCTATCCCCCTCGATTGCTTCTTGACTTGCACTCCAAGTCCTCTGGATCACGTTCGTTCCAAAAATCACACTCCCGAAGGTTTCATTCCGTTTGGACTCCGTTTGATATTCCTTTTCTTCGAAATAATGTAATAGGCAAAAAAACAGCAATACGGGCTGGGCCTCTGGTTAGTAGGTTAGTCCCAAAAATGATATGAATATGTAAAATAAAGCCCATAAACATCCAAAAGGGGTAATATAATAGCATGGAACAATCAAAAATTATAGATACGTTGGAGACGTATCAAGCATCCCCAAGCTTAATTCCTGCTCGTCCTCGAGTAGGTAAATGATAAAAACAGAATTTTTGATGTGGAATGCTACCTAGCATAATTCTCAATGTAATTTTCTTTATTGTGGCATGAATGTTCAGATCAAAATGATTCAAAATAAAAGTTCATATTGATAAAAGAAATAGTAACACTTCAAGCATACTAATCAAAGCAATCATGTCTTCTCAAAATAACATGGCTAAAGAAAGTTCATCCCTACAAAATCATATAGTTAGGCTATGCTTCATTTTCGTCACACAAAAATGTTCCCAAATTCTACACCCCCATTGACAAGCCAAGCAATTGTTTCATACTTAAATAATCTCAAACTTTTTCAACTTTCACGCAATGCATGAGCGTGAGCCATGGACACAGCACTATGGGTGGAATAGAATATGATGATGGGGATTGTGTGGAGAAGATAAAAAAGGAGAAAGTCTCACATTGACGAGGATAATCAACAGGCTATGGAGATGCCCATCAATTGATGTCAACATGAGGAGTAGGGATTCCATGCAACGGATGCACTAGAGCTATAAATGAATGAAAGCTCAACAAAAGAAAACTAGTGGGTGTGCATCCAACTTGCTTGCTCATGAAGACCTAGGGCATTTGAGGAAGCCCATCATAGGAATATACAAGCCAAGTTCTATAATGAAAAATTCCCACTAGTATATGAAAGTGACAACATATGAGACTCGCTATATGAAGAACATGGTGCTACTTTGAAGCACAATATATGAGACTCACTATATGAAGGACATGGTGCTACTTTGAAGCACAAGTGTGGAAAAAGAGATAGTAACATTGCCCCTTTTTTATTTATTCTATTTTTTTATTTTTTTATCTTTTTTCTTTGGCCTTTCTTTTTTTCCTTTTGGCCTTTCTTTTTTTCTTTTTTCTTTTTGGGGACAATGCTCTAATAATGATGATCATCACACTTTTATTGATTACAACATATGAATTACAACTCGAAACTAGAACAAGATATGACTCTATATGAATGCCTCCGCCGGTGTACCGGGATGGTGCAATGAATCAAGAGTGACATGTATGAAAAATTATGCATGGTGGATTTGCCACAAATACGATGTCAACTACATGATCATGCAATGGCAATATGACAAAAGTAATGTATGTAATGATGATGAACGGAACGGTGGAAAGTTGCATGGCAATATATCTCGGACTGGCTATGGAAATGTCATAATAGGTAGGTATGGTGGCTGTTTTGAGGAAGATATAAGGAGGTTTATGTGTGATGGAGCGTATCGTATCACGGGGTTTGGATGCACCGGCGAAGTTTGCACCAACTCTCAAGGTGAGAAAGGGCAATGCACGGTACCGAAGAGGCTAGCAATGATGGAAAGGTAAAAGTGCGTATAATAATGGACTCAACATTAGTCAAAAGAATGTTGGAAATATGCCCTAGAGGCAATAATAAATTGGTTATTATTATTATATTTCCTTGTTCATGATAATCGTTTATTATCCATGCTATAATTGTATTGATAGGAAACTCAGATACATGTGTGGGTACATAGACAACACCATGTCCCTAGTAAGCCTCTAATTGACTAGCTCGTTGATCAACAGATGGTCACGGTTTCCTGACCATGGACATTGGATGTCGTTGATAACGGGATCACATCATTAGGAGAATGATGTGATGGACAAGACCCAATCCTAAGCCTAGCACAAAGATCGTAGTTCTTATGCTAAAGCTTTTCTAATGTCAAGTATCATTTCCTTAGACCATGAGATTGTGCAACTCCCGGATACCGTAAGAATGCTTTGGGTGTACCAAACGTCACAACATAACTGGGTGGCTATAAAGGTGCACTACAGGTATCTCCGAAAGTGTCTGTTGGGTTGGCACGAATCGAGACTGGGATTTGTCACTCCGGTTAACGGAGAGGTATCTCTGGGCCCACTCGGTAGGACATCATCACAATGTGCACAATGTGACCAAGGGGTTGATCACGGGATGATGTGTTACGGAACGAGTAAAGAGACTTGCCGGTAACGAGATTGAACAAGGTATCGGCATACCGACGATCGAATCTTGGGCAAGTACAATACCGCTAGACAAAGGGAATTGTATACGGGATCGATTGAGTCCTTGACATCGTGGTTCATCCGATGAGATCATCGTAGAACATGTGGGAGCCAACATGGGTATCCAGATCCCGTTGTTGGTTATTGACCGGAGAACGTCTCGATCATGTCTGCATGGTTCCCGAACCCGTAGGGTCTACACACTTAAGGTTCGATGACGCTAGGGTTACAAAGGAAGTTTGTATGTGGTTAGCGAATGTTGTTCGGAGTCCCGGATGAGATCTCGGACGTCACGAGGAGTTCCGGAATGGTCCGGAGGTAAAGATTTATATATGGGAAGTCTTGTTTTGGTCACCGGAAAAGTTTCGGGTTTTATCGGTAACGTACCGGGACCACCGGGAGGGTCCCGGGGGTCCACCAAGTGGGGCCACCATCCCGGAGGGCTGCATGGGCC
>NC_041389.1:595794503-595849023 GCF_002162155.2 Triticum dicoccoides | reverse complement strand
CCCTAGGCGAAGATGGGCCTAAAGGCCCACCCTAGGGCGCGCCCCCTCTCTCCCCCTCTTGGCCGCCCCCTCCAAGTCCCATCTAGGGCTGCCGCACCCCTAAGGTGGGAACCCTAGATGGGGCGCAGCCACCTCCCCTCCTCCTATAAATAGTGGGGGTTTTGGGGCTGCCAGAGACATGAGTTTTCTCCCTCAAGGCGCAGCCCTACCTCTCTCCCTCCTCGTCTCCCGCGGTGCTTGGCGAAGCCCTGCAGGATTGCCACGCTCCTCCACGACCACCACGCCGTTGTGCTGCTGCTGGACGGAGTCTTCCTCAACCTCTCCCTCTCTCCTTGCTGGATCAAGGCGTGGGAGACGTCACCGGGCTGTACGTGTTGAACGCGGAGGTGTCGTCCGTTCGGCACTAGGATCTCCGGTGATTTGGATCACGACGAGTACGACTCCTTCAACCTCGTTCTCTTGAACGCTTCCGCTTAGCGATCTACAAGGGTATGTAGATGCACTCTCCTTCCCCTCATTGCTGGTTTCTCCATAGATAGATCTTGGTGACACGTAGGAAAATTTTGAATTTCTGCTACGTTCCCCAACAGTGGCATCATGAGCTAGGTCTATTGCGTAGATTCTATGCACGAGTAGAACACAAAGTAGTTGTGGGCATTGATTTTGTTCAATATGCTTACCGTTACTAGTCCAATCTTGATTCGGCAGCATTGTGGGATGAAGCGGCCCGGACCGACCTTACACGTACACTTACGTGAGACAGGTTCCACCGACTGACATGCACTTGTTGCATAAGGTGGCTAGCGGGTGCCAGTCTCTCCCACTTTAGTCGGATCGGATTCGATGAAAAGGGCCCTTATGAAGGGTAAATAGCAATTGGCATATCACGTTGTGGCTTTTGCGTAGGTAAGAAACGTTCTTGCTAGAAGCCCATAGCAGCCACGTAAAACATGCAAACAACAATTAGAGGACGTCTAACTTGTTTTTGCAGGGTATGCTATGTGATGTGATATGGCCAAGAAGAATGTGATGAATGATATGTGATGTATGAGATTGATCATGTTCTTGTAATAGGAATCACGACTTGCATGTCGATGAGTATGACAACCGGCAGGAGCCATAGGAGTTGTCTTTATTTATTGTATGACCTGCGTGTCACTGAACAACGCCATGTAATTACTTTACTTTATTGCTAATCGATAGCCATAGTAGTAGAAGTAATAGTTGGCGAGATAGCTTAATGAAGACACGATGATGGAGATCATGATGATGGAGATCATGGTGTCATGCCGGTGACGATGATGATCATGGAGCCCCGAAGATGGAGATCAAAAGGAGCAAAATGATATTGGCCATATCATGTCACTATTTGATTGCATGTGATGTTTATCATGTTTATACATCTTATTTGCTTAGAACGATGGTAGTAAATAAGATGATCCCTCATTAAAATTTCAAGAAAGTGTTCCCCCTAACTGTGCACCATTGCGAAAGTTCGTCATTTCGAAGCACCACGTGATGATCGGGTGTGATAGATTCTTACGTTCACATACAACGGGTGTAAGCCAGATTTACACACGCGAAACACTTAGGTTAACTTGACGAGCCTAGCGTGTACAGACATGGCCTCGGAACACAAGAGACCGAAAGGTCGAGCATGAGTCGTATGGAGGATACGATCAACATGAAGATGTTCACCGATGATGACTAGTCCGTCTCACGTGATGATCGGACACGGCCTAGTTGACTCGGATCATGTAATCACTTAGATGACTAGAGGGATGTCTATCTGAGTGGGAGTTCATGAGATGAACTTAATTATCCTGAACATAGTCAAATGATCTTTGCAAATTATGTCGTAAGCTCGCGCTTTAGTTCCACTGTTTAGATATGTTCCCAGAGAAAATATAGTTGAAAGTTGGCAGCAGCGATTATGCGGACAGTAGAAAGCTTATGTCCTTAATGCACCGCTTAGTGTGCTGAACCCCAATCATCGTCTGTGGATGTTGCGAACATCGGACATACACGTTTTGATAACTACGTGATAGTTCAGTTAAACGGTTTAGAGCTGAGGCACCAAAGACGTTTTTCGAAATGTCGCGGAACATATGAGATGTTTCGAGGGCTGAAATTGGGATTTCAGGCTCGTGCCCACGTCAAGAGGTATAAGACCTCCGACAATTTTCTTAGCCTGCAAACTAACGGAGAAAAGCTTAACCGTTGAGCTTGTGCTCAGATTGTCTGAGTGCAACAATCACTTGAATCGAGTGGGAGTTGATCTTCCAGATGAGATAGTGATGTTTCTCCAAAGTCATTGCCACCAAGCTGCTAGAGCTTCGTGATGAACTATAACATATCAGGGATAGATATGATGATCCTTGAGATATTCGCGATGTTTGACACCGCGAAAGTAGAAATCAAGAAGGAGCATCAATTGTTGATGGTTAGTAAAACCACTAATTTTGAAAAGGGCAAGGGCAAGAAGGGATACTTCATGAAACGGCAAATCAACTGCTGCTCTAGTGAAGAAACCCAAGATTGAACCCAAACCCGAGACTAAGTGCTTCTGTAATAAGGGGAACAACCACTGGAGCAGAATTACCCTAGATACTTGGTAGATAAGAAGGTTGGCAAGGTCGATAGAAGTATATTGGATATACATTATGTTAATGTGTACTTTACTAGTACTCCTAGTAGCACCAGGGTATTAGATACCGGTACGGTTGCTAAGTGTTAGTAACTCGAAATAAAAGCTATGGAATAAACGGAGACTAGCTAAAGGTGAGCTGACTATATGTGTTGGAAGTGTTTCCAAGGTTGATGTGATCAACCATCGCACGCTCCCTCTACCATCGAGATTGGTGTTAAAATAATTGTTATTTGGTGTTTGCATTGAGCATAGACATGATTGGATTATGTCTATTGCAATACGGTTATTCATTTAAGGAGAATAATGGTTACTCTGTTTATTTGAATAATACCTTCAATGGTATTGCACCTAAAAGGAATGGTTTATTGAATCTCGATCGTAGTGATACACATTTTCATGCCAAAAGATATAAGATAGTAATGATAGTACCACTTACTTGTGGCACTGCCATGTAAGTCATATTGGGGTAAAACGCATGAAGAAGCTCCATGTTGATGGATCTTTGGACTCACTCGTTTTTGAAAAGTTTGAGACATGCGAACCATGTCTATTGTGTATACGCATGAAGAAACTCCATGCAAATGGATCGTTTGGACTCACTTGATTTTGAATCACTTGAGATATGCAAATCACACCACATAGGCAATATGACTGAAAAGCCTCGTTTTCAGTAAAATGGAACAAGATAGCAACTTGTTGGAAGTAATACATTTTGATGTGTGCAGTCTAATAAGTGCTAAGGCACGCAGTGGATATCATTATGTTCTTACTTCACGGATGATTTGAGTAGATACTGAGTATATTTGCTTGATGAAACACAAGTCTGAATTATTGAATGGTTCAAGTAATTTCAGAGTGAAGTTGAAGATCTTCGTGACAAGAGGATAAAATGTCTATGATATGATCATAGAGATGAGTATCTGAGTTACGAGCTTTGGCACGCAATTAAGACATTGTGGAAATTGTTTCACAATTAATACCGCCTGGAACACCATAGTGTGATGGTGATGTCTCTTATCGAATTACCACTATCGTTCATGGGTTAGGCATTAGAGACAACCGCACTCACCTTAATAGGGCACCACGTAATTCCGTTGAGACGACACCGTTTGAACTGTGGTTTGGAGAAACCGAAGTTGTCGTTTCTTAAAAGTTTGGGGCTGCGACACTTATGTGAAAAAGTTCCATCGTGATAAGCTCGAACCCAAAACGGATAAATACATCTTCATAGGATACCCAAAATGGTTGGGTATACCTCCTATCTCAGATCCAGAAGCAAAAGTAATTGTTTCTAGAAACGGGTCCTTTCTCGAGGAAAAGTTTCTCTCGAAAGAATTGAGTGGGAGGATGGTGGAGACTTGATGAGGTTATTGAACCGTCACTTCAACTAGTGTGTAGCAGGGCACAGGAAATTGTTCCCGTGGCGCCTACACCAATTGAAGTAGAAGCTTATGATAGTGATGATGAAGTTTCGGACCAAGTCACTACCGTACCTCGTAGGGTGACAAGGATGCGTACTACTTTAGAGTGGTACGCAATCCTGTCTTAGAGGTCATGTTGCTAGACAACAATGAACCTACGAGCTATGGAGAAGCGATGGTGGGCCCGGATTCCAACGAATGGCCTGAGGTCATAAAATCCGAGAAAGGATCCATGACTTTGGAAGAACTACTTGATGGTCGTAAGGCTATTGGGTACATATGGATTTTAGAAGAAGACAGACAATTATGGTAAGTATCACCATTAAGAAAGCTCAACTGGTCGTTAAGATGTTTTCCGACAAGTTCAAGGAGTTAACTACGATGAGACTTTCTCACTCGTAGCGATGCTAAGAATCTGTTGGGATTGTATTAGCAATTACTACATGATTTATGAAATCTTGCAGATAGGATGTCAAAACATTGTTTCCTCAACGTTATACTTGAGGAAAGGTTGTATGTGATACAACCAGAAGGTTTTGTCAATCCTGAAAGACGCTAATAAGTATGCAAAGCTCCAGCAATCCTTCTTAGGACTGGAGTAAGCATCTCGGAGTTGGAATGTACGCTTTGATGAGATGATCAAAGATTTTGGGATTATACAAAGTTTGTGAGAAACTTGTATTTCCAAAGAAGTGAGTGGGAGCACTATAGAATTTCTGATGAGTATATGTTGTTGACATATTGTTGATCAGAAATGATGTAGAATTTCTAGAGAGCATATAGGGTTATTTGAAAGGTGTTTTTCAATGGAAAACCTGGATTAGGCTACTTGAACAATAAGCATCAAGATCTATAGGATAGAAATGCTTAATAATACTTTCAAATGAGCACATACCTTGACATGATCTTGAAGGTGTTCAAGATGTATCAGTCAAAGAAGGAGTTCTTGCCTGAGATGTAAGGTACGAAGTTAAGACTTAAAGCTCGACCACGGCATAATAGAGAGAAAGGACGAAGGTCATCCCCTATGCTTCAGACGTAGGCTCTATAGTATGCCATGCTGTGTACCGCACCGGAAGTGTGCCTTGCCATGAGTCAGTCAAGGGGTACAAGAATGATCTAGGAATGGATCATTAGACAGCGGTCAAAATTGTCCTTGGAGTAAATAAGGACATGTTTCTCGATTATGGAGGTGACAAAGAGTTCGGCGTAAAGGGTTACGTCGATGCAAGCTTTAACACCTATCCGAGTGACTCTGAGTAGCAAACCGGATACGTATAGTGGAGCAACCATTTGGAATAGCTTCAAGTGGAGCGTGGAAGCAGCATTTACAATATGACATAGAGAATTGCAAAGTACATACGGATCTGAATACTGCAGACCCGTTCACTAAAACTTCTCTCACAAGGACAACATGATCAAACCCCAGAACTCATTGAGTGTTAATCACATGGTGATGTGAACTAGTTTAGTGACACTAGTAAACTCTTTGGATGTTGGTCACATGGCGATGTGACCTATCAGTGTTAATCACATAGCGATGTGAACTAGATTATTGACTCTAGTGCAAGTGGGAGACTGTTGGAAATATGCCCTAGAGGCAATAATAAATTGGTTATTATTATTATATTTCCTTGTTCATGATAATCGTTTATTATCCATGCTATAATTGTATTGATAGGAAACTCAGATACATGTGTGGGTACATAGACAACACCATGTCCCTAGTAAGCCTCTAATTGACTAGCTCGTTGATCAACAAATGGTCACGGTTTCCTGACCATGGACATTGGATGTCGTTGATAACGGGATCACATCATTAGGAGAATGATGTGATGGACAAGACCCAATCCTAAGCCTAGCACAAAGATCGTAGTGAGTATGCTAAAGCTTTTCTAATGTCAAGTATCATTTCCTTAGACCATGAGATTGTGCAACTCCCGGATACCTTAAGAATGCTTTGGGTGTACCAAACGTCACAACGTAACTGGGTGGCTATAAAGGTGCACTACAGGTATCTCCGAAAGTGTCTGTTGGGTTGGCACGAATCGAGATTGGGATTTGTCACTCCGGTTAACGGAGAGGTATCTCTGGGCCCACTCGGTAGGACATCATCATAATGTGCACAATGTGACCAAGGGGTTGATCACGGGATGATGTGTTACGGAACGAGTAAAGAGACTTGCCGGTAACGAGATTGAACAAGGTATCGGCATACCGACGATCGAATCTCGGGCAAGTACAATACCGCTAGACAAAGGGAATTGTATACGGGATCGATTGAGTCCTTGACATCGTGGTTCATCCGATGAGATCATCATGGAACATGTGGGAGCCAACATGGGTATCCAGATCCCGCTGTTGGTTATTGACCGGAGAACGTCTCGATCATGTCTGCATGGTTCCCGAACCCGTAGGGTCTACACACTTAAGGTTCGATGACGCTAGGGTTACAAAGGAAGTTTGTATGTGGTTACCGAATGTTGTTCGGAGTCCCGGATGAGATCCCGGACGTCACGAGGAGTTCCGGAATGGTCCGGAGGTAAAGATTTATATATGGGAAGTCTTGTTTTGGTCACCGGAAAAGTTTCGGGTTTTATCGGTAATGTACCGGGACCACCGGGAGTGTCCCGGGGGTCCACCAAGTGGGGCCACCATCCCCGGAGGGCTGCATGGGCCAAGTGTGGGAGGGGACCAGCCCCAGGTGGGCTGGTGTGCCCCCCCACAAGGCCCAAGGCGCAGCTAGGAGGGGAGAGGGGAAACCCTAGCCGCAGATGGGCCTAAAGGCCCACCATAGGGCGCGCCCCCTCTCTCCCCCTCTTGGCCGCCCCCTCCAAGTCCCATCTAGGGCTGCCGCACCCCTAGGGTGGGAACCCTAGATGGGGCGCAGCCACCTCCCCTCCTCCTATAAATAGTGGGGGGTTTGGGGCTGCCAGAGACATGAGTTTTCTCCCTCAAGGCGCAGCCCTACCTCTCTCCCTCCTCGTCTCCTGCGGTGCTTGGCGAAGCCCTGCAGGATTGCGACGCTCCTCCACCACCACCACGCCATTGTGCTGCTACTGGACGGAGTCTTCCTCAACCTCTTCCTCTCTCCTTGCTGGATCAAGGCGTGGGAGACGTCACCGGGCAGTACGTGTGTTGAACGCGGAGGTGCCGTCCGTTCGGCACTAGGATCTCCGGTGATTTGGATCACGACGAGTATGACTCCTTCAACCTCGTTCTCTTGAACGCTTCCGCTTAGCGATCTACAAGGGTATGTAGATGCACTCTCCTTCCCCTCATTGCTGGTTTCTCCATAGATAGATCTTGGTGACACGTAGGAAAATTTTAAATTTCTGCTACGTTCCCCATCAAAGAACTCATATAATAATTGCAAAAATTTAGAAGTCATCAAAAACAAAGCACTACGCGCATGCTTCTAGAGGGATAGATTGGTAGGAAAAGACCATCGATCATCCCCGACCGCCACTCATAAGGATGCACAATCCAAGTACACTTCGTGTTTCTAATTTGTTACACAACTTTAACCATACGTGCATGCTACGGGACTCGCTAACTTCAATAGAAGCATTCTTTAAATTCATAATCACCCAACTAGCATGACTTTAATATCACTACCTCCATATCACAAAACAATTATCAAGTATCAAATTGATCATAGCATCCAATTCACTTCCTATGATAGTTTTTATTATACCCAACTTGGATGCCTACCATTCTAGGACCAATTTTATAACCACAGAAAATACCATGATGTTCTAAAAGACTCTCAAAATAATATAAGTGAAGCATGAGAGAATAGCAATTTCTACAAAATGAAGCCACCGCCGTGCTCTAAAAGATATAAGTGAAGCACAAGAGCAAAAACTATCTAGCTCAAAAGATATAAGTGAAGCACATAGCATATTCTAATAAATTTCAATCAAGTAGGCTTCTCCCAAAAGGTGTGTACAGCAAGGATGATTGAGGTAAACTAAAAAGCAAATACAACTATCATACACGACGCTCCAAGCAAAACACATATCATGTGGCGAATAAAAATATAGCTCCAAGTAAAGTTACCAATGAACGAAGACGAAAGAGGGGATGCCTTCCCGGGGGCATCCCCAAGCTTAGGCTTTTGGCTACTCTTAAATATATTGGGGTGCCATGGGCATCCCCAAGCTTAGGCTTTTGCCACTCCTTATTCCATAGTCCATCAAATCTTTACCCAAAACTTGAAAACTTCACAACACAAATCTCAACAGGAAATCTTATAAGCTCCGTTAGTGAAAGAAAACAAAACCACCACACAAGGTACTATAATGAACTCATTATTTATTTATTTTGGTGTTAAACCTACTGTATTCCAACTTCTCTATGGTTTATAAACTATCTTACTAGCCATTGATGCATCAAAATAAGCAAACAACACACAAAAGGCAGAATCTGTCAGAAACAGAACAGTCTGTAGCAATCTGTAACTAACGCAAACTTCTGGAGCTCTAAAAATCCTACCAAACTAGGAAGTCCTGGAAAATTTGTCTATTGATCAGCAGCAAAAAGAATCAACGCAAAATCACGTTTCTGTGATTTAACAAAACTAATTTCATGTGCGCAAAGTTTCTGTTTTTCAGCAGAATCAAATTAACTATCATCATAGGTTATCCTATAGGTTCTACTTGGCACAAACACTAATTAAAACATAAAAACACATATAAACAGAAGGTAGATGCAAAATTATTACTAAACAGAAACAAAAACAAAAACACAAATAAAATTGGGTTGCCTCCCAACTAGCGCTATCGTTTAATGCCCCTAGCTAGGCATAAAAGCGAAGATAGATTCAAGTAGTGCCATCTTTGGCACTCAATTCATAGGTAGCTCGCATGATAGATTCATAAGGTAATTTGACTTTCTTTCTTGGAAAGTGCTCCATGCCTTTCTTTAATGGAAATTGGAATCTAATATTCCCTTCCTTCATATCAATAATCGCGCCAATCGTTCTAAGGAAAGGTCTACCAAGAATAATAGGGCAAGAAAGATTGCAATCTATATCAAGAACGATAAAATCTATGGGCACCACATTTCTATTTGAAACAATGAGAACATCATTGATCCCTCATATTGGCTTTTTAATGGTGGAATCCGCAAGGTGCAAATTTAAAGAGCAATCATCAAGATCATGGAAACCTAGAATATCACATAAAGTTTTTGGAATCGTGGAAACACTAGCACCCAAATCACACAAAGCAAAACACTCATGATCTTTTATTTTAATCTTTATAGTAGGTTCCCACTCATGATTAAGTTTTATAGGTATAGAAACTTCCAAATTAAGTTTTTCATCATAAGATTGCATCAAGGCATCAACGATATGTTTGGTAAAGGCTTTATTTTGACTATAAGCATGAGGAGAATTAACAACGGATTGCAACAAGGAAATACAACCTTCTAAAGAACAATTGTCATAATCAAATTCCTTGAAATCCGAAATAGTGGGTTCAATGCTATTTAAAGTCATGAACTCTCCAATCCCACTTTTACCAAATTTAGCATCAAGATCTAAAAACTCCGAATTATTGGGACACCTTTTAACCAAAGTTGACTCATCTCCAGTCCCATTATTATCAAGATTCATATTGCAAAACAAAGATCTAATAGGGGACACATCAAGAACTTTAAGATCTTCATCATTATTTTCAAGGAAACTAGAAGAACACGCCTTTACAAAGCAATCTTTCTTAGCATGCAATCTAGCGGTTCTTTCCTTGCACTCATCAATGGAAATTCTCATTGCTTTGAGAGACTCATTGATATCATGCTTAGGAGGAGTAGATCTAAGTTTAAGAGAATCAACATCAAGCGAAAGTCTATCAACGTTCCTAGCCAAATCATCAACTTTGAGCAATTTTTCTTCAAGCAAAGCATTAAAATTCTTTTGAGAGATCATAAATTCTTTCACACTATTCTCAAAATCAGAGATCATCTTATTAAAATTGCCATAAGAATTATTGTAGGAATTTCCATAATTGTTAGAGGAATTACTAGGGAACGGTCTAGAATTAAAGTTTCCTCTATAGGAGTTGTTTCCAAAACTATTCCTACCAACAAAAATCACATCCATAGATTCATTATTATTCTCAATCAAAGTAGACAAAGGCATATCATTGGGATCAAGAGGAGTATTCTTAGTAGCAAACAACTTCATAAGTTCATCCATCTTTCCACTCAAAACATTGATTTCTTCTATAGCATGCACTTTTCTACTAGAAGATCTTTCGGTATGCCATTGAGAATAATTAGCCATAATATTATCAAGAAGTTTTGTAGTATCTCCTAACGTGATTTCCATAAATGTGCCTCCCGCGGCTGAATCTAAAAGATTTCTAGAAGCAAAGTTCAAACCGGCATAAAATTTTTGTATGATCATCCATAAATTCAGACCATGAGTAGGACAATTGCGAATCATCAATTTCATTCTTTCCCAAGATTAGGCAACATGCTCATGATCAAGTTGTTTAAAGTTCATAATATCCTTCCTAAGAGTGATGATCTTAGTGGGAGGAAAATACTTAGAGATAAAAGCATCTTGGCACTTGTTCCAAGAATCAATACTATTTTTAGGCAAAGACGAAAACCAAACTTTAGCACGATATCTAAGTGAAAATGGAAATAACTTCAATTTAACAATATCGTTATCCGTATCTTTCTTCTTTTGCATATCACACAAATCAACAAAGTTGTTTAGATGAGTAGCGGCATCTTCACTAGGAAGGCCGGTGAATTGATCTTTCATAACAAAATTCAGCAAAGCAGTATTGATTTCACAAGACTCAACATCATAAAGAGGAGCAATCGGAGTACTAAGGAAATCATTATTATTGGTATTGGAGAAATCACACAATTTAGTATTATCTTGCGCCATGGCAACAAGTAATCCAACACACAAGCAAACAGAAAAAGGCAAGCGAAAAAGAGAGGAGAAGATTGGGAAAGAGAGGGCGAATAAAACGGCAAGGGTGAAGTGGGGGAGAGGAAAACGAGAGGCAAATGGCAAATAATGTAAATGTGAGGGAGATGAGTTTGTGATGGGTACTTGGTATGTCTTGACTTGAGCGAAGACCTCCCCGGCAATGGCGCCAGAAATCCTTCTTGCTACGTCTTGAGCTTTCGTTGGTTTTCCTTAAAGAGGAAAGGGTGATGCAGCAATAGTAGCATAAGTATTTCCCTCAGTTTTTGAGAACCAAGGTATCAATCCAGTAGGAGGCTCCTCAAAAGTCCCACGCACCTACACAAACAAACAAAGAACTCACAACCAACGCAATAAAGGGGTTGTCAATCCCTTCACGGCCACTTGCGAAAGTGAGATCCGATAGAGATAGTATGCTAAGATAAATATATTTTTGGTATTTTATAATATAGATGCAAAAAGTAAAGATGCAAATGAAAGTAGATTAAAAGCTTATATGATAAAAGATAGACCCGGGGGCCATAGGTTTCACTAGAGGCAGATAGCATAAGTATTACGGTGGGTGAACAAATTACTATCGAGCAATTGATAGAAAAGCAAATAATTATGAGATTATCTAGGCATGATCATGTATATAGGCATCACGTCCGCGATAAGTAGACCGACTCCTGCCTGCATCTACTACTATTACTCCACACATCGACCGCTATCCAGCATGCATCTAGAGTATTAAGTTCATAAGAACAGGGTAACGCATTAAGAAAGATGACATGATGTATAGGGATAAACTCATGCAATATGATATAAACCCCACCTTTTTATCCTTGATGGCAACAATACAATACGTGCGTTGCAACCCCTGCAGTCACTGGGTAAGGACACCGCAAGATTGAACCCAAAGCTAAGCACTTCTCCCATGGCAAGAAAGATCAATCTAGTAGGC
Organism: Triticum dicoccoides; assembly: GCF_002162155.2. Classification (NCBI taxonomy): domain Eukaryota; kingdom Viridiplantae; phylum Streptophyta; class Magnoliopsida; order Poales; family Poaceae; genus Triticum; species Triticum dicoccoides. The sequence continues at coordinate 595,837,057 of NC_041389.1, read as the reverse complement.
CAAACCAAACTGATAATTCGAACAGACTTGCAAAGATAACTCAATCATACATAAAAGAATTCAGAGAAGATTCAAATATTTCTCATAGATAAACTTGATCATAAACCCACAATTCATCCGATCTCGACAAACACACCGCAAAAATAATTACATCGAATAGATCTCCACAAGAGAGGGGGAGAACATGGTATTGAGATCCAAAAAGAGAGAAGAAGCCATCTAGCTAATAACTATGGACCCGAAGGTCTGTGGTAAACTACTCACAACTCATCAGATGGGCTATGGTGTTGATGTAGAAGCCCTCTGTGGTCGATTCCCCCTCCGGCAGAGCGCCGGCGAAGGCTCCAAGATGGGATCTCGCGGATACAGAAGGTTACGGCGGTGGAAATTGTTTTTCGTTGGCTCCTCGGATGTTCTCGGGGTACGTGGGTATATATAGGAGGAAGAAGTACGTCGGTGGCCGCTCATGGGGCCCAGGAGACAGGAGCGCGCCCAGGAGGGGTGGGCGCGCCCTCCTATCTCCTGGCAGCCTCGATTGCTTCTTGACTTGCACTCCAAGTCCTCTGGATCACGTTCGTTCCAAAAATCATGCTCCCGAAGGTTTCATTCCGTTTGGACTCCGTTTGATATTCCTTTTCTTTGAAATACTGAAATAGGCAAAAAAAACAGCAATACGGGCTAGTCCCAAAAATGATATAAATATGTAAAATAAAGCCCATAAACATCCAAAAGGGGTAATATAATAGCATGGAACAATCAAAAATTATAGATATGTTGGAGACGTATGAAATATTTCCCGCTATTTTTTCAGTATGTCATTCTCCTAATTGATTAATTGACACGGGTGCTAATGTGCATGTATGCGGTGACATTTCCATGTTTTCGTCTTATCAGACCGTAGGGACTTCCATCGTGCTGATGGGCAACGGTTCAAGTGCTTCTGTTCATGGTGTTGGCACGGTCGATCTGAAGTTTACTTTGGTGAAGATCGTGCGACTGAAGAGCATGCATTATGTCCCATCCGTCAATAAAAATCTTGTTAGCGGATCTCTTCTATGTAGAGATGGTTGCAAGCTTGTATTTGAGTCAAAGAGATTTGTAATAATAGTGAATCAAATGTGTGGCATTTGCGTCTCTGTCATGTTAATTTTGGTTGCATGTCGCGACTAGCCAAGTTGAACTTAATCCCTAGTTTCACCACGGTCAAGGGATCTAAGTGTCAAGTGTGTGTGCAAGCTAAGCAACCTCGTAAGTCATGCGACTGCGGAAACAAGAAATCTTGCACCACTGGAGCTCATACATTCATATCTTTGTGAAATGAATGGTGTGTTGACAAAAGGTGGAAAGAAATATTTCATGACACTGATTGATGACTCCACTAGATACTACCATGTGTATCTTCTGAAATCTAAGGATGAGGCTTTAAACTATTTCAAGATCTATAAAGCTGAAGCGGAAAACCAACTTGATCAAAAGATCAAGAGGCTTAGGTCCGATCGTGGTGGAGAGTATTTCTCAAATGAATTTGATTCTTTTTGTGCGGAACATGGTATAATCCATGAGAGGACGCCTCCCTATTCACCTCAGTCAAATGGGGTGGCTGAAAGAAAGAACCGTACTCTAACTGATTTGGTTAACGCCATGTTAGACACATCGGGTCTCTCCAAGGCATGGTGGGGGGAGACGATATTGACGGCATGTCATGTCCTAAACCGAGTTCCCACAAAGAACAATGAGATAACTTCATTCGAGGAATGGGAGAAGAAAAGGTTAAAGCTCTCTTAACTACAAACATGGGGTTGTTTGACGAAGGTCAATGTGCCAATTCCAAAGAAGCGCAAGCTAGGACGAAAGATCATGGATTGTGTTTTCCTGGGATATGCTTTTCATAGCATTGGTTATAGATTCTTGGTTGTAAAATCATGGAGTCGAATGATGTCAGTACGCCACACTTCCTTAATTGCTAATTTTGAGGACAAACAACCCTTATTATATACCCAGCCTATTACGTGTATTATTTTATAATAAAATGAATGCACTGTATAAAAAATGTGAATTTGAAGAAAGTTCATAAAATTGAAAAAGGTGCGTACAAACTTAAAAAAATTGTGAACTTGAGAGAAATTCACGAATTTGAAAAAAATCACAAAAATTAAGATAAAGTTCATGAAATTTCAAAAAAAATCACAAATTTGAAAAAATGTTTATCGATTTTGAGAAATAGTTCATCATTTTTGAAGAAAAGTTCACAAACTTAAAAAAGTTCACCGATTTTGGAAAAACATTATGAAAAAGTTTTAAAAGTTCATCGTTTTCAAAAAAAAAGTTCACCGATCTTGAAAAAAGTTCATCATTTTCAAAAAAAGTTCATCGGTTTTGAAAAAAAGTTCATCGGTTTTGAAAAATAGTTCAGCGAGTTTGGAAAATGTTCACAAAATTGAAGGAAAAATTCATCACTCTTGAAAAAAGTTTCAAATTTTAAAAAAAGTTCGGAAAACATTCAAGGAATTTGAAAAAAGGTTATTAAATTTGAAAAGGTTCATTGAATTATAAAAAAGTTCATAGAACTTTAAAAGGTTCATCAATTTTAAAAAATTGTGGATACATTTGAGAGGAAATCATCGAATGAGGAAGAAGGAAAAATACGAGAAAGAAAAAAACAGAAAAAATGAAAACAAAAAACAGAGAACAAAAAAAAAGATGATAAGGAAAAAAAGTGATGGAACTTAGTGTATAAAGTTGTTGTGGCGGGGTGGTTACCATAGTGCGATGTGAGCCCGGAGATCTTTGGTTTGAGTCCCAGCTATTACCAATTTTTGCGCCTCAAAGGATAGAGATGCGGAATGGAGGCGCGCGCGAAATGGGCCGAGCCCAGCTAAATTAGCTGAAGGCGCCTGATACGTCTGCAACGTATCTATAATTTTTGATTGTTCCATGCTATTATATTACCCCTTTTGGATGTTTATGGGCTTTATTCTACATATTTATATCATTTTTGGGACTAACCTACTAACCGGAGGCCCAGCCCATATTGCTGTTTTTGTTGCCTATATCAGTATTTCGAAGAAAAGGAATATCAAATGGAGTCCAAACGGAATGAAACCTTTGAGAGCGTTATTTTTGGAACAAATCTGATCCGGAGAGCCTGGAGTGCAAGTCAAGAAAGCTCCGAGGGCCCCACGAGATAGGAGGGCGCCCCCCTGTAGTGCGCACCCCCCTGTCTCGTGGGCCCCTCGGGCGGCCACCAACGTACTTCTTCCTCCTATATATACCTATGGACCCCGAAAACATCCAGGAGCACCACGAAACACAATTTCCACCGCCGTAACCTTCTGTATCCGCGAGATCCCATCTTGGAGCCATCGTCAGCACTCTGCCGGAGGGGGAATCGACCATGGAGGACTTCTACATCAACACCATAGCCCTTCCGATGAGTTGTGAGTAGTTTACCACAGACCTACGGGTCCATAGTTATTACCTAGATGGCTTCTTCTCTCTTTTTGGATCTCAATACAATGTTCTCCCCCTCTCTTGTGGAGATCTATTCGATGTAATCTCTTGTCGTGGTGTGTTTGCCGAGATCCGATGAATTGTGGGTTTATGATCAAGTTTATCTATTAATAATATTGGAATCTTCTCTGAATTCTTTTATGTATGATTGAGTTACCTTTGCAAGTCTCTTCAAATTATCAGTTTGGTTTGGCCTACAAGACTGATCTTTCTTGCCATGGGAGAAGTGCTTGGCTTTGGGTTCAATCTTGCGGTGATCTTACCTAGTGACAAAAAGGGTTGCAAGACACGTATTGTATTGTTGCCATCGAGGATAACAAGATGGGCTTTATATCATATTGCATGTGTTTATCCCTCTACATATGCTTGCTTAATGCGTTACTCTGTTCTTATGAACTTAATACTCTAGATGCAGGCAGGAGTCGGTCGATGTGTGGAGTAATAGTAGTAGATGCAGGCAGGAGTCGGTCTACTTGTTATGGACGTGATGCCTATATACATGATCATGCCTAGATAATCTCATAACTATGCGCTTTTCTATCAATTGCTCTACAGTAATTTGTTCACCCACCGTAATACTTATGCTATCTTGAGAGAAGCCTCTAGTGAAACCTATGGCCCCCGGGTCTATCTCTTATCATATTTGCTTTCAATCTATCTTTATTTGCATCTTTACTTTTTGCATCTATATTATAAAATACCAAAAATATATTAGTATCTCTCTATCAGATCTCACTTTCATAAGTGGTCGTGAAGGGATTGACAACCCCTTTATTGCATTGGTTGCGAGTTCTTAGTTTGTTTGTGTAGGTGCATGGGACTTTTGAGGAGCCTCCTACTGGATTGATACCTTGGTTCTCAAAACTGAGGGAAATACTTACGCTACACTTTGCTGCATCACCCTCTCCTCTTCGAGGAAAACCGATGCAAGCTCAAGATGTAGCAAGAAGGATTTCTGGCGCCGTTGCCGGGGAGGTCTTCGCTCAAGTCAAGACATACCAAGTACCCATCACAAACCCATCTCTCTCGCATTTACATTATTTGCCTCTTGTTTTCCTCTCCCCCACTTCACCCTTGCCGTTTTATTCGCCCTCTCTTTCCCAATCTCCTCCTCTCTTATCGCTTGCCTTTTCTGTTTGCTCATTGACCTTGTCGTCATGGCTAGCTCAGTTTTTATCCCTTCGTCTCCCGACTTTGAAGTTCTCCACTTCAAACAAAGACAAGGTGAAATTTTAAAAGATGCTTGGTTTAGGATGTTAGAATCTTATCGTAGTTGTGCCCTAGAAGGAGATTTCATGATTTTAATTTGCAATTTTTACATTGGGTTAACCTTACCCCACAAACAACTCCTTGATGTTGCCGCAGAAGAGGAATTTATTGAGATTGATCCTAGTTCCTCTTATGAAACTTTAGAGGGGATAGTAGGAATACTTCCCCGACAAGAAAGATCATCTTTATCTCTTGAAGGAACCCAAATTTTAAAGAACCTTCTTGAATTGCAAAAACTTGTTGAACCTTTTAAGAATATTGTTGCAAGTATCAACCGCATGAACAATTTGATCACACTTTACAATAAGCGGTTGGATGCCTTAGATCTTAGGATCTCTGAGCATGAAGGGAAACGCAAAGAGCCTCCCAAACTTGAGCATAACCCCATTAAAAATACAAGTGCCAAAGATGGCACTAGTTAGATCTATCCTCGCTTTTATGCCTAGCTAGGGGCGTTAAACGATAGCGCTAGTTGGGAGGCAACCCAATTTTTCTTTATGTTTTTTGTTTTTGCTCCTGTTTAGGAATAAATCTTGCATCTACTCTCTGTTTAGATGTGTTTTTATCTTTTAATTAGTGTTTGTGCCAAGTAGAACCTATAGGATAACCTATGATGATAGTTGATTTGATTCTGCTGAAAAACAGAAACTTTGCGCGCACGAATATAATTTTGTTAAATCACAGGAACATGCTTTTGCGTTGATTCTTTTTGCTGCTGTTCAATAGACAAATTTTCCAGGAATTCCTATTTTTGTAAGATTTTTAGAGTTCCATAAATTTGCGTTAGTTACAGATTGCTACAGATTGTTCTGTTTTTGACAGATTCTGTTTTTCGTGTGTTGTTTGCTTATTTCAATGCATCTATGGCTAGTAAGTTAGTTTATGAACCATAAAGAAGTTGGAATACAGTAGGTTTAAGACCAAAATAAATAAATAATGAGTTCATTGCAGTACCTTATGTGGTGGTTTTGTTTTCTTTCACTAACGGAGCTTATAAGATTTCCTGTTGAGTTTTGTGTTGTGAAGTTTTCAAGTTTTGGGTAAAGCTTTTATGGACAATGGAATAAAGGGTGGCAAGAGCCTAAGCTTGGGGATGCCCATGGCACCCCAATATATTCAAGAGTAGCCAAAAGCCTAAGCTTGGGGATGCCCCGGGAAGGCATCCCCTCTTTCGTCTTCGTTCATTGGTAACTTTACTTGGAGCTATATTTTTATTCGCCACATGATATGTGTTTTGCTTAGAGCGTCGTGTATTATATTAGTCTTTGCTTTTTAGTTTACCACAATCATCCTTGCTGTACACACCTTTTGGGAGAAGCCTATTTGATTAGAATTTGCTAGAATACTCTATGTGCTTCACTTATATCTTTTGAGCTTGATAGTTTTTGCTGTAGTGCTTCACTTATATCTTTTAGAGCATGACGGTGGAATAATTTTGAAGAAATTGCTAGTCTCTCATGCTTCACTTATATTATTTTGAGAGTCTTTTAGAACAGCATGGTATTTGCTATGTCAAAAAGTTGGTCCTAGAATGATGAGCATCCAAGTTGGGTATAATAAAAACTATCATAGGAAGTGCATTGGATGCTATGATCAACTTGATACTTGATAATTGTTTTGAGATATGGAGGTTGTAATATTAGAGTCATGATAGTTGAGGTGATTATGAAAAATACTTGTGTTAAGGGTTGTGATTCCCGTAGCATGCATGTATGGTGAACCGCTTTGTGATGAAGTTGGAGCACAATTTTATTTATTGATTGTCTTCCTTATGACTGGCGGTCGGGGACGAGCGATGGTCTTTTCCTACCAATCTATCCCCCTAGGAGCATGCGCGTAGTGCTTTGATTTTTGATGACTTCTAGATTTTTGCAATAAGTATATGACTTCTTTTGACTAATGTTGAGTCCATGGATTATACGCACCCTTTCACCCTTCCATCATTGCTAGCCTCTCTTGTGCCACGTAATTTTCGCCGGTACCATAAACCCTTTATTTACCTTCCTCAAAACAGCCACCATACCTACCTATTATGGCATTTTCATAGCCATTCCGAGATATATTGCGATGCAACTTTCCACCGTTCCGTTCATATGTCACACATTACTTTTGTCATATTGCTCTTTGCATGATCATGTAGTTGACATCGTATTTGTGGCAAGGCCACCTTCATAATTTTCATACATGTCGCTCTTGAGTCATTGCATATCCCGGTACACCGCCGGAGGCATCATATAGTCATATCTTGTTCTAGCTTTGAATTGTAAATCCATAAAAGTGTGATGATCTTCATTATTAGAGCATTGTCCTCGTGAGGAAAGGATGATGAAGGCTATGATACACCCACAAGTCGGTATGAGACTTCGGACTTTACAAAAAGAAAAAAAGAAAGAGAAAGGCCAAAAACAAAAAAAAGAAGGCCAAAGAGAAAAAAAGAGAAAAAAAGAAGAGAAAAAGAAAAAGAAATATAAAATGAGAGAAAAAGAGAGAAGGGACAATGCTACTATCTCTTTTTCCACACTTTTAAATACATTAAAACTGAGCACTTTTCCAGCCCTCTTAGGGCATCACCGCTCCCAGCCATTTAATCGCCAGTTTGAAGCATTTTTGGCTGTTAGATGAGGTGTGAATCGCTCCTAATCGGGTTTAGTTCGCTAATAACAATTGCTAACCATCCTGGGCCGCTACTCCGGTCGCTTTTTTGAGCGCTCGGGATAAATTGGGCCTAATGGGCCTCTAGCAATCTCCTTACAGACATGATGTTACCGAACCCCTAAAAAAATACCTAGAGTACGAGCGAAGGAGGCACGACGACACGGGTCTCCGCTGCCGCCTCTGTCGATCTCCTCTTCCCTCTGGGCTGCTGCTACTCTTGCATTTCCGCTCATCCCCAAACCGCGTCCCTCCCCCCTCCCCTCTTACGACCAAGGATGAATCATTGGTGTGCTGCCACCTTAAGTGAGACGTCGCCGATGCGCATGGAAGATGCGAAGGGGCAGAACTATACACGCAACCGACAACCCCTATTGAGGCCGCAGCGGCGGACGCCCCTTGACGGGCAGGCGATGAGAACGGCGGGGCGAAGAACTCTCACGTCCTGATTCCAGTTTGATGTCGCATTTGACAGCCGACGGCAGGGAGAAGGTCAAGGCTATGGTATATCGTGAAACTCTTCCCTACACACCTGATTCCATTTCACTTCATGATGCTGCCGCTAACACCCATCCTGAATTTAACAGCAACCAAGAAGTAGGATTATCCCTCCGATTCTATCAATTTTGCAGTCGTTGTGTCCGTGTTGTGTTCGTTGGCCGGTGAGCATCCACGTTTCCCTTCCCCTTTCATTTCAAAATTCAGATGTATGATTTTTTGGTACAAGCAGGTACTGTGCTTGAGCTCCTACTTCACAGTACTAATTTACACGTCAGACAAGTAACTAATTGTATATATTGTGCAGATTCAGGTTTGCATATGGGGATTCTAATGTGGATTTTTGATTTTCAGTACAAGTAATTGGGTTCCTGGTTGTATTGCCATTTCTATCTGTACATACATCCAATTTCTAAGCATTAGAGGTACACAGTCCAGTTAACCAGAAGGCTTTGATTCTTTTCCCTTCGGCATTAGTCTGTACTATACTCTTGTGCATGTTTTCTCCCTGCCACTTGTCTCCTATGTAGCTCTCTGAATCCTGCTAGCATGTAGATGACTTATTTGGCCTTCTGGAAGATGTCTCTTGATTCATGTAAGTATTTTTTGATCAAGCTGACCTGTTAAATTTTCATATGGCTCTTCATTCATTTCAGATTTTACACATGCTCTAGCTACTCATTAGTCCAAGCTAATTGGTGTTTCATATACTGATTCATGTTGAATGTGGCGTATAGATGAAACCAAACAAGAGGCTCAAAGCCATATTCTATGTGTTACAATTTTTTTTAATGTCTAATATATTTGTCAGCTTATGCAACTTTAATTTTATGTTTAATAATTTTGCAAAATATTGCAGAAACTCGAGATGGTTGGTGTGGATTATGAGCACACAAGCACACCTTGCCGCTGGTTGGTGTTGATTCGTGAAGCAGGAGCCTCTCCTTCAGAGAGGCGGCAGGTGGGAGAAAGATTGACAAAGTGGTGGTGTCCGGCAGCTGTGAGGACCACGGTGAGCCTCTCCTTCAGTGAACTTTGTTCCTTGAGTTGATCATACGGCTGAAGAAAATAACATGGGAAGCTATTATTATATTAATAATGTACATATAAACTATGTTAGTTCCTTTGAAGAAAATAACATGTGAATACTTTTTTATTAATGTATAGCATATGTCGACTTTGATGATTTGTGCCTATCAAGTGTTAAGATTTTATTTATTTTTCTTTAAGAAAGGAAGCTATTTTCTGTATTGTACCAATATATTCCAAGGTTCTTTTATTATTGTACAACATATGTCGAGTTTGCTGATTTGTGCCTATCAAGTTTTAAGATTCAATTTTCTTTTAGGGAAGGAGTTATTTTCTATACTGTTTATTCATATAGAAAGAATCTTAAATTCAGTATCCCATGTGGAATGTGATTGTGTGGTCAAAATTAAACTCTATGGCATACTTGTGATTGTTTGGTCAAATTAATTTGTCAACTAAAATATTTTTAAGTGTGCTGCATTGAGCATTTTGTTTGGCATATTTGGACCATTTGGATAATGCAAAGCTTACCTTGTGTGCATGTAATATATATATTTGCACAAAGAACATATCTTAGTATTGTATTGAACTTTAGACTGGACAATAACGGAGGATTATAATTCAAGCTCTTTTTTGTGAATGAATTAAAGCTTGATATCTAAGAAATACTACTTAAACCTTTGGCGAAGCAATGGTTTTTCAATTGGTATATGTACTGTTTTGTCGCTCAATATATTTGTTTGATGTAGGAGAACAGAAACTACTAGATTTTGAAGAATTTATCAGTCTACACAACCACCAATCAATAAAGAGCATAAAAATAAGGGAAAATGTGTGCCTCATGATCGGAAGGTTAAACAACCAACCAAGTACAATCAACAAGAGAAACCAAGATTGCACAAGGTGACCTATGTGCTTATGGTTTTTGTGCTTAGAAAGGTCGTTCGAGGCTGACCGTGTGTTGCCTTCAGAGTTCTCTGTGTTTTTGCTACAACTTCTAGCATATAAGAACACACCAATGATCAGGTTTTGCTGATTTACCTTACGGGAGACATTTGATATATGTTTCATTGTATATATTTAAATAAATTCCTTTTATGCCACCAGAAAAAAGACGTGCATGGCAACGTACGGGTGTTCGGTCATCGACGTACTAATAGAGCACCAAAATTTCATTTTGGCAAGATGTGATTTCTGAGGAAATTCCATCTATTTTTTGTTCGAGAATCAGTTATACTACCTTAATGATTCATGATGATGATGATGATGATAATATCTTTCTACATATATGGTATGGGGGCCTAATAATGTTTAAATTTTGTATCAGGCACAAAATTGTTGAGTTAATGCCCTGGTTGGACTCCACTAACATATTCCTACAAAAAGATATACTAATTAAGTTACATGTTATATCACAATTCATATACTAATTTTGTTAAGATTAACATACCTCTAATATCATTCCATCTATCACTAACATTATAGTGCCAAAGTAGACGGGCGCAGCAATGCGCGCCTTCAATGATCTAGTGTGCTTCAAAATAGCACCATGATCTTCATGATAGAGAGTCTCATATGTTGTCACTTTCATATACTAGTGGGAATTTTTCATTATAGAACTTGGCTTGTATATTCCAATGATGGGCTTCCTCAAAAGTGCCCTAGGTCTTCGTGAGCAAGCGAGTTGGATGCACACCCACTTAGTTTCTTTTGTTGAGCTTTCATATATTTATAGCTCTAGTGCATCTGTTGCATGGCAATCCCTACTCAATCACATTGATATCTATTAATGGGCATCTCCATAGCCCGATGATACGCCTAGTTGATGTGAGACTATCTTCTCCTTTTTTGTCTTCTCCACAACCACCATTCTATTTCACATATAGTGCTATGTCCATGGCTCACGCTCATGTATTGCGTGAAAGTTGAAAAAGTTTGAGATTATTAAAGTATGAAACAATTGCTTGGCTTGTCATTGGGGTTGTGCATGATTAAACTTGTGTGATGAAGATAGAGCAACAGCCAGATTATATGATTTTGTAGGGATAACTTTCTTTAGCCATGTTATTTTGAGAAGACATGATTACTTTGATTAGTATGCTTGAAGTATTACTATTTCTTATAGCAATATGAACTTTTATTTTGTATTCATTTGGATCTGAACATTCATGCCACAATGAAGAAAATTACATTATGAATTATGCTAGGTAGCATTCCACATCAAAAATTCTCTTTTTATCATTTACCTACTCGAGGACGAGCAAGAATTAAGCTTGGGGATGCTTCATACGTCTCCAACGTATCTATAATTTTTTATTGTTCCATGCTATTATATTACCCCTTTTGGATGTTTATGCGCTTTATTCTACATATTTATATCACTTTTGGGACGAACCTACTAACCGGAGGCCTAGCCCATATTGCTGTTTTTTTGCCTATTTCAGTATTTCGAAGAAAAGGAATATCAAACGGAGTCCAAACGGAATGAAACCTTCGGGGCGTTATTTTTGGAACAAATCTTATCCGGAGAGCCTGGAGTGCAAGTCAAGAAAGCTCTAAGGGCCCCACGAGATAGGAGGGCGCCCCCCCCCCCCTGTAGGACGCGCCCCCCTGTCTCGTGGGCCCCTCGGGCGGCCACCGACGTACTTCTTCCTCCTATATATACCTACGGACCCCGAAAACATCCAGGAGCACCACGAAACACAATTTCCACCACCGTAACCTTCTGTATCCGCGAGATCCCATCTTGGAGCCTTCACCGGCACTCTGCCGGAGGGGGAATCGACCATGGAGGGCTTCTATATCAACACCATAGCCCTTCCAATGAGTTGTGAGTAGTTTACCGCAGACCTACGGGTCCATAGTTATTAGCTAGATGGCTTCTTCTCTTTTTTTGGATCTAAATACAATGTTATCCCCCTCTCTTGTGGAGATCTATTCGATGTAATCTCTTTTTGCGGTGTGTTTGTCGAGATCCGATGAATTGTGGGTTTATGATCAAGTTTATCTATGAATAATATTGGAATCTTCTCTGAATTCTTTTATGTATGATTGAGTTATCTTTGCAAGTCTCTTCGAATTATCAGTTCGGTTTGGCCTACTAGATTGATCTTTCTTGCCATGGGAGAAGTGCTTAGCTTTGGGATCAATCTTGCGGTGATCTTACCCAGTGACAGAAAGGGTTGCAAGACACGTATTGTATTGTTGCCATCGAGGATAACAAGATGGGGTTTATATCATATTGCATGTGTTTATCCCTCTACATCATGTCATCTTGCTTAATGCGTTACTCCGTTCTTATGAACTTAATACTCTAGATGCAGGCAGGAGTCGGTCGATGTGTGGAGTAATAGTAGTAGATGCAGGCAGGAGTCGGTCTACTTGTTATGGACGTGATGCCTATATACATGATCATGCCTAGATAATCTCATAACTATGCGCTTTTCTATCAATTTCTTGACAGTAATTTGTTCACCCACCGTAATAATTATGCTATCTTGAGAGAAGCCTCTAGTGAAACCTATGGCCACCGGGTCTATCTCTTATCATATTTGCTTTCAATCTATCTTTATTTGCATCTTTACTTTTTGCATCTATATTATAAAATACCAAAAATATATTATTATCTCTCTATCAGATCTCACTTTCGTAAGTGGCCGTGAAGGTATTGACAACCCCTTTATTGCGTTGGTTGCGAGTTCTCTGTTTGTTTGTGTAGGTGCGTGGGACTTTTGAGGAGCCTCCTACTGGATTGATACCTTGGTTCTCAAAACTGAGGGAAATACTTACGCTACACTTTGCTGCATCACCCTCTCCTCTTCGAGGAAAACCGACGCAAACTCAAGATGTAGCAGCGCCGGTTTGCGGAAACAAGCTATAACCGCAGGCGCCAAATAGTAAATGCCAAAAAACTACTCATAGCTACTCCCTGGCGTGTGCAGAAGCTAGCGTGTAGATGCTCTAACTACTCAGTAGAAGTCCCAAAAAAAACTACTCCCTGGCTTGAGTAGAAGCTAGCATTGCGATTGTGGGCTCTTGAGCATGCAATAGAACAAGCGCTGGCGTGTGTGTAGTTCCCTGAAGACCGGTTCCAACATAAATAGTTGCTCCATACACAACATTCTTGATTCCAAGTTAAATTATAGATTGCTGGTTCAGTGCTATCGCAACTCGCAAGATGGCTACGGCTAGTCATTCTTACAAAACCCTTATACGAGTAATTTACAGATAGTGGCTAGCCTGACTCTGCTCACAAAATCACAAGTTTATATGCTATGTAATCAGCACCACACAAATCATGCCTTATGACGCCAACAAGCTCGGCGATCAGAGGCTCTGAAACACGTCGTGCATGGTCGGGTGCGGCCTGCAGACGGCCTCCAACGGCACAACCTTGGGGATAGTGAGCCCTCCGTCCTCGGTCATATATGTTACGAGTAATTTACAGATAGTGGCTAGCCTGACTCCGCTCACAAAGTCAAAAGTTTATTTGCTACGACATCAGCACCACACAGATCATGCCTTATAACGCCAACAAGCTCGGCGATCAGAGGCTCCGAAGCACGTCGCGCATGGCCGAGCGCGACCTGCAGACGGCCTCAAACGGCACAACCTAGGGGATAGTGAGCCCTCCGCCATCCATCATATACGTTACGAGTAATTTACAGATAGTGACTAGCCTGACTCTGCTCACAAAGTCACAAGTTTATTTGCTACAACATCAGCACCACACATATCATGATTTATGACGCCAACAAGCTCGGCGATCAGAGGCTCTGAAGCACATCATGAGGGAAATATGCCCTAGAGGCAATAATAAAGTTGTTATTTATATTTCCTTATATCATGATAAATGTTTATTATCCATGCTAGAATTGTATTAACCGGAAACTTAGTACATGTGTGAATATATAGACAAACATAATGTCACTAGAATGCCTCTGCTTGACTAGCTCGTTGAATCAAAGATGGTTAAGTTTACTAGCCATAGACATGAGTTGCGATTTGATTAACGGGATCACATCATTAGAGAGTGATGTGATTGACTTGACCCATTCCGTTAGCTTAGCACTTGATCGTTTAGTTTACTGCTATTTCTTTCTTCATGACTTATACATGTTCCTATGACTATGAGATTATGCAACTCCCGATTACATGAGGAACACTTTGTGTGCTACCAAACGTCACAACGTAACTGGGTGATTATAAAGGTGCTCTACAGGTGTCTCCAATGGTACTTGTTGAGTTAGCATAGATCGAGATTAGGATTTGTCACTCCGATTTTCGGAGAGGTATCTATGGGCCCTCTCGGTAATACTCATCACTATAAGCCTTGCAAGCATTGTGACTAATGAGTTAGTTGCGGGATGAAGTATTTCGGAACGAGTAAAGAGACTTGCCGGTAACGAGATTGAACTAGGTATGATGATACCGACGATCGAATCTCGGGCAAGTAACATAACGATGACAAAGGGAACAACGTATGTTGTTATGCAGCTCGACCGATAAAGATCTTTGTAGAATATGTAGGAGCCAATATGGGCATCCAGGTTCCGCTATTGGTTATTGGCGAGAGAGGTGTCTCGGTCATGTCTACATAGTTCTCGAACCCGTAGGGTCCGCACGCTTAATGTTCATTGACGATATAGTACTATATGAGTTATGTATGTTGGTGATCGTATGTTGTTCTAAGTCCCGGATATGATCACGGACATGACCAGCAACTCTGAAATGGTCTGGAGATAAAGATTGATATATGGGATAACAGTGTTTGGTCTCCAGAAGGGTTCCGGAATTCACTGGAAGGGGTTCCGGTTGTTTCCTGAAATGTTTGGGTACGAGAACACTTTATTTGGGCAAAAGGGGAAAGCCCACAAGGTTTTTGGAAAGCGCAAAAGGAAGTTTTGCGGAGTCTAGGGGCTAGATGCCATGGTCCCTGGCGTATGGGTCCAGACGCCAGGAACCCTGGCGTCTGGCCCTGGAGTCCGAGAAGGACTCTTGCCTTTCGGGTGAAACCGACTTTGTGGAGGCTTTTACTCCAAGTTTCGACCCCAAGGCTCAACATATAAATAGAGGAGCAGGGCTAGCACCAAAGAGACATCAAGAAACAACAAGCCGTGTGCCGGCAACCCCGTCCACTCTAGTTTATCCTCCGTCATAGTTTCCGTAGTGCTTAGGTGAAGCCCTGCGGAGATTGTTCTTCACCAACACCGTCATCACGCCGTCGTGCTGCCGGTACTCATCTACTACTTCGCCCGTCTTGCTGGATCCAGAAGGCGAGGGCGTCATTGAGCTGAACGTGCGCTGAACGTGGAGGTGTCCTATGTTCGGTAGTTGATCGGGGCAGATTGTGAAGGTGTACAACTACATCAATCGCGTTGATAAATGCTTCCGCTTAGCGATCTTCAAGCGTATGAAGATACACTTCCCCTCTTGTTTCTATGCATCACATAGATAGATATTGCATGATCATAGGAATTTTTTTGAAATTACCAAGTTCCCCAACAGTGGCATCCGAGCCAGGTTTATGCATAGATGTTATATGCACGAGTAGAACACAAGTGAGTTGTGGGCGATATTAGTCATACTGCTTACCAGCATGTCATACTTTGATTCGCGGTATTGTTGGATGAAGCGGCCCGGACCGACATTACGCGTACGCTTATGCGAGACTGGTTCTACCGACGTGCTTCGCACACAAGTGGCTAGAGGGTGTCAGTTTCTCCAACTTTATTTGAATCGAGTGTGGCTACGCCCGGTCCTTGTGAAGGTTAAAACAACACAGACTTGACGAAATATCGTTGTGGTTTTGATGCGTAGGTAAGAACGGTTCTTGCTTAACCCGTAGCAGCCACGTAAAACTTGCAACAACAAAGTAGAGGACGTCTAACTTGTTTTTGCAGGGCTTGTCGTGATGTGATATGGTCAAGATGTGATGAGATATAAATTGTTGTATGAGATGATCATGTTTTGTTGAAGTTATCGGCAACTGGCAGAAGCCTTATGGTTGTCTCTTTATTGCATAAGATGCAAGCGCCAAATAATTGCTTTACTTTATCGCTATGCGATAGCAATAGTTGCAAGAACAATAGTTGGCGAGATGAGCATGTGATGACACATTGATATAGATCAAGATGATGGAGATCATGTTGTCATGCCGGTGACGATGGAGATCATGACGATGCTTTGGAGATGGAGATCAAAGGCACAAGATGATGATGGCCATATCATGTCACATATTTTGATTGCATGTGATGTTTATCTTTTATACATCTTATTTTGCTTAGTTCGGCGGTAGCTTTATAAGATGATCTCTCACTAAATTTCAAGGTGTAAGTGTTCTCCCTGAGTATGCACCGTTGCCAAAGTTCCTCGTGCTGGGACACCACGTGATGATCGGGTGTGATAAGCTTTACGTTCACATACAACGGGTGCAAGCCAGTTTTGCACACGCAGAAATACTCGGGTTAAACTTGACGAGCCTAGCATATGCAGATATGGCCTCGGAACACTGGAGACCGAAAGGTCGAGTGTGAATCATATAGTAGATATGATCAAAATAGTGATGTTCACCATTGAAAACTACTCCATCTCACGTGATGATCGGACATGGTTTAGTTGATTTCGATCACGTGATCACTTAGATGATTAGAGGGATGTCTATCTAAGTGGGAGTTCTTAAGTAATATGATTAATTGAACTTCAATTTATCATGAACTTAGTCATGATAGTATTTTGCAAATAATGTTGTAGATCAATAGCTCGCGTTGTTGCTTCCCTATGTTTTATATGTGTTCCTAGAGAAAACTAAGTTTAAATATGATAGTAGCAATGATGCGGACTGGGTCCGTGATCTGAGGTTTATCCTCATTGCTGCATAGAAGAATTATGTCCTTGATGCACCGCTAGGTGCGGACCTATTGCAGGAGCAGATGCAGACATTATGAACGTTTGGCTAGCTCAATATGATGACTACTTGATAGTTTAGTGCACCATGCTTAATGGCTTAGAATCGGGACTTCAAAGACGTTTTGAACGTCATGGACCATATGAGATGTTCCAGGAGTTGAAGTTAATATTTCAAGCAAATACCCGAGTTGAGAGATATGAAGTCTCCAACAAGTTCTATAGCTAAAAGGTGGAGAAGAATAGCTCAAGCAGTGAGCATGTGCTCAGATTGTCTGGGTACTACAATCGCTTGAATCAAGTGGGAGTTAATCTTCCAGATAAGATAGTGATTGACAGAGTTCTCTAGTCACCATCACCAAGTTAGTAGAACTTCGTGATGAACTATAGTATGCAAGGGATGACGAAAACGTTTCCCGAGCTTTTCATGATGATGAAATTGATGAAGGTAGAAATCAAGAAAGAGCATCAAGTGTTGATGATTAACAAGACCACTAGTTTCAAGAAAAGGGCAAACGGAAAGAAAGGGGACTTCATGTAGAATGGCAAGCAATTTATCATTTCCGTGAAGAAGCCCAAAGCTAGACTAAAGCCTGAAACTGAGTGCTTCTGCTGCAAACGAAATGGTCACTGGAAGCGGAAATGCCCTGAATATTTGGTGGATAAGAAGGATGGCAAAGTAAACAAGGGTACATTTGATATACAGGTTATTGATGTGTACCTTACTAGTGTTTATAGTAGCCCCTGGGTATTTGATACTTGTTCGGTTGCTAAAATTTAGTAACTCGAAACAGGAGTTACAGAATAAACAGAGACTAGTTGAGGGTGAAGTGATGATGTGTGTTGGAAGTGGTTCCAAGATTGATATGATCATCATCGCACACTCCCTATACTTTCAGGATTAGTGTTGAACCTAAATAAATGTTATTTGGCGTTTGCGTTGAGCATGGATATGATTTGATCATGTTTATTGCAATAGGTTATTCATTTAAAGTCAGAGAATAATTGTTGTTCTGTTTATATGAATAAAACCTTCAAGGGTAATACACCCAATGAAAATAGTTTGTTGGATCTCGATCGTGGTAATACACATATTCATAATATCGATGCCAAAAGATGCAAAGTTGATAATGGATAGTGCAACTTATTTGTGGCACCGCCGTTTGGGTCATATCGGTGTAAAGCGCATGAAGAAACTCCGTAAAGATGGACTTTTGGAATCACTTGATTATGAATCATTTGATGTTTGCGAACCGTGCCTTATGGGCAAGATGACTGAAACTCCGTTCTCCGGAACAATGGAATGAGCTACTGACTTATTGGAAATAATACATACCGATGTATGCAGTCCAATGAGTGTTGATGCTCATGGCGGGTATCATTATTTTCTGACCTTCACAAGATGATTTGAGCAGATATGAGTATATCTACTTAATGAAACATAAGTCTGAAACATTTGAAAAGTTCAAAGAATTTCAGAGTGAAGTGGAGAATCATCGTAACAAGAAAATAAAGTTTCTCCGATCTGATTGTAGGGGAGAATATTTGAGTTACGAGTTTGGCCTTCATTTTAAACAATGTGGAATAGTTTCACAGCTCATGCCACCTGGAACACCACAGCGTAATGGTGTGTCCGAACGTCGTAACCGCACTTTATTGGATATGGTGCGATCTATGATGTCTGTTACCGATTTACCAATATCGTTTTTGGGCTATGCATTAGAGACAGCTACATTCACTTTAAATAGGGCACCATCAAAATCCATTGAGACGACGCCTTATAAACTATTGTTTGGCAAGAAACCAAAATTGTCGTTTCTTATAGTTTGGGGCTGCGATGCTTATGTGAAAAAGTTTCAACCTGATAAGCTCAAACCCAAATCGGAGAAGTGTGTCTTCATAGAATACCCAAAGGAAACTGTTGGGTACACCTTATATCACAAATCCGAAGGTAATATATTCATTTCTAAGATGGATCCTTTCTAGAGAAGGAGTTTCTCTCGAAAGAAGTGAGTGGGAGGAAAGTAGAGCTTGATAAGGTAATTGTACCTTCTCCCAAATTGGAAAGTAGTTCATCACAGAAATTAGTTCTAGTGATTCCTACACCAATTAGTGAGGAAGCTAATGATGATGATCATGAAACTTCATATCAAGTTACCATAGAACCTCGTAGGTCTTCCAGAGTATGGTCTGCACCAGAGTGGTACGGTAATCCTGTTCTAGAAGTCATGTTACTAGACCATGATGAACCTACAAACTATGAGGAAGCAATGATGAGCCCAGATTCCTCGAAATGGCTTGAAGGCCATGAAATCTGAGATGGGATCCATGTATGAGAACAAAGTGTGGACTTTGGTGGACTTGCCCGATGATCGGCAAGCCATAGAAAATAAATGGATCTTCAAGAGGAAGACAGACACTGATAGTAGTGTTACTATATACAAAGCTAGAATTGTCGCAAAAGGTTTTTGACAAGTTCAATGTGTTGACTACGATGAGAGTTTCTCACTCATATCTATGCTTAAGTCTATCCGAATCATATTAGCAATTGCCACATTTTATGAAATCTGGCAAATGGATGTCAAAAACTGCATTCCTTAATGAATTTATTAAAGAAGAGTTGTATATAATGCAACCAAAAGGTTTTGTCAATCCTAAAGGTGCTAACAAAGTGTGCAAGCTCCAGTGATCCATCTATGGAATGGTGCAAGCATCTCGGAGTTGGAATATACACTTTGATGAGTTGATCAAAACATATATTTTTATACAGACTTGCGGTGAAGCCTATATTTACAGGAAAGTGAGTGGGAGCACTACAGCCTTTCTGATAAGAAATAATGTAGAATTTTCTGGAAAGCATAAAGGAGTGTTTGAAAGGAGTTTTTCAAAGAAAGACCTCGGTGAAGCTGCTTACACATTGATCATCAAGATCTGTAGAGATAGATCAAGACACTTGATAAGATTTTTCAATGAGTGCATACCTTGATAAGATTTTGAAGTAGTTCAAAATGGAACAACCAAAGAAGGAGTTCGTGCCTATGTTGCAAGGTGTGAAGTTGAGTAAGACTCAAAACCCGACCATGGCAGAAAATAGAAAGAGAATGATAAGTCATTCCCTATGCCTCAGTCATAGGTTCTATAAAGTATGCTATGATGTGTACCAGACCTATTGTGTACCTCATCGGGAGTTTGGCAAGAGGGTACAATAGTGACCTAGGATTAGATCACTGGACATCGGTCAAAATTATCCTTAGTGGAATAAGGAAATGTTTCTCGATTATGGAGGTGATAAAAGAGTTCGTCATAAACAATTACATCGGTGCAAGCTTTTACACCGATCCATATGACTCTAAATCTCAATCTGGATACGTATTGAAAGTGGGGGTAATTAGCTAGAGTAGCTCCGTGCAGAGCATTGTAGACATAGAATATTTGCAAAATACATACGATTCTGAATGTGACAGACCAGATGACTAAACTTCTCTCACGAGCAAAACATGATCATACCTTAGTACTCTTTGGGTGTTAATCACATACAGATGTGAATATTGGTGTTAAATCACATGGTGATGTGAACTAGATTATTGACTCTAGTGCAAGTGGGAGACTGAAGGAAATATGCCCTAGAGGCAATAATAAAGTTGTTATTTATATTTCCTTATATCATGATAAATGTTTATTATTCATGCTAGAATTGTATTAACCGGAAACTTAGTACATGTGTGAATACATAGACAAGCATAATGTCACTAGAATGCCTCTACTTGACTAGCTCGTTGAATCAAAGATGGTTAAGTTCCCTAGCCATAGACATGAGTTGTCATTTGGTTAACTGGATCACATCATTAGAGAATGATGTGATTGACTTGACCCATTTCGTTAGCTTAGCACTTGATCGTTTTAGTTTACTACTATTGCTTTCTTCATGACTTATACATGTTCCTATGACTATGAGATTATGCAACTCCCGATTACAGGAGGAACACTTTGTGTGCTACCAAACGTCACAAGTAACTGGGTGATTATAAAGGTGCTCTACAGGTGTCTCCAATGGTACTTGTTGAGTTAGCATAGATCGAGATTAGGATTTGTCACTCTGATTGTCGGAGAGGTATCTCTGGGCCCTCTCGGTAATACTCATCACTATAAGCCTTGCAAGCATTGTGACTAATGAGTTAGTTGCGGGATGAAGTGTTATGGAACGAGTAAAGAGACTTGCCGGTAACGAGATTGAACTAGGTATGATGATACCGACGATCGAATCTCAGGCAAGTAACATACCGATGACAAAGGGAACAACGTATGTTGTTATGCGGTTCGATCGATAAAGATCTTCGTAGAATATGTAGGAGCCAATATTGGCATCCAGGTTCCGCTATTGGTTGTTGACCAGAGAGGTGTCTCGGTCATGTCTACATAGTTCTCGAACCCGTAGGGTCCGCACGCTTAACGTTCGTTGACGATATAGTATTATATGAGTTATGTATGTTGGTGACCGTATGTTGTTCGGAGTTCCGGATATGATCACGGACATGACGAGGAACTCCGGAATGGTCCGGAGATAAAGATTGATATATGGGATAATAGTGTTTGGTCTCTGGAAGGGTTCCGGATGTTTCCCGAAATGTTTGGGTACGAGAACATTTTATTTGGGCCAAAGGGGAAAGCCCATAAGGTTTTTGGAAAGTGCAAAAGGAAGTTTTGCGGAGTCCAGGGGCCAGACGCCAGGGTCCCTGGCGTCTGGGTCCAGATGCCGGGAACCCTGGTGTCTGGCCCTGGAGTCCGAGAAGGACTCTTGCCTTTCGGGTGAAACCGACTTTGTGGAGGCTTTTACTCCAAGTTTCGACCCCAAGGCTCAACATATAAATAGAGGGGCAGGGCTAGCACCAAAGAGACAACAAGAAACCAAGCCGTGTGCCGGCAACCCCGTCCCCTCTAGTTTATCCTTTGTCATAGTTTTCGTAGTGCTTAGGTGAAACCCTGCAGAGATTGTTCTTCACCAACACTGTCATCACGCCGTCGTGCTGCCGGTACTCATCTACTACTTCGCCCGTCTTGCTGGATCAAGAAGGTGAGGACGTCATCGAGCTGAACGTGTGCTGAACGCGGAGGTGTCGTACGTTCGGTACTTGATCGGGGCGGATCGTGAAGGTGTACGACTATATCAACCGCGATGATAAATGCTTCTGCTTAGCGATCTTTAAGGGTATGAAGATACACTTCCCATCTTGTTGTTATGCATCACATAAATAGATATTGCGTGATCGTAGGAATTTTTTTTGAAATTACCACATTCCCCAACACGTCGCGCATGGCCGGGCGCGGCCTGCAGACGGCCTCCAACGGCACAACCTTGGGGATAGTGAGCCCTCCGTCCTCTGTCATATACGTTACGAGTAATTTACAGATAGTGGCTAGCCTGACTCTGCTCATAAAGTCACAAGTTTATTTGCTACAACATCAGCACCACACAGATCATGCCTTATGACGCCACCAAGCTCGGCGATCAGAGGCTCTGAAGCACATCGTGCATGGCCGGGCGCGGCCTGCAGACGGCCTCCAACGGCACAACCTTGGGGATAGTGAGCCCTCCGCCCTCCGTCATGTCCACCTCCGCGCCATCCACGCGCTCCCAGTCAAAGCACTGTACCAGCGTGGCCAGCACCATGCCGATGGTCCGCAGCGCCAGCGTCTCCCCGGGGCACCGCCGCCGGCCCATCCCGAACGGGATCATGAACCGCCCCTCGGCCTTCCCGTCCTCGAACCGCTCCGGGACGAACTCCAGCGGCCGCTCCCACGCTGCCGGGTCCCGGTGGATGGCGTACGCGTTCACCATCAGCACCGTGCCGCTCGGCACGTTGTAGCCGCCCACCTTGCAGTCCGCAGATGACTGATGCGGCAGCAGCATCGGCGCCGCCGGGTACAGCCGCAGCGTCTCGCTCACGATGCACTGCAGGTAGGCGAGGCGCGGCACGTCGTCGGCGGTCACCAGCCGGGAGGTCCCGACGGCCGCGTCGATCTCGACCTGCGCCTTCCGCAGCGCCGCCGGGTGGTTCAGCAGCAGCGACATCGCCCACTCCGTCGTCGTCGACGTGGTCTCCGTTCCAGCCCCAAATAAATTCTGCACATAGTTCATTGAGAAAACGAGGGTTATTGGTGAGATCGTGACGCGAGTTTTAGATTATCGGATCCGGGAAAAGAGACAAAATCGTGTGGGTGTACTACTGTATCACATAGCTCAACAGTCAAAGTCTCCCAAAGATGCCGGCCTGTGTACTGACATGACATGTTGGATTCATCCAATAAGTGATAGTATGGCCTTATCTACCGTGCTAGCTAGCTAGTGACCACTGACCACTGAACCCATATACACCACGATAGTATTCTGGCCCCATCTCCCCTACATAAAGGCCCTACGTCGGGTGGCTTCTATTTCACGATGCATGGTAAAAAAAAACGTGTAGAGTAATGGCTAGACTGACTCAATATTGTATATGCAGCTAATGCCACCTCGGTGAGAGGTCGGTGGACTGATACAGTGAACAATACAAGACCGCACTGAAAGGCCCTCACTTCGCTGATGATGTTGGTATCTTGGGAGATTTGGAAGGAAAATGCGAGAGTTTTTCGCAACACCGCCGCACCTACCATGTTAATTGTCAGGAGGATCAAGGGAGAGGCCTATCTTTGGGCTTTAGTGGGTGCGAAATACTCCCTCCGTTCGAATTTACTTGTCTCGAAAATGGATGTATTTAGATGTATTTTAGTTCTAGATACATTCATTTCCGAGACAAGTAATTCCAAACGGAGGGAGTACTTGAGTAATGTAATGCCGTGAGAGCAGTTGTTTTCTTCCCACGTTGCGGGCATAAATGTAAACCTTCTTTCTTAATCAATGAAAATGACAAATCTTTTGCATTGTTTAAAAAAATATGTATCCAATTGTCCCGGTGAAGAAAAACTAAGACAAAGAAGTGCGAATTAACTTGGATTAGTGAGAAAGAGGGAGAGAGTTGGAAAAGGGAGAACTCACCGCACAGAGAGCCATGGTCAAACAATAGTTGTCATGTGTGTTTATCTAGTTATTACGTGTGGTTAATCACAGTTGCTATGTATGTTTACCTGAGTGCCACGTACTAGCAAACGAGTCATAGTTGCCATGTGTGTTTACCTAGTTGTCATGTACGCGCAACTGCAGTTATCATCCAACAACGTACGACTGTCGTGTCAGCGTAAAGCAGTTCGCCCACACTCGCCCATACAGCGCAGCTGACAACCGCGTGTTGTGGGGACCTCTCCAACGCCCACACTCCGGCCTTATCCTACATGGCACGCGAAAACTGTCTCGGTGTGTCAAGATTCCTGCAAACTTAACTGAACGGTGATTCAGGCGTGTGGGCAAGTTGCAATGTTGCCACATGTGTGGGCGTTAGTGTTTTCAAAAGAAAATAGTAATGACCCACGCTGTTGTCTGTCCGATGACTTGGACGAGTAAAATGTCCACTGACGATGCCACTGACTTAGTGAAGAAAAACTAAGACAAATAGTACTCCCTCCGTCCGAAAATACTTGTCATCAAAATGGACAAAAAAAATGTATTTAAAACTAAAATACATCTAGATACATCCTATTTTATTCATTTTGATGACAAGTATTTCCGGACGGAGGGAGTAAGTGGTAATTAACTTGGATTAGAGAGACCAAACGAGGAGAGGAGATGGAAAAAGGATAGCTCACCGCGCAGAGAGCCGTGATCATGGTATCGGTGTACAGCTCTGGCTCCGTCTTCTGCAGAGTGAGGAGCACGGCGATCATGCTCTTCTTGTCGCCTTCGGCGCCGCCGTCGTCAAGCCTCCGGCGCTCGTTGTCGATGAGACGCAGCATGAAGGCGTCCCTCCTGCTCACCGCGGCAAGGATCTTGTTCCTCACGCCGAACACGTCGAACCACCGCAGCACCGGCAGGTAGTCCCACGTGTTGGCGGTGCCGAGGTAGGGGATGATCTCGTCCACCACCTTCTTGAACTCCTGGGCCTCCACGGACATGTCCGTCTCGGCGTGGGCCTCCAACCGGGTCCCCTTGGTCTGGGCGATGGTCTCCATGAGCACGCTGAGGGAGAGCTCGAAGAGCCTCCGCTTCAGCTGGACCTGCGCGGCGCCGTCGCCGCCGGGGGACGCCGCGGCGGCGCGGAACAGCCGGCGCGCCATGGCGCGCACCTCGCCGGCGATGACGCCCGACATGCAGGCGACGCGGTGCGCGGAGAGCAGCTGCACGGCGGCGACGCGGCGGAGGTTGCGCCAGTGCGGGCCGTAGCTGGACGTGACGAGCGCGGCGCCGTCGAAGGAGACGAGCAGCTGCGAGGGGAACCGGGGCCGGTTGGCGAACGTCACGTCGTGCTCCGTGAAGCACTCCCTGGCGCACTCCGCCGAGGAGACGACCACGGCGCGGCGCGAACCGAGGCGCAGCGAGAAGATCGGACCGAGGCGCGCGGCGAGGCGCCACAGCGCGGCATGGAACGGATTCTCCACGAGGTGGAGGTGGCCGAGGAGCGGGATGGCCGGGGGGCTGGGCGGCAGCTGCACGGCGCCCTTGCCGCGCCTGCCATTGCTGACCTTGCCTAGAATGTAGTGGAGCAGGAAGAGGAAGGCGATGGTGAGGACGGCAATGTATGCCTTATCCATGGTGGTCCGGGGGAAGTGTTGTGTCTCGAGTCGTGACACTTGAGGTCTCGGGTTGATTGGATGTGCGTGTCTTGTGTGGCAGTGGCACCATCCTTGCATGGCGGCCTATATATCGCGCCCGTGCGGTACAGGTTGCATACGCCATGCCTGACGTCCATGGCGATGAGGTGGGCTCGGTCAGAGTTTTTACGGCTCGTGTCACGATGGTTCGTACGTGGAGGCGTGGCTTTGTCTTGTTGCTCGTGCGTCGCTGGCTCGAGATCCCTCTCCCTCTCGGTTGCAAAGGCCAACTCGAACTGGATCTGGTGGGATTTTCTTGTTGAATTGTATGTAACGTTAACTGTGCATGTATATTTTCCTTGTATTTAGGATCATGACGCCCATGGCCTGCGTGTCACTCTTGTAGGATGATTGGTTCCCCTCTCTATATACGAGGCTTGTACTCTTCAACAATAACATCAATTGAGTTTATCTCTTCCAACTTGGTATCAGTTATCAGGCCTCTCCATCATGGTCGACCTTGGCACTCCCTCCTTCGGCGCCTCCAGCTCCTCGCCACGGCCTCCTCGGACTTATGGCATCGCCGCCTCGGCCATCCGCCCACTCTCTTTCTGTATTAGCTCGCGATTTTCTTTCCGATTGTAATAAAGCCGCACACTCTTCATGTAGTGCATGCCAGCTTGGTCGCCAACCTCGCCTTCCCTTTTCTTCTTCTTTTAGCAAAACATTTACCCCATTTGATCTCATACATTGTGATTTGTGGACATCACCCATTGTAAGTTTTTGGGGATATCAATACTATCTTGTTGTGTTAGATGACTTCACCCACTACTCGTGGTCCTTTCCTCTGCGCCATAAATCTGACACCTCCCTCGTTTTACAACGCTTCTTCACGTTTGTTTACACTCAGTATCATGTTGTTATCAAGGCTATGCAATGTGATAATGACGGTGAATTCATTAAATCTTTCCTACGTACTTTCTTCTCCTCCAACGGCATTGCATACCGCTTTTCTTGTCCACACACGTCTCCACAAAATGGCAAGGCTGAATGCCCCATTCGTACCACAAATGACATCGTACGCACACTCTTGTTCCAAGCTCATCTTACACCTCCCTTTTGGGTTGAGGCCCTTCACACAATGACCTACCTACTAAACCGACGACCCTCACGTGCCATTGGCCATCACACACCATATTTCCTTCTCCACGGCGTTCACCCATCATACGATCATTTACATGTGTTTGGTTGCCTATGCTACCCCAACACATCCACCACCATGGACCACAAACTCTCTCCTCGTTCCATCCCCTGCGTCTTCCTCGGCTACCCTCTCGAGCACAAGGGCTATCGTTGTTTTGATTTAGATTCGCGCCGTGTTATTGTATCATGTCATGTCATTTTTTTATGAGCACTCCTTCCCCTACACGCCGCCACAACCCTGCACGTCCACAGAAGATCCCGCACCGCGGATCCCACCCACCAGCCGCGCTATCTCATCGGCCAATGCGGAAACCCCGTACCTGTCTAATCCACCCAGACTCCCTCCCTCGGATCCCGCTCCCCCGGACCCCACCTCGCCATGCAGTTCCCCGCCTCGCGCTTCGCCCGCCCTGTCTCGCTCTGCCACGTGGTCCACCCACCCAGCCGCTTCACCCGGGTCCACCCGCACGACGCCAACCGTGTCCACTCCCCACCTGTCGCCTCACACCGATTCCGTCGCGCCTGCCTCTGCGACCGGATCAATCTCGGCTCCCACGTCCTGCCACCCGACCCAGTCTGTCACCAGCCCCACCGAATCCTCCTCGGGATCCTCGCCCCCATGCACGCCTCCACCACGTCTCCCGCAGCGTGCCATGCCCATCCAGCCACCACAAAACGCACATAAATGTCCACCCGTTCCAAATCCGGTTTTTGCATGCCTCGTCGTCTCTTCCTTGCTGACGTGTCCACCATATCACCTATACCACCCACCTACAAGTTAGCTCTCAAAGACCCAAATTGGCGCCATGCTATGCTAGATGAATACAATGCTTTAATGAACAACTCTACTTGGTCTTTGGTGCCTCAGCCTGCAGGTGTCAACGTGGTCACGGGGAAGTGGATTTTCAGGCACAAGTTCAACACAGACGGCTCCTTGGCACGCTACAAGGCGCGTTGGGTGGTGTGTGGGTTCACTCAACGAGAAGGTGTGGACTATGGTGAAACATTCAGTCCTGTGGTGAAACCTGCCACCATTCGTGTGGTTCTAAGTCTCGCTACCTCCCGTTCTTGGCCCATTCATCAGTTGGATGTCAAGAATGCGTTTCTTCACGGTGACCTTCATGAGACCGTGAATTGCTCTCAACCATCGGGCTTTGTGGACTCCTCTCATCCGGATCATGTGTGTCGGCTCCACAAGTCTCTTTATGATCTCAAACAAGCACCACGTACATGGTTTATCCGCTTTCAGGTCTTTATGCTCTCCATTGGTTTCCGTGGGCCTAAGAGTGACACCTCTCTCTTCATACTACACCATAGTTCATCTCTCGCGTACTTTCTTGTTTATGTCGATGACATCATTGTCACAGCCAACTCCACCCAAACACTCCACCACATCATCTCTTCCCTCAAGTCCGCGTTTTCCATGACCGACTTTGGGCCTCTCCATCATTTCCTCGGCATTAATGTCACCCCAACCCACTCGGGCCTATTCCTCTCCCAACAACAGTACACGTTGGAGATCCTAGACCGTGCAAACATGCTACACTGCAAACCAGTTTCCACACCAGTTGACACTAGCTCTAAGATGTCCCTTGCCATTGGTCGTCTACTGTCCAATCCCACATACTATCGCAGCCTAGCCGGTGCTTTACAGTATCTCACCTTGACACACCCGGACATCTCCTATGCAGTTCAGCAGGTGTGCTTGTTTATGCATGAGCCTCGTGACACTCACATGCAACTCATCAAGCGGATCCTTCGGTATCTCCAAGGTACCTGTCATTATGGCCTGCAGTTCTACAAGTCCGCCTCCACGGATCTCGTTGCTTATATGGACGCCGATTGGGCAGGGTGCCCCGACACCCGCAAATTCACGTCCGGCTTCTGTGTTTTCCTCAGCTCCAACCTTGTCTCTTGGTCCTGTTGGAGAATGTTGCAGAAAATAAAAAAATTCTACGTTTCACCAAGATCAATCTATGGAGTCATCTAGCAACGAGAGAGAGGAGTGCATCTACATACCCTTGTAGATCGCGAGCAGAAGCTTTCAAGAGAACGGGGTTGAGGGAGTCGTACTCGTCGTGATCCAAATCACCGAAGATCCTAGTGCCGAACGGACAGCACCTCCGCGTTCAACACACATACGGTTGGGGAAGACGTCTCCTCCTTCTTGATCCAGCAAGGGGGAGGGAGAGGTTGATGGAGATCCAGCAGCACGACGGCGTGGTGGTGGAAGTAGCGGTGATCTCGGCAGGGCTTCGCCAAGCTCAGCGAGAGGGAGAGGTGGTACGGGGGGAGAGGGAGGCGCCAGGGACTAGGGTGCGGCTGCCCTCCCTCCCCCCTCTTTATATATGGGGGCCTAGGGGGTGCGCCGGCCCCCTAGAGATCCCATCTCAAGGGGGGCGGCCTAGGGGGGGACTTGCCCCCCAAGTCAAGTGGGGCGCCCCCCATCCCTAGGGTTTCCAACCCTAGGCGCAGGGGAGGCCCAAGGGGGGCGCACCAGCCCACTAGGGGCTGGTTCCCCTCCCACTTCAGCCCATGTGGCCCTCCGGGATAGGTGGCCCCACCCGGTGGACCCCCGGGACCCTTCCGGTGGTCCCGGTACAATACCGGTGACCCCCGAAACTTTCCCGGTGGCCGAAACTGGACTTCCTATATATAAATCTTCACCTCCGGACCATTTAGGAACTCCTCGTGATGTCCGGGATCTCATCCGGGACTCCGAACAACTTTCGGGTTACTGCATACTAATATCTCTTCAACCCTAGCGTCACTGAACCTTAAGTGTGTAGACCCTACGGGTTCGGGAGACACGCAGACATGACCGAGACGACTCTCCGGTCAATAACCAATAGCGGGATCTTGATATCCATGTTGGCTCCCACATGCTCCTCGATGATCTCATCGGATGAACCATGATGTCGAGGATTCAAGTAATCCCGTATACAATTCCATTTGTCAATCGGTACGTTACTTGCCCGAGATTCGATCGTCGGTATCCCAATACCTTGTTCAATCTCGTTACCGGCAAGTCACTTTACTCGTACCATAATGCATGATCCTGTGACCAAACACTTGGTCACATTGAGCTCATTATGATGATGCATTACCGTGTGGGCCTAGAGATACCTCTCCGTCATACGGAGTGACAAATCCCAGTCTCGATCTGTGTCAACCCAACAGATACTTTCGGGGATACCTGTAGTATACCTTTATAGTCACCCAGTTACGTTGTGACATTTGGTATACCCAAAGCACTCCTACGGCATCCGGGAGTTACACGATCTCATGGTCTAAGGAAATGATACTTGACATTAGAAAAGCTCTAGCAAACGAACTACATGATCTTGTGCTATGCTTAGGATTGGGTCTTGTCCATCACATCATTCTCCTAATGATGTGATCCAGTTATCAATGACATCCAATGTCCATAGTCAGGAAACCATGACTATCTGTTGATCAACGAGCTAGCCAAGTAGAGTCTCACTAGGGACATGTTGTGGTCTATGTATTCACACATGTATTACGATTTCCGGATAAGACAATTATAGCATGAATAATAGACAATTATCATGAACAAGGAAATATAATAATAATCATTTTATTATTGCCTCTAGGGCATATTTCCAACAGTCTCCCACTTGCACTAGAGTCAATAATCTAGTTACATTGTGATGAATCGGACACCCATGGAGTTCTGGTGTTGATCATGTTTTGCTCGCGGAAGAGGTTTAGTCAACGGATCTGCGATATTCAGATCCGTATGCACTTTGCAAATATCTAGGTCTCCATCTTGAACATTTTCACGAATGGAGTTGAAGCGATGCTTGATGTGACTGGTCTTCTTGTGAAACCTGGGCTCCTTGGCAAGGGCAATAGCTCCAGTGTTGTCACAGAAGAGAGTGATCGGCCCCGACGCATTGGGTATGACTCCTAGGTCGGTGATGAACTCCTTCATCCAAATTGCTTCATGCGCTGCCTTCGAGGCTGCCATGTACTCCGCTTCACATGTAGATCCCGCCACGACGCTTTGCTTGCAACTGCACCACCTTACTGTCACTCCATTCAAAATATACACGTATCTGGTTTGTGACTTAGAGTCATCCAGATCTGTGTCGAAGCTAGCATTGACGTAGCCCTTTACGACGAGCTCTTCGTCACCTCCATAAATGAGAAACATATCCTTAGTCCTTTTCAGGTACTTCAGGATGTTCTTGACCGTTGTCCAGTGTTCCATGCCGGGATTACTTTGGTACCTTCCTACCAAACTTACGGCAAGGTTTACATCAGGTCTGGTACACAGCATGGCATACATAATAGACCCTATAGCCGAGGCATAGGGGATGACACTCATCTTTCTTCTATCTTCTGCCGTGGTCGGGCATTGAGCTGAGCTCAATTTCACACCTTGCAACACAGGCAAGAACCCCTTCTTGGACTGATCCATATTGAACTTCTTCAATATCTTATCAAGGTATGTGCTTTGTGAAAGACCTATGAGGCGTCTCGATCTATCCCTATAGATCTTGATGCCTAATATGTAAGCAGCTTCTCCAAGGTCCTTCATTGAAAAACACTTATTCAAGTAGGCCTTAATGCTATCCAAAGGTTCTATATCATTTCCCATCAAAAGTATGTCATCTACATATAATATGAGAAATGCTATAGAGCTCCCACTCACTTTCTTGTAAACGCAGGCTTCTCCATAAGTCTGCATAAACCCAAATGTTTTGATCATCTCATCAAAGCGAATGTTCCAACTCCGAGATGCTTGCACCAGCCCATAAATGGATCGCTGGAGCTTGCATACCTTGTTAGCATTCTCAGGATCGATAAAACCTTCCGGCTGCATCATATACAGTTCTTCCTTAAGATAGTCGTTAAGGAATGTGTTTTGACGTCCATTTGCCATATCTCATAATTATAGTATGTGGCAATTGCTAACATGATTCGGACGGACTTCAGCTTCGCTACGGGAGAGAAAGTCTCATCGTAGTCAATCCCTTGAACTTGTCGATAACCCTTAGCGACAAGTCGAGCTTTATAGATGGTAACATTACCATCCACGTCCGTCTTCTTCTTAAAGATCCATTTGTTTTCTATCGCTCGCCGATCATCGGGCAAGTCTGTCAAAGTCCATACTTTGTTTTCATACATGGATCCTATCTCGGATTGCATGGCTTCAAGCCATTTGTTGGAATCTGGGACCGCCATCGCTTCTTCATAGTTCGGAGGTTCGCCGTTGTCTAACAACATGATTTCCAGGACAGGGTTGCCATACCACTCTGGTGTGGAACGTGTCCTTGTGGACCTATGAAGTTCAGTAGTAACTTGATCCGAAGTACCTTGATCATCATCATTAACTTCCTCTCCAGTCGTTGCTGGCACCACAGGAACATCTTCCTGAGCTGCGCTACTTACCGGTTCAAGAGGTAGTACTTCGTTAAGTTCCACTTTCCTCCCACTTACTTCTTTCGAGAGAAACTCTTTCTCCAGAAAGGACCCGTTCTTGGCAACAAAGATCTTGCCTTCGGATCTGAGGTAGAAGGTATACCCAATGGTTTCCTTAGGGTATCCTATGAAGACGCATTTTTCCGACTTGGGTTTGAGCTTTTCAGGTTGAAGTTTCTTGACATAAGCATCGCATCCCCAAGATTTTAGAAATGACAGCTTAGGTTTCTTCCCAAACCATAATTCATACGGTGTCGTCTCAACGGATTTAGACGGTGCCCTATTTAAAGTGAATGTAGCTGTCTCTAGAGCGTATCCCTAAAATGATAGCGATAAATTGGTAAGAGACATCATAGACCGCACCATATCCAATAAAGTGCGATTACGACGTTCGGACACACCGTTACGCTGAGGTGTTCTAGGCGGCGTGAGTTGTGAAACGATTCCACATTTCCTTAAGTGCGTACCAAATTCATGACTTAAATATTCTCCCCCACGATCTGATCGTAAGAACTTTATCTTTCGGTCACGTTGATTCTCTACCTCATTCTAAAATTCCTTGAACTTTTCAAAGGTCTCAGACTTGTGTTTCATCAAGTAGACATACCCATATCTACTCAAGTCGTCAGTGAGAGTGAGAACATAATGATAGCGTCCACGAGCCTCAACATTCATTGGACCGCACACATCAGTATGTATGATTTCCAACAAGTTGGTTGCTCGCTCCATTGTTCCGGAGAACGGAGTCTTGGTCATTTTGCCCATGAGGCATAATTCACATGTGTCAAATGATTCGTAATAGAGAGACTCTAAAAGTCCATCAGCATAGAGCTTCTTCATGCGCTTGACACCAATGTGACCAAGGCGGCAGTGCCACAAGTATATGGGACTATCGTTATCAACCTTACATCTTTTGGTATTCACATTATGAATATGTGTAACATCACGTTCGAGATTCATTAAGAATAAACCATTGACCAGCGGGGCATGACCATAAAACATATCTCTCATATAAATAGAACAACCATTATTCTCGGATTTAAATGAGTAGCCATCTTGTATTAAACGAGATCCAGATACAATGTTCATGCTCAAAGCTGGCACTAAATAACAATTATTGAGGTTTAAAACTAATTTCGTAGGTAAATGTAGAGGTAGCGTGCCAACGGCGATCACATCGACCTTGGAACCATTCCCGACGCGCATCGTCACCTAGTCCTTCGCCAGTCTCCGCTTATTCTGCAGCTCCTGTTTTGAGTTACAAATATGAGCAACCGCACCGGTATCAAATACCCAGGAGCTACTACGAGTACTGGTAAGGTACACATCAATTACATGTATATCACATATACCTTTAGTGTTGCCGGCCTTCTTGTCCGCTAAGTATTTGGGGTAGTTCCGCTTCCAGTGACCCTTCCCTTTGCAATAAAAGCACTCAGTCTCAGGCTTGGGTCCATTCTTTGGCTTCTTCCCGGCAACTGGCTTACCGGGCGCGGAAACTCCCTTGCTGTCCTTCTTGAAGTTCTTCTTACCCTTGCCTTTCTTGAAACTAGTGGTTTTATTGACCATCAACACTTGATGTTCCTTTTTGATTTCCACCTCCGCTGATTTCAGCATTGAAAATACTTCAGGAATAGTTTTCACCATCCCCTGCATATTGTAGTTCATCACAAAGCTCTTGTAGCTAGGTGGGAGCGACTGAAGGATTCTGTCAATGACCGTCTCGTCCGAGAGGTTAATGTCCAGCTGGGACAGGCGGTTGTGCAACCCAGACATTTTGAGTATGTGCCCACTGACAGAACTATTTTCCTCCATCTTACAACTGTAGAACTTGTCGGTGACTTCATATCTCTCGACCCGGGCATGAGCTTGGAAAACCATTTTCAGCTCTTCGAACATCTCATATGCTCCATGTTGCTCAAAACGTTTTTGAAGCCCCGGTTCTAAGCTGTAAAGCATGCCGCACTGAACGAGGGAGTAATCATCAGCACGTGACTGCCAAGCATTCATAACGTCTTGGTTTTCTGGGATGGGTGCATCACCTAGCGGTCCTTCTAGGACATATGCTTTCTTGGCAGCTATGAAGATGATCCTTAGGTTCCGGACCCAGTCCGTATAGTTGTTGTCATCATCTTTCAGCTTGGTTTTCTCTAGGAACGCGTTGAAGTTGAGGTTGACATGAGCATTGGCCATTTGATATACAAGACATTTTGCAAAGGTTTTTAGACTAAGCTCATGATAATTAAGTTCATCTAATCAAATTATTTAATGAACTCACACTCAGATTAGACATCCCTCTAGTCATCTAAGTGATACATGATCCGACTCAACTAGACCGTGTCCGATCATCACGTGAGACGGACTAGTCATCATCGGTGAACATCTCCATGTTGATCGTATCTTCCATACGAATCATGTTCGACCTTTTGGTCTTTTGTGTTCCGAGGCCATGTCTGTACATGCTAGGCTCGTCAAGTCAACCTAAGTGTTTTGCATGTGTAAATCTGTCTTACACCCATTGTATGTGGACGTTAGAATCTATCACACCCGATCATCACGTGGTGCTTCAAAACAATGAACTTTCGCAACGGCGCACAGTTAGGGGGAACACTTTATTGAAATTATTATGAGGGATCATCTTATTTACTATCGTCGTTCTAAGCAAATAAGATGCAAAAACATGATAAACATCACATGCAATCAAATAGTGACATGATATGGCCAATATCATATTGCTCCTTTGATCTCCATCTTTGGGGCGCCATGATCATCTTCGTCACCGGCATGACACCATGATCTCCATCATCGTGTCTCCATGAAGTTGTTCGCCAACTATTACTTCTACTACTATGGCTAATGGTTTAGCAATAAAGTAAAGTAATTACATGGCGTTTATTCGTTGACACGCAGGTCATACAATAATTAAGACAACTCCTATGGCTCCTACCGGTTGTCATACTCATTGACATGCAAGTCGTGATTCCTATTACAAGAACATGATCTCATACATCACATATATATCATTCATCACAACCTTTTGGCCATATCACATCACAAGGCATATGCTGCAAAAACAAGTTAGACGTCCTCTAATTGTTGTTGCATGTTTTTAC
Source organism: Triticum dicoccoides (assembly GCF_002162155.2). NCBI lineage: Eukaryota > Viridiplantae > Streptophyta > Magnoliopsida > Poales > Poaceae > Triticum > Triticum dicoccoides. The sequence continues at coordinate 595,801,751 of NC_041389.1, read as the reverse complement.
GTGGCTGCAATAGGGTTCTAGCAAGAGCGTTTCTTACCTATGTAAAAGCCACAATGTGATATGCCAATTTCTATTTACCCTTCATAAGGACCCTTTTCATCGAATCCGATCCGACTAAAGTGGGAGAGACAGACACCCGCTAGCCACCTTATGCAACTAGTGCATGTCAGTCGGTGGAACCTGTCTCACGTAAGCGTACGTGTAAGGTCAGTCCGGGCCGCTTCATCCCACGATGCCGCCGAAACAAGATAAGACTAGTAGTGCCAAGAAAATTGACAATATCTACGCCCATAACAAATTTGTGTTCTACTCGTGCAAAGAAACTACGCATAGACCTAGCTCATGATGCCACTGTTGGGGAACATTGCAGAAAATAAAAAATTTCTATGCTTCACCAAGATCAATCTATGGAGTCATCTAGCAACGAGAGAGAGGAGTGCGTCTACATACCCTTGTAGATCACGAGCGGAAGCGTTCAAGAGAACGGGGTTGAGGGAGTCGTACTCATCGTGATCCAAATCACTGAAGATCCTAGTGCCGAACGGAGAGCACCTCCGCGTTCAACACACGTACGGTTGGGGAAGACGTCTCCTCCTTCTTGATCCAGCAAGGGGGAGGGAGAGGTTGATGGAGATCCAGCAGCACGACGGCGTGGTGGTGGAAGTAGCGGTTATCTCGGCAGGGCTTCGCCAAGCTCAACGAGAGGGAGAGGTGTTACGGGGGGAGAGGGAGGCGCCAGGGACTAGGGTGTGGCTACCCTCCCTCCCTCCTCTTTATATATGGGGGCCTAGGGGGTGCGCCGGCCCCCTAGAGATCCCATCTCAAGGGGGGCAGCCTAGGGGGGGGGGGACTTGCCCCCCAAGTCAAGTGGGGCGCCCCCCCACCCCTAGGGTTTCCAACCCTAGGCGCAGGGGAGGCCCAAGGGGGGGGCGCACCAGCCCACCAGGGTCTGGTTCCCCTCCCACTTCAGCCCATGTGGCCCTCCGGGATAGGTGGCCCCACCCGGTGGACCCCTGGGACCCTTCCGGTGGTCCCGGTACAATACTGGTGACCCCCGAAACTTTCCCAGTGGCTGAAACTGGACTTCCTATATATAAATCTTCACCCCTGGACCATTCCGGAACTCCTCGTGATGTCCGGGACTCCGGACAACTTTCGGGTTACTGCATACTAATATCTCTTCAACCCTAGCGTCACCGAACCTTAAGTGTGTAGACCCTACGGGTTCGGGAGGCACGCAGACATGACCGAGACGACTCTCCGGTCAATAACCAACAGCGGGATCTGGATACCCATGTTGGATCCCACATGCTCCTCGATGATCTCATCGGATGAACAACAATGTCGAGGATTCAAGTAATCCCGTATGCAATTCCCTTTGTCAATCGGTACGTTACTTGCCCGAGATTCGATCGTCGGTATCCCAATACCTCGTTCAATCTCGTTACCGGCAAGTCACTTTACTCGTACCGTAATGCATGATCCCATGACCAAACACTTGGTTACATTGAGCTCATTATGATGATGCATTACCGAGTGGGCCCAGAGATACCTCTCCGTCATACGAAGTGACAAATCCCAGTCTCGATCCGTGTCAACCCAACAGAAACTTTCGAGGATACCTATAGTATACCTTTATAGTCACCCAGTTACGTTGTGACGTTTGGTATACCCAAAGCACTCCTACGGCATCCGGGAGTTACACGATCTCATGGTCTAAGGAAATGATACTTGACATTGGAAAAGGTCTAGCAAACGAACTACACGATCTTGTGCTATGCTTCGGATTGGGTCTTGTCCATCACATCATTCTCCTAATGATGTGATCCCGTTATCAATGACATCCAATGTCCATAGTCAGGAAACCATGACTATCTGTTGATCAACGAGCTAGCCAACTAGAGGCTCACTAGGGACATGTTGTGGTCTATGTATTCACACGTGTATTACGATTTCCGGATAACACAATTATAATATGAATAATAGACAATTATCATGAACAAGGAAATATAATAATAATCATTTTATTATTGCATCTAGGGCATATTTCCAACATGTCCTCCAAACGCCAAGCGACCATGTCTTGTTCCAGTGCCGAGGCTGAGTACCGCGGTGTTGCAAACTGTGTTGCAGAGTCATGCTGGTTACGACAGCTCCTCCATGAACTCTAGTGTCCATCGCATCGTGCCACCATGGTCTATTGGGATAACATCAGCGCCTCCTATCTTGCATCTAACCCGGTTCAACATCAACGCACCAAGCACATTGAGATTGATCTTCATTTTGTGCGTGACCGAGTTGCTTTGGGCGAGGCTCGTGTGTTGCATGTTCCAACAAGCTCTTAGTTTGCAGATGTGTTCACAAAAGGCCTACCATCACCGGTGTTCCATGAGTTTCGATCCAGCCTCAACGTCCACGCAAATGGAGTTCCGGCTGAGGGGGGTGTTGAATTGTATGTAACGTTAAATGTGCATGTATACTTTCCTTGTATTTAGGATCACGACGCCCATGGCCTGCGTGCCACTCTTGTAGGGAGATCGGTTCCCCTCGCTGTATATGAGGCTTGTACTCTGTTAACAATAACATCAATTGAGTTTATCTCTTCCAACTTTCCCTTTGGAAGTAAGCAATTCTCAATGAGAACCGTAAATCTATCTACAGCCGTAAAGCTGGACCTTCAAGCGCGAGTCACTGGTCAGCCTGGGCGTTTGAGGCCATTCATCTGGGTCGCATTTTCTTAACTGGTCACTGACTGAGCCATCCGTCGGGCGATTAGGGGGTTTGAAGCAGCCGTCCATAAATGCTCCGAGGTGGACTCAATCCGAGTTTTTAGCGCTTAGGCCACAATGGTTCGATCATTCAATTACCACAATGTCATGACACACTATCAGTTGGTACATGGAGGGCGAGGCCAAGTCAGACGAGATCTGGTGGGCTTTTCCTTTGGAAACAAGGAACTCTGAATGAGAACCACAAAAGCATGTGCATCATGTGCACATGCAGCCAATTTTGCTAGCTACGTTAGATTGCAACAAACATATTATATTATGGAATGAAGAAAATACTATCTAATATAAATATATTTTTTCCATTTTAAACCGGTTTTGCTATTTCTCCTGCAACAGTTTTTTTTTATGTTTCACCCAATTTTGGTGAAGAAGAAACAAGGTAGGGGCAATGCGATCGGCTGACCCATGCTGGAAACAGGGATGACACGCCTGGCTGCAGCGTTGCAGACGGAGGAGCGGAAGATGGTTGACAAGTTTTGAGTCGGGGGTGTGTGATTGCCAACGGCAATTTAGGGGGGGTGTTGGATGCAACCGATCGAGTATGGTAGGGTGGCGAGGTGGTATGGGCAGAGGCACATGGAGGAAGAAGAAGGGCCCGTTGGATTGATTGTGGATCGAGTATTGACAAATCCAAAGGTTGGTTCCCTAAAAAACAATGGTTGGGAGAAAATCAACTGAAATGATTCTTTTTTAGGAAACTGCTATATAGACGATCTTTTTAACACATTTGACCAATCTCCCCGTTCTAGATGGTGGAGGCCATGTGTCGGCTTGATCTGGTAGGGTGACTGGGTAGCTGAGCCTTATTTGTATGGGATCTTCTAACATGGCAAGATGCATGGTGCTCGAGCAGGTTAAGCCACATCCCATCCCTTCATTCAACATGTGGAAGGAGTTGGCAAAGCATAGGCGTCCTATCAAAGGGCTCAACGAGGTTGATTGTGGGAGCAAGATTCGACATCCCAATGAGAAAAGTAACGGAGACGATTTTGGCAGAACTCTGGTAGGGGGTCCCGAGCCAGTGGCCTAAATGCTATGGTAATAAGGACATGGGCTTTACCTAGGTTCATACTCTCTAGAGAGATAAAACCCTACGTCCTACTTGTGTTGTATTGATTTGGATGGAGTACAAAGTACATGTTGATTTATCACGAGATCATCATGTTTTCATCTACGAGCCCTATCCCCTAGTTTATATAGGTACCAGGGGTCTGAGGTTACAATTAGGTCGGCTAGTGGAAGGTAATACGTGTTGTATACGACCTCTAATTCTTGGAGTATGCTCTAAGTATTCAGGAATATTCCTTCTACATGCCATGGACCTTCTGGTGATGGCCTGCCCATCCTTGGCCCGGCCCGCCTGGCCAGGAGACAACATGGTGAGTAACCCCTAGTCTAGGACACCATCAAGAAGAAACACAACAACCACCTAGTCTTGAATTACTTACCCTAATCAGTGATTGAGAGAGGAGAGGGTGTTGGGGTAGGGCTTGAGTCTAGGTGAGATGCCGCTTAACTTGGTTGGGCGTGCCACTCTCCTTGCATATTGTCACGTCGGAATCAAATGCTTCGGGACTTGTTTGGTTAAACCTCCCAAGGGATTGCAGAGGATTGGAGGAGATCTAGAGGATTTAATCCCCCTCAATCCTTCTCAATCCCCTTCAAATCCACCTCAACCAAACAAGTTCTCAATGGGGAAATCTAGTAGACATGCGTTGCAACTAGGGTGTAATACGTGGGATTCACTATAAAAAAGTCGCATGGCATAAGGGACGAATCCATTTGATCCATAGTTTTTTCTGCGAATCATCCATAGTTTGGAATCATAAGGGCATTTCCAACACCATCCATCAAAACACTGCTAAACATCTGGACATCATAGTCCGGATACTTTTTGCCATCCAAAGTTGTGCATCAAATATCCACGGACGCACGTCCGAATTCCGCCAAACCGGGAACAAACTTGTTGGAGGTTTGGGGGAGTCCGTATGACCGTCACGTCGAACTCCAACACACCCGACCCACCGAAAAAAATACATCCAAGAGCCCTTCTCCCACTTCGTCCCTCTCCCTTACTATGTATCTGCACAAACCAAGATCATCGATGCCTCTACACGCTCCGACCTCCGCTCAGCTTTTGCTGGACAACCGCTGCTCCATGTCGGTGCCTTGTACTTCGCCTTTGTTGCACCCTCGGATCTGTCCGAAGCCTAGGTATCGTCTGCCCCTGCCAATGCTGGCCATGGCGGACACCACACTCAACAAGTATTCGTCCAAATGCCATTGATTTTTTTTACCTTCTACTTTTTTAACACGAAGCAAACACGATGGTGGGATACTCAATGGTGGAGGATGCATTGTTTTGCGACGCGTGGTTGCTTATATGTATGTGGTATGTAGCCATGAAGCAAAAGAGCACAATATTATGGCAACATGTGCATTCTTGGTTTCATGAGCACAAACACTACGCACCCTACAATTTGGATATGATCCGTGATCGCAATTTAAAGTCGTTATTCAATCGGTGACACAAAATTTCAAACACCGTTATGAAGTATTGCGTTGCCATCGCGCAAGTGAAAAGAATGTGGCCAAGGAGTGCATCAATGATGGAGATTGTAAGTTTTGCTTCTTGTTGCTCTACATGTTTGTCAATTGTTGTAACTTGATAATCACGTCGTTGCATAGCCCGGACGTGCTGCCGCGATGTACCAAAGGATGGAGGGCAAGTCCTTCAGATTAACGCGTTGTCAGATGAAGCTCAAGGAGCAGGCCATTTTGGTGAATAACATGCATCAACAGCATGGCTTCCGAGGTGTCTGGCTATGGTTTGTGATGCATCGTTCGTGCTATTTGTTCTACCTCTTTGCCATTCATGGTTTGAGTTTGAACAAGGCGAGCCGTGTGTCGCTTTTTGTTGTGGTGGTGTGCTTGCTATCCTTTTGGTTTAGCGTTGTATGCAGAAAGACTTTGTATCAGCCATCTTGACTCTTCTTCTATATTACCGATGCACCTCTCGTATCCTTGCAAAAAGATGCATCGATGAAGAAAGTCTAACACGAGAAGAGAAAGCTTGAGGTGAAGGCCGCTTTCGAGAAGTATGGTTGAATTTAGAACCAATAAATTTTAAAAACTTGTTGAACATTCAATGCTTTCATTAGAATTTAAGTTTATGGTTAAATTGCTATCATTCTAAATGAGGCGTGGCGGACATTTCATTTAGTTTTTTCTTTTAAAAAAGGGACGAACATTTGGTACACTGGCCGACACTTGATTTAGTTTTTTCTTTTGAAAAAAGGGCGGGCATTTGATGCACTGGCGGACATTTGGTTTAGTTTTTTCTTTTGAAAAGGGGACGGGCATTTGGTGCAATGGATTGGATGGTCGTGCTCTATCCGCTGTCCGGACATGTCGACAGGCGTTTGGCGCGTTTGTTTCCATGCACGGCGTTGAAGATGCCCTGAAACAAATTGCAAGCGTGTACAATTCTTTCGCGGGTATGCACGTGCTAATGCAACGACATGTTCAATCAGGTACAAAAAACGAGCCCCAAACAGAGGCCAACGGCCTGCCAATCACTCAGCCTCTGTACTACTAGTCTCCAGCTGACCAAGTTAATTCTACTGCCATCACCATGGATAGATCACCCGACGGACGATTTGCGCCACCCCCCGTTGCCAACGAGGATAGACACGCCACCGCTGCTTGCCGAGCACACCTCGCGCGCACATTCATCGGCGTCGTTTTGCTCGAAGTCGCGGACGGATGGCGCCGCCGGTGGCTACTGACTTCCGTCGCGAAAACGACTCTGCGTGAGGTTGTTTCGGGGTTGGAACTTGGAAGTGATTGGATTGGATCATGCGGCGGTGCATCCCCTGCGAGGATTTTTGTTTTGTGCGCTAACGGCATCCCGACCCTTAAGACTACCCACAATAAGAGTAACAAAGATAGTAACATCACACATATCTAGATAAAATAGATGATGTGGCAAGCAATAAATGAAGAAAGAGAGATATGTGGTAACATAGCTAGTTACTACTAGTATGAGTAACATCACACATATCAAGGCAAGATGAGTCTATAGCCTAATAAATGAAGTGTTGCATGTTACTACATATATGTTACTCCCCATTGTAGAGGTAGTAGCATAGAGTAGTAACATGGGCATGTTACTACTCTATGTTACTACCCATTGTGGCTAGTCTAAACAGTCTGTATTTGTCGGCACGCAACTGTCTGGACCCAGCGAACCTGACCATCATCGTCCGTGGAGCAGTCCGGGCCATAAATTTTGGTCAAAACCAAACGAAACTAGGGTGACTTTAAAGCAGTCCAGACACAAGTCACATAAAACTCCGACACCCCCGGCACACCCAAAACTGAGGCAAAGCCCGCGCTTTCGTAGCTGGTCGCAATGTTTTCATGGCAAAATCCCACACTATCTTCTTCCATCCCGCCG
>NC_041389.1:595760282-595794168 GCF_002162155.2 Triticum dicoccoides | reverse complement strand
CCACTCTCTTCTTTCTTTCCGCCACCGACGCATGGAGCCTGAGGAGACCCCGCCAGAGACGATGTGATGGAGGATCCAAGCATCACGCTCACCGGAAAGATCAACTCAACGACGCGACAAAATCGCCATGTCAAAGTGAAGGCCGCAAAGGCGAAAACACTCAAGAAGCAGAAGGTCGGCGGAGGGCGTGATGGTGGCGGACGTGGAGGTGGGCGTGCTGGTCGCAGACGTGGTGGAGGTGGTGCCCCGTCGCCATCATCAACCGTGTAGACGCCGCCATGGCCAGAGCATTACAAAGCTCCGTACTACTAAGCCGCCAAGTAGCTGAGTATGTAGTCCATGGGATCTGGGACTGGGCATGTGACCTACATCATCGACGTCAACGCGGCACCGTTGCTTTTTTAAGAGTATTCGTCGGGTTCCCGCATGATGTTCGTCGGTATGCCTAAAGAGGGTGAGACGGCGTATGATGTCGTGGACAGGGAGATGTTTGGCATCATCCACGAGGGAGGCGGAGGAGGAGGTGGCTATGAGGAGGGGCAAGTGGATGATTCGGAGCCCACCTGTCCAGTACATACACCTATCTGGGCATGCAGTAGGGGTACACCCAGCCAGACACCTACACCCAGCCCGGCACGCATCATGACTACACCCAGTACGGCACCTACACCTAGGGCATGGACAAACAACATCAATATTGGGCCGCCGGACATCAGCAAGAGGAGCATGGCGAGGACGAAGATGATTTCGGTGGCGATCCATACAAGAAGGGTAGAGTAGAAAGCTTTAACACGCGGGAGGACGAGCTATTGCACGATGAATGGTTAGCTACTAGCCTCGATCCGATCCATGATACTGAGCAAAAGGGCATAATTTTTTGGGCCAACATTCACACTTGGTTCCATGAACACAAAGATTTCGCGCCCCATTCAACGCGGTCATCCGCAACCGTGAATCAAAGTCCCTCAACTATCGATGGTACACCATCCAAGAGGCCGTGTCAAAGTATTGCGGCCACTTGAGGCAACTCATCGCACGACCGCCTAGTGGTGCACAAATCGTCGAGCAAGTAAGTTGTTAATATGTGCACATCACTTGCCGGATATGCATAGTTTTGTAGCCGAATTTGCATAGTTTTGTAGCCAGATATGCATAGTTTTGTAGCCAGATATGTATGCATAGTTTTGTAGCCGGATTTGCATAGTTTTTATATGCACTGTTGACAGTATTTTATTATGTAGCCTTCTCATGCGTGTAGTGTGTTCAAAAAGTTGGCGAAGAAAAACTTCACCGTCATATATTATTGGTTGAAGTTGAATAGACAACCCAAGTGGAACGTATACATTGCCAAGAACATCAACAAGGCACCAAGGAAGAAACCCGTGACCCAACCGACCCAACAAATGAACCACCCAAGAAGTTTAGAAAAGGGTTTCGGGGAAAGTAGTGGGAGGAGGAAAGGGCGAAGCGAGAATGTGCGACAATCAAGATGACGGAGAGGTTCGAAAACAAATTGACGAAGAAGGAGGAGACATATGTTAAGCACTCCGATGTCAAGGAGGAAAAAAGGCGGATATGTTTGACATGTTGATGAAGGCGACCGAGAAGAAGTTCAAACTCGAAGAGAAGATGGCGATGATCGAAGAGAAGAAGGTCATGCTTGAAGAGGGGAAGATGAAGATCGCAACCACTGTGGAGGACGCGAAGATGTTGACCCTTGAAGGTGGCAGATTTGGATGACGACGCAAGAATGATCATGAATGCCATTCGTTTCAAATGTTGCAGTGGCAGAAGGATGAGTTGGAGAGGGCGGAGCAGGAGGAGATGGATGCGGCGGAGGAGGAGGCGGATGCGGCCTCCATGATGGCGACAGTTGATTTTTTAATTTCATATAAAAGTTAGAAATTCAAGACGCACATCAATCTTTCAAGGACGATCAATCACAATATGACACCGAGATTTGTTGATGATCATTATGTATTTTGATTGCACATGCTTATCGTATCACCAACTTTGACTCTATACAACAACCCCCATGGTGACTATTAGGACACAAATGGGGAGACTATGGTTCAAGGATCACATGTGTTCAATAAGTGTTATTTCGTGGTCTCGCAAATAGACCATCTTGATTACCTTTTGAGCCTTGCTTCGCCACACCCCTCCCCGGTATACCCACCTCCGCATGTGACACGTACTAGCTGTATGTAGACATACACAAACCGGTGCACCCCCCACCCCCGCATCATGGGCTCGGCCCATTTTCATTTGTTTTCAACCTTCAATAAATGTCACGAGTGGTGAGGTTCGAACTCAAAATCTCTCTGTTTCCTTCGAACACAACAACTAACTCAGCCGGCTCACCTTATATGTTTAGCAATACTTCTTTTCCTTCTTATTTTCTATGCTTCTGGACTCTGTTTCTTTTTCTTTTTTTGTTTGGCCGGGTTTTTTTATCAGTTTTACTCTGGTTTTCGTTTTCTGTTTTCTTATTACCTTTTCTTATTTTTACCTCAGTCCTGGGCCTGGCCCATTTATTTTTATTTTCTTTTTTTTAACCTTCAAAAATTAGGCGAGTGAGGTAGGATTCAAACTCTCAACCTCTTGGTTTACTTCCTCTGCTATAACCAACTGGGAGTCTGGGACAACTCACTTTTTATGCCTAGTTACTTCTTTTACTCTTCTTGTTGTGCATTTTCTTAGTATGGTTTTTTTTGTCTTTTTTTCTTCGATTTTACTCTTTTTTATTTATTCTTCTACTTTTCTCTCTTCTGTTTTTTTACTTAAATTCATGAACATCTTCTTAAATTCATGAAAAAAACCTCAAATCAGTTAATCTTTTTTCAAATTAATGAATAGTTTTTTAATATCATAAAATTTTATCAAAATCGCGATTTTTTGTCCAATTCACGCGATTAGTTCGGTTTTTCGGTCACAAATAATTTCAGTTTTATAAAATACAAATCGATCGGTTTCTATACAACAAGAAAAGCAAATTTTATTTGAAGGACTAGCACAAATGCCCGTGCGTTGCAACGGGAGGAAAATAAATCGTAAAACCTGCTCTGTGTGCCATTACGCGACATTTCATATATGTAGTTCTGATAAACATCGGCTTTAAAATTACACTATTATCGCTTTTTGAAGCATGAAGCCTGGAGGTGAAAAAGCCACTTTAATGTCTTTCATATGATGGAAGAGTAGTGGTGCATGAAATAGTCTATCAATCGTTGTTTTTTTTGCTTTTCGAAGAAACATGATTTTTTTTTAAAAATCGAACAATTGATTTTTTTTTTATTAGAACTAAAACGTGTTTTCAGGACAAACATTTTTGAACAGATGATTTTTTTAAACAATTTTTAATACTTGTTAATTTTGTGAACAACTTTAAATGTTTTGAAAAGGAACAATTTTTGGGAGTTTTGAGCATTTTTTAAAAACCTGTCGGCTAGTCTCTCTTAGGTTAGTGTTTATGTATGTTTATGAGTGTCTATGTTTGTACTGTCTTCTCAAAAGAAGATTCTCTTTAGCCTTTGTATGCTATAATTTAATGTGACATGCGTTGCTTCGAAAAAAAAGCATTGCATTTTTAGTGACTCATTCATTCATGTTGACACTTTTCATGTTTGAGTGTCCGCAATTCTAAATATTGACAAAGTCACATCCATGTCTTTGACGGCGCCTCCTTCAGCATTGCACTATCATCGAACGGAAGAATTGTTGTGCATTGAAGTGGGATTGTTTATACAAAAATGATGAATGTACAGTATGAACACAGACTTAGAAGTATGTATATTTCAAAACACTACTCAACAAAACATTAGGACATATTATCAGATACTATGATTAGTGTCAAATAATTTATGTACGAAGTTTTACAAAACAGAGGAAGTATCTGATTAATGTCAGATATTTCATGTATCAATGTAGAAAACAGACAAGGGGTTCTCTTCTCCAAAGAGCCTTCACGTGGTATTACCATGCAAAAAAAAAAAAAAAAAGTGGTGCTTCTGGTGTCTTAGATTGGATTTGTACGTGGCCTGCTCTACAGATACAGGTGGCGTACATCCTACCTCGTGCTGATTGATGGAATCCAGCTTAGCTACGGCGACAAAGGTACCCCGCTCCGCTTCTGGCGTTATCCTGCTGCTCCTCGTCGTAGGCCATCCTTTTCCTTCGCCGCGACGCCGTCTATACCAAAGCCGTGCCGCGGCTCCCGCACGGCCGCCCGCCATGGAGGCCAACGTGCTGGCCCGCAGTTCGCGTCGTTGTCTCTGGTTGCAGCAGCGAGGCTCCGCCTTCGCGCCCGGCCTCCTTTCCTCTCTCCCTCCTGCATCCTGCCAACCGCCCCTCACCTTTCTCCCCTGCCTGCAGCCGCTGCTGACTGCTGCCTCGGCCACCATGGCCACGGCCTCCTCCTTGCCTCGCCTGCCTTTATACTGGACCGCGCCACAACGAGCATACGCCCTGCCGCTTTCTCTTGCCATGACCGGGTCCTCCACCTGCACCTCCTACGGCGTCTGACTTTTCTGCTACTTCATCCACTCATGGAGGCCACCGTCGAAAATATAAAATAGAGCATATGCACCCCGTGCTGGCCCGCAGCTCGCGCCGTCGTCTCTGGTTCGAGCAGCGAGGCTCCGCCTCCACGCCCGGCCTCTCCCTCCTGCATCCTTCTAGCTGCCCCTCGCCTTTCTCCCCTGCATCAGCCGCTGCTGACTGCTGCCTCGGCCACCATGGCCACGACCGCCTCCTTGCCTCGTCGACCTTTGTACTGGACTGCGCCACCACGAGCATACGCCCTGCCGCTTTCTCTTGCCGTGACCGGGTCCTTCACCTGCGCCTCCCTGTCGATGGCATCCGACTCGTCTACTACTTCATCCAGTCGGAGCGCGACCCGGAGATCGTCAACGAATCAGGGGGGCTAGCTTCTGCCGAACGACGCCTCGGCGTTCGCCTCTCCACATCTCCAGATCCACCCCCATCTCCACCTGCCTGCACATCTCTGCTGCATCACACCAGCAGGCCGTGGTGGAGGTCATGGGCGCCGAGCTGCTCCACCCACCTCAAGCCGACGCTAGGAAGAGGGAAGATAGCTCCGCAGCGGCGCCATGCCTGCCAGCCGACGAGCACGGGGGAGCTTGGGTGCTGGGATGGACACGCATCTAGGGGGTGGGGAGGTCGGAGGTGGAGAAGAGGCCGAGAGGGCCGGAGGTGGAGGGGAGAGCCGGACGGCGGACGAGCTCGCCGACGAGAGCCCAGCCGAATCTGCCCCCACCTCCACCTTCTCGATAAGATGAGCAAAGGAGCACGGGCGTAATTCTTAGAAAATGCAGGGGTTAGTATGCACAATCGAATCATTTTCTCATATCCACTTATGTAGAAACTGCGGGTTGAATTCTCAAAAAACAGAGGGGCTTTTCTGAAAAAGCGCCGACGACGTATGGGCAGAAACCCAGTTCTCTTTATTATTATATATATACTATTAGGTAAAGATAAAGATAAAGAGGTAAAGAAAATTTGGTTCGGTCAAACCACCGAACAAAACCGAAGTTTAGGCAAACCCTCTTATACAACATGTTTTGGTACGGGCAGGTTCAGACGAATTTGATGGGTAAGCAGCTGCCTTTATAGTCTTTCACACGCTTCTTTCCTCAAGAGCAATCTGAGGTGGTACTAAACCAAAACGTGTAGGTGGAAAAAACCGGGAGATGAGAACATGACAGAGAGGTTTAGACAGGTGTGGCAGGCAGCTGGGCTAGGGCCGTTGGGATATGCAATACAATGCCGCTGGGATTTTTTTAAATAATATGTATTTTCTGTTTTCTAGGTACGCTTAATCAAGTGTAAAGATCAAAGTTACCTAATAAATTCCGGTATTATAGATTTAATGACTGAAATAAACACTGAAAATGTTGGTTTCAGTCCCTGTTCTTCCAGTTTAGTACATCGGTTTTCGGTTAATATGCCCGCCCTTACTTCCTGCCTCCTTCCGTGTAACTAGACGAGGTGGGACTAGAACCACGAACGGCACAACTTGCTGCCTATAGGTATATACATGCATGCTGCAACAAAAAGTTCAAAAATAATTTATGCCTTGCATGAAAGTGATCAGCTTGGCCCATGGAATTGACGTCCCAGCCACACGCGTGCGGTGGTCAGTGCATGTGGCATAAATTTTCCAACACCATCACGAGAAGCTAAAATTTGTATTTTAGTTTCGTTATCGGTTCGGTCTTCGGTTTGTGGGCTTTTATGCCCATCCCTAGCTTCAAGGAGAAAAAAAGTTCACGGAATTAAAAGAGTTCATCTATTTTAATGTTTTTTTCATGAATTTGAAAATTTTCATCAATTTGAGAAAATGTTCATGAATTAAATACCTTTTTCACAAGAGTCCGCCCGACTGAGCCGGTCCATTATGTTCGTTTGTGAGCACTTTTTTGGCATTCTTCAAATGAACCCAATTTTATTTCATTAGCTTATATGAGCAACTCAAAGAACCATGCCAAATTGTTTTAGTTTTTGATAAATTCCGCATTTTCTGGAGTTTTCTCGGTCCAAAAAGGCCGATAAATGGGCAGACGTGTCGTAACTTGCATACGATGTCGGAAATTGTTCAAACCTAATATGGATGCCTACCATGGGCTTGCCCACCTTCCTGCCAAAGTTGAGGACATTTGATGGATGTCAAAATCTAAACCATGTTCAACGTAGGGTGTTTGGTAGGCCAGAAGGCTCCGTCTGAGAGCCCATTGTTTCTCGACATCCTTGAAATGACGCTAGCTTTTTTCATGGCCTTCCATGAACAATTCTAGGCACCATGCCAAGTTGTTTTGGTTTTTGATAAATTCTATATTTTCTAGAGTTTTCTCGAACAAAAAGAGGCCGATAAATGACTGGATGTGTCACAAATTGCATACGAGGTTGAAAATCGTTCAAACCTGACATGGATGCCTACCATGGGCATACGCACTTTCCTGTAAAAGTTGGGTTCATTTTAAGAATGTCCAAAATTAGACTATATTCAACGGACAGTGTCCGGGCAGGCCCGAAGGCTCCGTCTGAGAGCACGATGTTTCTCGACATCCTTGAAACGGCCCCATTTTTTTTTCATGGTCTCGTATGACCAATTCAAAGCACCATGCCAGTTTAAGGCACGGAGTTTGTATATTTTAAAATTTTAAATTGTGTATGAAAATTTTATAAACTTGAACACACTTTCAAAAGTTGTTAACAAATTCCCAACAATTGATGTTGTACAGAAATTGCAAACCACATACTTCTCTTGAAAATTTATCAACATCTTTTGAAGCGCAAACGTTTCTTAAATTTGTGAACAAAAAAAATTCAATAACATTTTCCAAATTTGTAAACAATATTTGAAGACAGGAACATTTTTTGTTATTCCAAAAATATTTCATATTGCAAAACAGGTTTCAAAACGAATAATAAAGTTAAAAAAGGAGAAAAATGAATTAACAATAAAAGAAAATAAATAGAGAAAATAGAATATAAGTTTTTTTACACCCAGACCTTGGCCCAACTAGGCGACGGCATCGCTTCGGTTGTGTGGCTGTTGGGCCGGTCCAAGCAGTTGTGGAATTCAAAAAAGTTCACAAATTTTGAAAAATATGTTCAGGATTTTTTTAAAAAAAATTGCGGGTTCTTAAAAAGTTTGTAGTAGTTAAAACGAATTCATGAATTTGTATAAAAACGTTCATGGATTTGAAAACAAAGTTTGCGAGGTTAAGAAATGTTCAGAATTTTGAAGAGTTCACGGATTTAATAAAAAAGTTATGGTTTAAAATGATTCGACATTTGTTTTAAGAAAATAAAAAATATAGAAAAGGAAAAAAATAAGGAATACGGGGCAAACAAAAAAACCAACAAATCTAAAAAAAAGTTCATGTTTCAAAAGATATTCAGAAATTGTTCATGTTTCAAAAGATGTTTGGAAATTTGAAATAATGTACATGTTTCAAGAAATTTCTCAAATTCAAGAAAACATTTCTGTTTTTTAAATCATAATTTCAAAAACTATTCGTCATCTGAAAAATTTGCTCAAATAGCACATGAATTTGGTAACCAGGAAATGTAAGGGCTCCTTTGATTCAAAGGGATTTCATAAGATTTTCAGAGGATTAGAGTCCTTAGGAATTTTTTTCTATGTTGGTCGTTTGATTCATACGATTAATTCTATGTAAATTTTTTCCTAAAGAATTATTTGTACTACATTTCATATAAAATTTAACATTCACTACAACCTCTTTTTAGTACAATCTCTTTGTTTTCTTCGTGGCATCAGACACTCTCTGGTATGCCATAAGATACAAGTAGGCACGTCACTTCAGTTCTATATTTTTTTTTCTTTTTGTTCTCGCGTTTTCAATTTCCTGCGAATCAAAGAGGCCCTAAGCACAACTCCAACCGGCCGATGCAAACAAACGCAATTTTTTGCCCGCTCCTCCTCCAGCAAGTGGCCCTTCCACTCGGCGAGGTACACGTCCTCCTCCTTCGTCGTGCCCAGCCAAACAGACGGCGCTGAGACCCACTCCCACACGAGCCCACCCACTAGTACAAGTCCAGCACTGGCGCGTGTGCGGGCGGTGTCGGTGGTGGCGATGGGTAGACTTGGTCACCGACTGTGAAAGCTGGAGCGCCTCCTCTAGGCCAACCCATCGGCGTCCTCCTCGCGTTGGGACTCCTCGATGGCGCGCTAGATCACCTCCTCCAGTGCCTTTAGGAATGTTGCCTCCACTCGTGCTCGTCCTCATGCCTCACAGCCGACGGTGGCGGTGGAGGGCAGGCGTCGATTTGGATGGCGGCGCACGTCATGCTCAGTCGTGAACCAGACATCCCAGTTCAAGGACTGGGCATGTACGCTAGATCACGGCATTGCTCCGGCATGAGGAGAGCACGCTGGTTGCGGATCTCAGCCGTGCGCGCGCTCAGCTTGCGGCATGGCCGACACCGGAATGTGGTAGGGGTTGAGGTGCCACTCGTGCAAGAGTTGAAGTCTGGCCACGGCAGCGGGACGCGGTACTCCCAGTGGTACCGCGTGCACCGGGATGTATAGCCGGTCACCGGTCACGTGGCCGTGATGTCCCCTACCACTATCGTGGTGCCAAGGTGAAGTTGGCGGGCCTCGCGATGAGCCAACCTTGTGCTTGTGCTTGTGCTTGCCATGCTTGCCACCTTTGCTGAAGAAGTCCCTTGCGATGGTGGCGGACGAGGGAACACGCGTGGTCAGATGTTGACTGGAGTGAGAAAGAAGAAATGGTTGAGGCCGCCCCCTTTCCCGCACGCTTGCCATTTAAAAAGGATGTGGCCTGGACGATTCCAGTGGCTGCCGTGCGGGTCACGACCGCAACGATGGTTGGTTGACCAACACGCGTCCCGAGGCGGACACGAAAATGATGTGTGACGCATCCATCTCATGTCCTTGTAGACACAAATCAAAGGTAAGTTTGGGCTAAAAATGCGTTCGGACGGACGCCGAACGGACATGATTTGAATTTATCGTCTGCGGATTGGGCTGGCGTTTCTGTCGAGACATGTGCGGATCAAATGTGTCGTGCTATTGGAGTTGCCCTAGGGATAATCATTATGATAGACTACAAAGACCCTAGCTTGTGCAAGAAATCACAGATGATGGCAAGGTTATTATGGTCTGAAGTCGCAGCAAGTTTATTCGGACATTGTGAATGATGTAACTTTGATATGAGTTTAATAAAGTGCGCCAAGTAGTTAAAAAAAAGTTTATTCGGTACTACAGTACTACATCAAAACGGTATCGGGCCATGCATACGGGACGATGCTACTGGAAACTACTGTACATATGGGATGCCAACAAGTTCGATCCTCAGAGCTTCTGAAGGACATCGCCCATGGCCGCGCGAGGCCTACACACGGCCTCCAAAGCCACGGCCTTGGGCATGGTGATCCCCACCCCCTCCGTCATGTTCACCTCCGCGCCGTCCACCCGATCCCAGTCGAAGCACTGCACCAGCGTCCCGAGAACCACCCCGACCGTCTGCAGCGCCAGCGTCTCGCCGGGGCACCTTCGCCGCCCCATCCCGAACGGCATCAGCAGCAGCCCGTCGGCCTTGCCGTCCTCGAACCGCTCCGGCCGGAACGCCGCCGGGTCCTCCCACACGGCCGGGTCCCTGTGGATGGCGTACGCGTTCACGATCAGCATCGTGCCGCTCGGCACGTCGTAGCCGCCGACCTTGCAGTCGGCGGAGGACTCGTGCGGCAGCAGCAGCGGCGCCGCCGGGTACAGGCGTAGCGTCTCGTTGATGATGCACTGGAGGTAGCTGAGGCGGGGCACGTCGTCGGCGGCGACCATGCGGGAGGCCCCGATGGACGCGTCCATCTCGGCTTGGGCCTTCTTGAGCGCCGCCGGGTGGTTCAGCAGGAGCGACATGGCCCATTCTATCGTGGTTGAGGTGGTCTCCGTTCCGGCCACAAAGAGATTCTGTAAGAAATTATTGGAGAAAATGAATTCTACAGTAGTATATTCTTGTAGAATACTGAAAGCAGATTCATAAAAAAAAAACATAGATTTAGAATACTGCACAAATCCTACGAAGGCAAATAGAGCCTTAATATGGAAGTACTCGAGAGTGGGAAAATGCCAAAATTACTAGAAATAAACATGTGGGAAGTGGGATTCATCCAGCTAAGTGACATGGCCGTGTTACTCGCCTACGTTGAGTGACCACTATCTGATTAGATATACGTATGATAAGATAGATAAAAAGTGGAGTACTCGACTAACATAATGACTCTGGTCGAGTTGTTGCTATCTGATGACTACTGATGATGCCAAATTGCCAATGTCCTTAATAAAGAAACGGACAGTTGAAGTACTCGCGTTTGTGAGAAGCATACAAGTGGAAGATGGACTTACCGCACACAGAGCGATGATCATCTGATCAGTGTACAGCTCCGGCTCTGTCTTCTGCAGAGTGAGGAGCACGGCAATCATGCTCTTTTTCTCGCCCTCGTCCATCCTCCGCCGCTCCGCGTCGATGAGCCAATGGAGGAAGGCGTCCCTCCTGCTCACCGTGGCCAGGATCCTGCTCCTCACGCCGGACACGTCGAACCACCGCATCACCGGCAGGTAGTCCCACACGTTGGCCGCGCCAATGAGCGGGATGATCTCGTCCACCACCTGCTTGAACTCCTGCGCCTCCAGGGACATGTCCGTGTCGCCGTCCGCCTCCGAGCGGGTCCCCTTGGTCTGCGCGATGGTCTCCATGAGCACGCTGAGGGAGAGCTCGAAGAGACTCCGCTTGAGCTCCACCCGGGCGGCGCCGCCGCCGGTGGACGCCGCGGCGGCGCGGCACAGCCGGCGCGCCATGGCGCGCACCTCGGCGGCGATGACGCCCGACATGCCGGCGACGCGGTGCGCGGAGAGCAGCCGCACGGCGGCGACGCGGCGGAGGTTGCGCCAGTGCGGGCCGTAGCTGGAGCTGACGAGCGAGGTGCCCCCGTAGGAGACGAGCATCTGCGAGGGGAACTGGGGCCGGTTGGCGAAGGCCACGTCGTGCTCCGTGAAGCACTCCCTGGCGCACGCCGGCGAGGACACCACCACGGCGTTGCGCGCGCCGAGCCGCAGCGAGAAGACCGGTCCGTAGCGCGCCCCCAGACGGAACAGCGCGGCGTGCAGCGGCTTCTCCACGAGGTGGAGGTGGCCGAAGAACGGGATGGCCGGAGGGCTCGGCGGCAGCTGCACGGCGCCCTTGCCATTGCTGACCTTGCCTAGAACGTAGTGGAGCAGGAAGATGAAGGCGAAGGAGAGGACGGCAATGTATGCCTTATCCATGGCTGAGTGTCCGTGGTCTGTGGGGGAAGTGATGGATGTTCTGACTGATGTGTCTGTCTTGAGGTCGCAGACTGATTGGATTGGATGTATGCGTCCTGCATGGCGGGCCTATATATCACGCGCCGCGCCGGGTCCCCATGGCTTGGCTTGGCTTGCGGTGCAGCTTAAGCTGCACAATACGCCATGCCTGACGTCCATGGCGGTGGAGTTTAGCGCCCATGCCAGTTTGATTAGAGTTGATGACAGAATTATTTGGCGTTCCCCGCGCGGCGCTGGATCCAGAGTTCCAGACCCCTTCCTTCCGAATGCAAAAGGCCAACTCCAATTGGGGTTCTGCATCTTGCGACCTTTCCTTCCGAAACAAGAAACGGAGAGCCAATCGCCGATGTTGTCCACGACGATTTCTGTCGGCAGCGTCACCGTCACCGCCGCGGCCTAGACACGCCATCGCTAGTGTGTGCTCTCCCTGGCGCAAAAGGACTGCCACAAGTTAAGCAGTTTTATCCATAAGGCCGTTCCGCGCTGACCGTAGCTGACACTCGTACATAAGCAGTGGTTGTAGACAACTTAGAGCATCTACTACCGGAAGTACCGAATTACGGGCGGCCATCAAAACGCTCGCAGACGTGCCGAGACAGCACACACACACACACACAAAAAAAAACAATGTCACAACCGAATACCTCATTTTCAACGTCCTCAGCGGCAAGATCCGCCTCGCGGGCTCGTCCGGCTCTGCTATGTCCATGTCCGAGGTGGTTGCAGCGCTCGAGGTGGTCGTGCACCATATGCGGCGCCGGAAAATGCGACTCCGCCTCGGTAACGTTTGTCGCGAGGGCTGCCGCCGCCTCCCGCGCCCACTGCCTCGCACGACGGGCACGCCACGCCATACTTACATTGGATGACACCCATGCGTTCACCTCTGCCTCGGCGCACCAACACAGCGGTTGCGCATCCACCAGCGCATTGGGATGCCAGACTGGCCACACCGTCTCCCATGAGGCAGCGGCGGCACACCTCACACCGGATTCAGCGGCATTTGGATGGACACAATGGATTTCCGACGGAAGGACTCCGACCATTGTCGTCGGGCTGTCTCATCCCGGGAGCGGCTCCGCGCCAGGCAGATGTCCATCTTCTCCTAGGGCCCGCGTGGGACGAGCACCAGGCCATTGGATATTTTTTCATGCATTGTTGAATGATGTGGTTAGTTTTTTCCCATGCATCATTGCATGTTGAGGTAGGCATTATCCAATTCCTAATTGTATGGCGAGTGACATGCTTACATGATAAATAAGTTAATGGGGTTGACTCTTTTAGGTATATATGATACATGGTAACAAGAAGAACGAGAATAAAAGGAAAGAAGAAAAAAAATGGAAAAATAAAAGAAAAATGAGATGATGAAATTTAAAAAGATTAAACATACATTTTTAAAATTCAACTCATTTACAACAAAATGGTTTTAAAAAAATCATGTAATTAAATTGGAGAGTGAAAATTAAACAAAAAACATGAAAAGAACAAGAAACAAAATTACAAAAAGAAGAAGAGAAAGGAAGAACATAAAGCTAAACACATTTTTTTTTAAAAAAAATCAACTCATTTTACAACAAAATGTTTAAAGAAATCATGTAACTAAATTGGAAAGTGAAAATAAACAAAAAACGCGAAAAGAACAAGAAACAAAATTACAAAAAGAAAACAATTTTACTAAAAATCAGTCGTCTGTTTTCAAATTGGCTTCAGGTAGTTTTTTCAGTCGTCCGATTTTGTTCTAAGATCTGCGCTTTGTGTGGTGTTTTTTTGGGGCCCGCTTTGTCTTAGTGGTGGATCCGCTTTGGTCCTTTTCGCGCCCGATTCGCTCTGTTTTTCCGTGGTCCGTCGCGTGGAGGCTCTGGTCTCTTCTCCAAATCTGAGAACGAGCTCCGGACGACTGCTCCTCCCCTAGCATGCGCGTCCTTTCCATGGCGCCTTCTCTCCCTCCCCTCCCATGGTGCCCCTCCCTCCCTTCCCATGCACGTCTCCCTCTCCCTCTGTCCCTCACATGTCGCCCCTCTCTCTCCCTTTTTCCTATGGCGCCTCATTCCTCTGTATTGTGGTGTCTGTCCCTCTCTCTTTTTGAACCCTAGAACACAAGCAGGTCTAAAATCCTAATTATCTCTATTTTATAGGTTAATTCGGGTTTAGTTTGCAAATCTACAACAATCAAGCCCTAATTCCTTTCTGTTATTTTAGGTTGATTGGAGTTCAGTTTTGCAAATCTTCGGGAGTCAATTAAAAAGAAGGTGAGTAGGTGACACCAATGCTATATGATGTGACATTTTTTTTATTTTGTTGTGTCTAAATGGAACTGAAATGCTACCATGTGCTCAATTTTTTAATGTGAAAGTCATGCTATCTTGTAAAGATAGTACAATACATATTTTATGTACTAGATGCTCTGTTTTGATTCATGGTGTCCATGAATCTTGCAGTCTTGTGTGACATTCTGCACATATGAAAATCTGCAGCAATTTGGCATAACCAGTACCCTGAATCCCATAGTCTGAGGTCTTCCATCAGTTTATTATCTCCCTATACCTTTCCCAAGTTTTTTTGTCACACAAGTCCCTGTTTCTCGGTCATTAAGCTTTTGTACAACAAGTATGCATGTCAGTGTTTCAGCCTTAGTAGTTGTCAGTATCACTATGCATCAGTTATCCTCATTGTTTCATTCTTTAGTTATAATTTATAATTAATTTGCCTTACTGTTTGTCATTTTCCAGTTTCCATATCATTCTTCATTTATCAGTCCAGTTATTCTCCATGTTGATTTCAGCATTTCACTGATTACTTTTTTTTTCAATTTGTCCATCCTGATAATTTAGGTGAGAAGGCGTTGCAGGTTGGGCCGCTGGAGTAATAAAATGATGTGGTAAATAATTTAGATCATTGTTTATCATTCATATGTTAGTGTGTTTGTATTTAGTCTTTGTATTCACTCATAGCCTTTCTAATTCCTTAACTCAAATTCGGATGATAGATTTGTTACTTAGTTTTTCATTTATGATGTTTATTCCATTATCACATTCAGACCAGCATCACTATTTTTTCAGTTTTGGCTGCCAGGTAAGAAATGAATCAGTATAGTTTGTTTGTGCATCCATTGTTTTGTCTTAGCTACTCCTCAGTGTTATTTATTCATTCTCACCAGTTATCATTCATAGATCGGGGTCTGTGTGCCCAGTCATTCATGTTGTGATTATTCAGGTTATTCAATCGATCATTTCCGTGAGTGCTCAATGTTCAATTTTTATTCATTCTTCTGCGGTGTTACTTGTCTTGGTCAGCCTCAGAACCAGCACCGTAAGTGTTTGTTTCAGTCTTTCAGTTATTAGCCTCAGTTTTTTAGTAGATTCAGGTTTAGTTCTTTTAATAGATCATTTTCTCAGCTTTAGTGTTATTTCAGCTTTAGTTCTTTTAGTAGATAATTTTCTCAGCTTTACTGTATTTGTTTGAATCATTCATTCAGTTTTCAATTTTTAGTCATCAGTATTCCTAAGGATCAGTACCCTTAGTGTTTCATTTTAGTTCTCTTTAGTTATTTATTAAGTCTTTAGTTATTTGGTCAGTGTTTGTTCTTGTCCATCAGTTTAAACTCAAGTCATCAGTTTTGGTTTTTCACTTAGCCTTTGTCATTTAGGTTTAGTTCTTTGTATCAATTTTCAGTTTTCAGTCTTATTTTTTCTTATTATAGTTTATTTTCTGTTTAATTTATTTCATTCCACGTTCAGTCAGTCTATATGTGTATGTGGGTTTAGTTCTCTGTATCAGTCTCCATGTTTTCATTTCTGTATCAGTCATCAGTCTATATGTGTATGATTTTCATACTTCATCGGTTCTGTTTCTGATAGGTCTTTGTCATTTAGTATTTGATAAGTGTTTTATCAGTTTTGAGTTCACCATTCTTTCAGTTTTTCCAATTCCCCAAGGATCTCACTCTGTTTTCCGTTCTCTGGTTCCCAGTTTCATTAGTTTGCTCTTCTTTATTTTCCCATCATTTTGTCCAGTCTCTGTTTCTTAGTCTCTTAGGTTCCTAGTTTCATTCTTCATGTTTTCTTACCTAATCTCTCTTTAGTTTTCTCAGTCTTGTCTAGCATGTCTTCCACTTCTCTTCCTAGCCTCTTATCTTGATCTTGCAGTCAATACCTAAAGGCATAAATTGTGTTCAGTAGGTCCTTCCCATTCGCTTAGTTTTTGTCATTTTCCACTCTCTACTTCTTGCTTCTTCTTAGGCACCTCATATTTTCTATCTCATGTGCAGCAACAAGTGACTCTTCATCCGTTTTGTTTCTAAATGATGGCTCTATAAATTTGATTTACCACATCAACAAATATCTTCTCTAATTCAGACACACAAGCAGATTCTCTAATTCAGTCACACAAGTAGATTCTCTCTAATTCAGTCACACTGTGTGCTAGGAAAGATTTTTTTAAGAATCGTTTATTTGCTTGGAGATGCTCAGTTTGTTATTATTTTCTTACTTATTGTGTGATCTAGGTAAATTTGTAGTCCTGTTCAGTCTAACATTCATTTCTTTGTTCAGTTTGTGTATGAATTCAGTTATGTCTTTAAGATATAAACTTAGTTATCTACTCCCTCCGTTCCTAAATATAAGTCTTTTTAGAGAATCCACTATGGACTACATACGGAGCAAATTGAGTGAATCTACACTCTAAAATATGTCTATATACATCCGTATATAGTTTGTAGTGGAATCTCCAAAAAGACTTACATTTAGGAACGGAGGGAGTAGCTGATAGCATGATAGTAACTTAGCTATCTTTTTTCTGTAGTCTGACACTCTGACTTAGTTATCTTGGTGATGATATTGGCAGCAAACTACAAGTATTAGCCTGATTTCTTGGTTAGAGCGTCTCTGCTAATGTTTGTTGGTAATGCATATCTAATTGTTGCTAGGCTACTAGGTCAGTGTTTTTTTTGTTGAAACAACGTATCTGTATGACGATGGTTACTTTTGTGGGGAGATTATGCTAAATCTTCTTCAGTTTAAGACTCATGGGGGCTGTTTTTGTGCGCTTCCTCTTATTCTTTTTTTATGTTCTTTTTTTTATCAAAGAAGGGCTTGCCCCTTCCGATTTTCATTACTGAAAACCACCAAAGTTCATAACCGAGTTCAGCCTAAAAGAAAGGACTAAAAAAATGCTACCAGAATAACATCGCAACATCCCAGAAGGCCAACACAGGCCAACCACACCGCGTTAGGACCCAAAACAAGTTCAAGCGACGACACAATCCAAACCTAAACCGATCATCATTACATCAAAAGCACCCATGGAGCTGAAGGAACCCTAGCAACAACTAGAAGAACAACAACTTCAGGGTCACCGCAACAAGAGTTTCTTCATTCCAGCCTTGCTACATTGATCTTCCACCCTTGTTTGGCCATAAACACCTCAACTGCTGCTCGTTCTAGCACCCTTGCTCCCAGCTCCAGCATTTTTTTTGACGGCTCCTTTATCTGCAAAATAGACCAGTCAGTTAACCATCTGCACATCATTTTGACAATATAGAAATTGAAAGATCGAGGATGTCGCCTAGAGGGGGGGGGGGGGGAATAGGCGCTTTAAAATAATTACGTAGAGGCTTGAACAAATGCGGAATAAACCTAACGGTTAATTTGTCAAGCACAAAACCTACAACAACTAGGCTCACCTATGTGCACCAACAACTTATGGTAAGCAAGATAAGTAACTATGTGATAGCAAGATATATAACAAAGAACAATATGGCTATCACAAATTAAAGTGCATAATTAAAGGGCTCGAGTAAGAGATAACCGAGGTACGCGGAGACGATGATGTATCCCGAAGTTCACACCCTTGCGGATGCTAATCTCCGTTTGGAGCGGTGTGGGGGCACAATGCTCCCCAAGAAGCCACTAGGGTCACCGTAATCTCCTCACGCCCTCGCACAATGCAAGATGCCGTGATTCCACTAAGGGACCCTTGAAGGCGGTCACCGAACCCGTACAAATGGCAACCCTTGGGGTCGGTCACCGAACCCGTACACTTTGGCAACCCTTGGGGGCGGTCATCAGTACCCGTCAAATTGCTCGGGGCGATCTCCACAACCTAATTGGAGACCCCGACGCTTGCCCGGAGCTTTACACCACAATGATTGAGCTCCAAGCACCACCAACCGTCTAGGGCGCCAAAGCACCCAAGAGGAACAAGCTCAAGGGCACCAAGCACCCAAGAGTAATAAGCTTCTCAACTTGAAACTTCCACGTATCACCGTGGAGAACTCAAACCGATGCACCAAATGCAATGGCAAGGGCACACGGAGTGCCCAAGTCCTTCTCTCCCAAATCCCACCGAAGCAACTAATGTTAGGGAGGAAAATGAGAGGAAGAACAAGAAGGAGAACACCAAGAACTCCAAGATCTAGATCCAAGGGGTTCCCCTCACATAGAGGAGAAAGTGATTGGTGGAAATGTGGATCTAGATCTCCTCTCTCTTTCCCCCCCAAAACTAGCAAGAATCCATGGAGGGATTGAGAGATAGCAAGCTCGGAGAAGGTCAACAATGGGGGAAGAACACGAGCTCAAAGGATAAGACTCAATGGGGAAGAAGGCCCCCTTTTATAGGAGGGAAAAAAATCCAACCGTTATCCCCTCACTCAGCCCGCACGACGCGGTACTACCGCACCAAACTACGGTACTACCGCGGTTGGCTGTGGTACTACTGCTGCTGGTTGCGGTACTACCGCTTGTGCGGCACTGGCCAGATGAAGGCATGTTGCACAGGGCAACGAGCGGTACTACCGCGTGCCCCTACGGTACTACCATAAGGCAGGCAACACTAGGCGCAGAGAAAGCACAGGAGTAAAAAATTACTTCCGTACCTACTTCCGCTGAGGGAGGACCTGCGCAAAAATTCGGCACGGTACTACCGCACACCTGGAGCGGTACTACCGCGTAGGGCGTGGATGTAAAAAATTACATCCACCCGTACATCCGCTCATGCTGCTATGCCTAGCCAGAGACCACGGTACTACCGCGCCCATCGCGCGGTACTACCGCGTAGGGCGCGGATGTAAAAAATTACATCTGCCCCTACTGCCGCTCGAGCAGCTGCGCCTAGCCTGAGGCCACGGTACTACCGCTCTCACATAGCGGTACTACCGTGAGCACCTGCAGTACTACCGCAGGGGACTGCGGTACTACCGCGAGTGCCTGCGGTACTACCGCTCTGGAGAGCAGTACTACCGCATGCCCCAGAACAACAACACTAGGAGTCCTTCATTTTGCAGAGAAGACAACAGAGGGATACAATAAAACCAGAACTGCCATAACTTCTGCAAATGAGCTCTGAATTGAGCAAACTCAAGCTTGTTGGATACAAGCCAACGAGTAGCATCAAAACAACAACTGGTCATAGAAGATGCATGTGAACTCCGTTTTCGATGAACTCGAGCTTGTCATCAAGATGACCATAAGCTCCAAATCTCACAAAGAGAACCGAACAAGAACCAAGAAAGATGATGCAAGGATGCAGTGGTTTGAGCTCTCTACGAACAATACGATCAAGCTACTCATCGAGAGCCCCCTTGATAGTACGACAATCGATCCTATAACCCGGTCTCCCAACTACCACCATGAGACCGGTAAAATAGAAAACCTATCAAGGGCAAACCTTTGCCTTGCACATGGTCCACTTGACCTAGATGATGACGATCTTGACTCCCTCAAGTTGGACCACATTTCTTGATTGCGTTGGCTCGATGAAGACTAGATGATTGCTCCTCCATAGTCCACTATGGGTGAGCCACCCTTCGGCTCATCTTCACAAGTCCATTGTCACCACAATGGACGACAAGCTTCAAGCACTTGATCTCTTCGTGATGCATCACTTGAACTTGCACACCGCATCCTAACCCCACAAAGAACTCTCACGAAGACCATGAGTTATTACACAGAGAATAATTGACAATGGTTACCATACCATGGGATCACTTGATCCCTCTCGGTACATCTTCTACACTTTGTGAGTTGATCAACTTGATTCACTCTTGACTTAGTCTTGATCAACCTTGAATCTTTCCAACTCTCTTCATTTGGGTGATGTCTTGAAGGTAAACATGAATGATCACACAATCTTCTTCTTCAAAACATGCTTGCAATAAGCTCAACACTCACATGACCAATCTTTGGCTAATTCCTTAATAGCACCTTGGTCAACGCATAAACTCCTTGAAACCAACACATGGACTTCAAGAAAAGCCTATGGACAAATCCTTGGAATATAACTCAAGACAACCATTAGTCCATAGAGATTGTCATCAATTACCAAAACCAAACATGGGGGAACCGCATGTTCTTTCAGAAAGGATCATTTATCCTTTTCTTTTCAAAGATAATAGCATTTCTGCTTTTTCAAATTGCCCAGAACAGAGCTGAAATCCCAACCAGAACCATTTTTTTATCTTCTTTATTAAATTTCCTAACCCAATCCCCAAAACAGTCTTTCACATTTAGTGCAACAGTTCTAAATCCACAAACACATCTAACCAAGCTCCATAACAATGAAGCAGCAGGACAGGAAAAAAACATATGATCAATCGATTCATCTTTCCCACAAAGAACACATTCCTTTCCCCCCTTCCAGCCCTTTTTCAGCAACACATCTCTAGTTAGAATACTTTTTTTATTGACTAACCATAAAAACACTTTTAGTTTTGCAGGTATCTTAGTTTTCCATAGGTATTTCTGAGGGAATTTCACCCCTACAGTAACCAAATTTCTATAAAGGGATCCTACAAAAAACCTATGGTCAGCAGTGAGGGTCCAGAGTACTTTGTCTGCCCCTCCCTGCATTGGAATTTCCTCACATCTCTTTTTGAGGAAATTCCATAACCCCAAAGTCTCTCCATACAAGGTCCTTCTAAATGCGAACCCATGCCATCCCTTTTGTATGGCCTCTTCCACAGTAATATTGTGGTCAAAGCTTATGTCATGCAATTTAGGATATGCCTCTCTCAAAGGTTTATCATCAACCCAGGAATCCTCCCAAAACCTAGTGTTTCTTCCATTCCCTACCTTTTTCTTAATAAATTTGTAAAAGATCTCCTTAATTTTCAACAAGTTAGCCCAGAATTAGGAGTCCCCAGGCCTCTTGCTGACTAGTGCCAGACAGCCACCCTTTTTGTATTTTTCATCCAATATATTCTGCCAAAGACCTGAAGGAAATATGCCCTAGAGGCAATAATAAAGTTATTATTTATTTCCTTATATCATGATAAATATTTATTATTCATGCTAGAATTGTATTAACCGGAAACATAATACATGTGTGAATACATAGACAAACATAGTGTCACTAGTATGCCTCTACTTGACTAGCTCATTAATCAAAGATGGTTATGTTTCCTAACCATAGACATGTGTTGTCATTTGATTAATGGGATCACATCATTAGGAGAATAATGTGATTGACATGACCCATTCCGTTAGCCTAGCACTTGATCGTTTAGTATGTTGCTATTGCTTTCTTTATAACTTATACAAAGTTCCTGCAACTATGAGATTGTGCAACTCCCGTTTACCGGAAGAACACTTTGTGTGCTACCAAACGTCACAACGTAACTGGGTGATTATAAAGGTGCTCTACAGGTGTTTCCGAAGGTACATGTTGGGTTGGCATAATTCAAGATTAGGTTTTGTCACTCCGATTGTCGGAGAGGTATCTCTGGGCCCTCTCGGTAATACTCATCACCTAAGCCTTGCAAGCATTGTAACTACTGAGTTAGTTATAAGATGATGTGTTATAGAACGAGTAAAGAGACTTGCCGATAACGAGATTGAACTAGGTATTGGATACCGACGATCGAATCTCGGGCAAGTAACATACCGATGACAAAGGGAACAAAGTATGTTGTTATGCGGTTTGACCGATAAAGATCTTCGTAGAATATGTAGGAGCCAATATGGGCATCCAGGTTCCGCTATTGGTTATTGACCAAGAATAGTTCTAGGTCATGTCTACATAGTTCTCGAACCCGTAGGGTCCGCACGCTTAAGGTTTCGATGACAGTTATATAATGAGTTTATGAGTTTTGATGTACCGAAGGAGTTTGGAGTCCCGGATGAGATCGGGGACATGACGAGGAGTCTCAAAATGGTCGAGACGTAAAGATCGATATATTGGACGACTATATTCGGAGTTCGGAAAGGTTCCGAGTGATTCGGGTATTTTTCGAAGTACCGGAGAGTTACGGGAATTCGCCGGGGAGTATATGGGCCTTATTGGGCCATACGGGAATTGAGGAGAGAGGCCGAAAGGAAGGAGGCGCGCAGCCCCCCTCTGGTCCGAATTGAACAAGGGGTGCAGCCCCTCTTTCCTTCCTCCTCTCCCCCTCTTTCCCCCTTCTCCTACTCCAACAAGGAAGGAGGGAGTCCTACTCCCGGTGGGAGTAGGACTCCCCTTGGCGCGCCTCTCCCTGGCCGGCCGCCTCCTCCCCTTGCTCCTTTATATACGGGGGCAGGGGGGCACCCCAGAGATACACAAGTTGATCTACGGATCGTTCCTTAGCCGTGTGCGGTGCCCCCCTCCACCATATTCCACCTCGGTCATATCGTCGCAGAGTTTAGGCGAAGCCCTGCGCCGGTAGAACATCATCATCGTCACCACGTCGTCGTGCTGACGGAACTCATCCCCGAAGCTTTGCTGGATCGGAGCCCGGGGATCGTCATCGAGCTGAACGTGTGCTGAACTCGGAGGTGCTGTACGTTCGGTGCTTGGATCGGTTGGATCGTGAAGACGTACGACTACATCAACCACGTTATCATAATGCTTCCGCTTACGGTCTACGAGGGTACGTGGACGAACACTCTCCCCTCTCGTTGCTATGCCATCACCAGGATCTTGCGTGTGCGTAGGATTTTTTTTGAAATTACTACGTTCTCCGACAGTGGCATCCGAGCCAGGTTTTATGCGTAGATGTCATATGCACGAGTGAACACAAGTGAGTTGTGGGCGATATAAGTCATACTGCTTACCAGCATGTCATACTTTGGTTCGGCGGTATTGTGAGATGAAGCGGCCCGGACCGACATTACGCGTACGCTTACGCGAGACTGGTTTCACCGCTACGAGCACTCGTTGCTTAAAGGTGACCGGCGGGTGTCTGTCTCTCTCACTTTAGCTGAATTGAGTGTGGCTACGCCCGGTCCTTGCGAAGGTTAAAACAGCACCAACTTGACAAACTATCGTTGTGGTTTTGATGCGTAGGTAAGAACGGTTCTTGCTAAGCCCGTAGCAGCCACGTAAAACTTGCAACAACAAAGTAGAGGACGTCTAACTTGTTTTTGCAGGGCATGTTATGATGTGATATGGTCAAGACGTGATGCTATATTTTATTGTATGAGATGATCATGTTTTGTAACCGAAGTTATCGGCAACTGGCAGGAGCCATATGGTTGTTGCTTTATTGTATGAAATGCAAACGCCCTGTAATTGCTTTACTTTATCACTAAGCGGTAGCGATAGTCGTAGAAGCAATAGATGGAGTAACGACAACGATGCTACGATGGAGATCAAGGTGTCGCGCCGGTGACGGTGGTGATCACGACGGTGCTTCAGAGATGGAGATCACAAGCACAAGATGATGATGGCCATATCATATCACTTATATTGATTGCATGTGATGTTTATCCTTTATGCATCTTATCTTGCTTTGATTGACGGTAGCATTTTAAGATGATCTCACACTAAAATTATCAAGAAGTGTTCTCCCTGAGTATGCACCGTTGCCAAAGTTCGTCGTGCCCAGACACCACGTGATGATCGGGTGTGATAAGCTCTACGTCCATCTACAACGGGTGCAAGACAGTTTTGCACACGCGGAATACTCAGGTTAAACTTGACGAGCCTAACATATGCAGATATGGCCTCGGAATACGGAGACCGAAAGGTCGAGCGTGAATCATATAGTAGATATGATCAACATAGTGATGTTCACCATTGAAAACTACTCCATCTCACGTGATGATCGGTTATGGTTTAGTTGATTTGGATCACGTGATCACTTAGAGGATTAGAGGGATGTCTTTATAAGTGGGAGTTCTTAAGTAATATAATTAATTGAACTTAAATTTATCATGAACTTAGTCCTGGTAGTATTTTGCAAATTATGTTGTAGATCAATAGCTTGCGTTATTGCTTTC
Organism: Triticum dicoccoides; assembly: GCF_002162155.2. Taxonomy (NCBI): domain Eukaryota; kingdom Viridiplantae; phylum Streptophyta; class Magnoliopsida; order Poales; family Poaceae; genus Triticum; species Triticum dicoccoides. The sequence goes on along the minus strand of NC_041389.1, from coordinate 595,770,108 downwards.
ATATGTTTATTTCGATATGTTCCTAGAGAAAAATTGTGTTGAAAGATGTTAGTAGCAATGATGCGGATTGGATCCGTGATCTGAGGTTTATCCTCATTGCTGCACAGAAGAATTATGTCCTTGATGCACCGCTAGGTGATAGACCTATTGCAGGAGCAGATACAAACGTTATGAACGTTTGGCTAGCTCAATATGATGACTACTTGATAGTTTAGTGCACCATGCTTAACGGCTTAGAATCGGGACTTCAAAGACGTTTTGAATGTCATGGACCATATGAGATGTTCCAAGAGTTGAAGTTAATATTTCCAGCAAATACCCGAGTTGAGAGATATGAAGTCTCCAACAAGTTCTATAGCTAAAAGATGGAGGAGAATCGCTCAACTAGTGAGCATGTGCTCAGATTGTCTGGGTACTTCAATCGCTTGAATCAAGTGGGAGTTAATCTTCCAGATAAGATAGTGATTGACAGAATTCTCTAGTCACCATCACCAAGTTAGTAGAACTTTGTGATGAACTATAGTATGCAAGGGATGACGAAAACGATTCCCGAGCGCTTCGTGATGTTGAAATCAATGAAGTTAGAAATCAAGAAAGAGCATCAAGTGTTGATGGTTGACAAGATCACTAGTTTCAAGAAAAAGGGCAAAGGGAAAGAAAGGGGAACTTCAAGTAGAATGACAAGCAAGTTGTCACTCCCATGAAGAAGCCCAAAGCTGAACCAAAGCCTGAAACTGAGTGCTTACACTGCAAAGGGAATGGTCACTAGAAGCGGAAATGCCTTGAATATTTGGTGGATAAGAAGGATGGCAAAGTGAATAAGGGTATATTTGATATACATGTTATTGATGTGTACCTTACTAGTGTTTATAGTAACCCCTGAGTATTTGATACTTGTTCGGTTGCTAAGATTAGTAACTCGAAACAGGAGTTACAGAATAAACAGAAACTAGTTGAGGGTGAAGTGACGATGTATGTTGGAAGTGATTCCAAGATTGATATGATCATCATCGCACACTCCCTATACTTTCGAGATTAGTGTTGAACCTAAATAAATGTTATTTGGTGTTTGCGTTGAGCATGAATACAGTTATTCATAAATCAAAGAATAATTGTTGCTCTATTTAAATGAATAAAACCTTTGATGGTCATACACCCAATGAAAATAGTTTGTTGGATCTCGATCGTAGTGATACACATATTCATAATATTGAAACCAAAAGATGCAAAGTTAATAATGATAGTGCAACTTATTTGTGGCACTGCAGTTTAGGTCATATTGGTGTAAAGCGCATGAAGAAACTCCATGCTGATGGGATTTTGGAATCACTTGATTATGAATCACTTGATGCTTGCGAACCATGCCTTATGGGCAAGATGACTAAAGACTCCGTTCTCCGGAACAATAGAGCGAGCAACTGACTTATTGGAAATAATACATACTGATGTATGCGATCTGATGAGTGTTGAGGCTCGCGGCAAGTATCATTATTTTCTGACCTTCACAGATGATTTGAGAAGATATGGGTATATCTACTTAAGGAAACATAAGTCCGAAACCTTTGAAAAGTTCAAAGAATTTCAGAGTGAAGTTGAAAATCATCGTAACAAGAAAATAAATTTCTACAATCTGATCGTGGAGGAGAATATTTGAGTTATGAGTTTGGTCTACATTTAAAACAATGCGGAATAGTTTTGCAACTCACGCCACCCGGAACACCACAGCGTAATGGTGTGTCCGAATGTCATAACCGTACTTTATTGGATATTGTACAATCTATGATGTTTCTTACCGATTTACCACTATCGTTTTGGGGTTATGCATTAGAGATAGCTGCATTCACGTTTAATAGAGCACCATCTAAATCCGTTGAGATGACACCGTATGAACTATGGTTTAGCAGTAAACCTAAGCTGTCGTTTCTTAAAGTTTGGAGTTGCGATGCTTATACGAAAAAGGTTTTCAACTTGATAAGCTCGAACCCAAATCGGAGAAGTGCGTCTTCATAGAATACCCAAAGGAAACTGTTGGGTACACCTTCTATCACAGATCCGAAGGCAAAACATTCGTTGCCAAGAATGGATCCTTTCTAGAGAAGAAGTTTCTCTCGAAAGAAGTGTGTGGGAGGAAAGTAGAACTTGATGAGGTAACTGTACCTGCTCCCTTATTCGAAATTAGTTCATCACAGAAATCTGTTCCTGTGACTACTACACCAATTGGTGAGGAAGTTAATGATGATGATCATGAAACTTCAGATTAAGTTACTACAGAACCTCGTAGGTCTTACAGAGTAAGATCCGCACCAGAGTGGTACGGTAATCCTGTTCTGGAAGTTATGTTACTAGACCATGACGAACCTACGAACTATGAAGAAGCGATGGTGAGCCCAGATTCCGCAAAATGGCTTGAGGCCATGAGATCTGAGATAAGATCCATGTATGAAAACAAAGTATGGACTTTGATTGACTTGCCCAATGATCGGCGAGACATTGAGATTAAATGGATCTTCAAGAGGAAGACGGACGCTGATAGTGTTACTATCTACAAAGCTAGAATTGTCGCAAAAGGTTTTCGACAAGTTCAAGGTGTTGACTACGATGAGAATTTTTCACTCGTATCTATGCTTAAGTCTATCTGAATCATGTTAGCAATTGCCGCATTTTATGAAATCTGGCAAATGGATAAACAAAACTGCATTCCTTAATGGTTTTCTCAAAGAAGAGTTGTATATGATGTAACCAGAAGGTTTTTTCAATCCTAAAGGTGTTAACAAATTGTGCAAGCTTCAGCGATCCAACTATGGACTGGTGCAAGCATCTCGGAGTTGGAATATATGCTTTGATGAGTTGATCAAAACATATGGTTTTATACAGAATTTTGAAGAAGCCTGTATTTACAAGAAAGTGAGTGGGAGCTCTGTAGCATTTCTAATATTATATGTGGATGACATATTGTTAATTGGAACTGATATGGAAATTCTGGATAGCATGAAAGGATACTTGAATAAGAGTTTTTCAAAGCAAGACCTCGGTGAAGCTACTTACACATTGAGCATCAAGATCTATATAGATAGATCAAGACGCTTGATAAGATTTTTCAATGAGTACATACCTTGATAAATTTTTGAAATAGTTCAAAATGGAACAGTCAAAGAAGGAGTTCTTGCCTGTGTTACAAGGTGTGAAGTTGAGTAAGACTCAAGACCTGACCATTGCAGAAAATAGAAAGAGAATGAAAAGTCATTCCCTATGCCTCAGTCATAGGTTCTATAAAGTATGCTATGTTGTGAACCAGACCTATTGTATACCTTGCTCTGTGTTTGGCAAAGGAATACAATTTTGATCTAATAAGTAGATCACTGGACATGGGTCAAGAATATCCTTAGTGAGGACTAAGGAGATGTTTCTCGATTATGGAGGTGATAAAAGAGCCCGTCATAAAAGTTACAACGATGCAAGCTTTTACACCAATCTAGATGACTCTAAGTCTCAATCTGGATACATATTGAAAGTGGGAGCAATTAGCTAGAGTAGCTCCGAGCAGAGCATTGTGGACAAAGAATATTTGCGAAATACATACGGCTCTGAATATGACAGACCCGTTGACTAAGCTTCTCTCACGAGCAAAACATGATCATACCTTAGTACTCTTTTGGGTGTTAATCACATAGCGATGTGAACTAGATTATTGACTCTAGTAAAACCTTTGGGTGTTGATCACATGATGATGTGAACTATGGGTATTAATCACATGCAGATGTGAATATTAGTGTTAAATCACATGGCGATGTGAACTAGATTATTGACTCTAGTGCAAGTGGGAGACTGAAGGAAATATGCCCTAGAGGCAATAATAAAGTTATTATTTATTTCCTTATATCATGATAAATGTTTATTATTCATGCTAGAATTGTATTAACCGGAAACATAATACATGTGTGAATACATAGACAAACATAGTGTCACTAGTATGCCTCTACTTGACTAGCTCATTAATCAAAGATGGTTATGTTTCCTAACCATAGACATGTGTTGTCATTTGATTAATGGGATCACATCATTAGGAGAATGATGTGATTGACATGACCCATTCCGTTAGCCTAGCACTTGATCGTTTAGTATGTTGCTATTGCTTTCTTTATAACTTATACAAAGTTCCTGCAACTATGAGATTGTGCAACTCCCGTTTACCGGAAGAACACTTTGTGTGCTACCAAACGTCACAACGTAACTGGGTGATTATAAAGGTGCTCTACAGGTGTTTCCGAAGGTACATGTTGGGTTGGCATAATTCAAGATTAGGTTTTGTCACTCCGATTGTCGGAGAGGTATCTCTGGGCCCTCTCGGTAATACTCATCACCTAAGCCTTGCAAGCATTGTAACTAATGAGTTAGTTATAAGATGATGTGTTACAGAACGAGTAAAGTGACTTGCCGGTAACGAGATTGAACTAGGTATTGGATACCGACGATCGAATCTCGGGCAAGTAACATACCGATGACAAAGGGAACAAAGTATGTTGTTATGCGGTTTGACCGATAAAGATCTTCGTAGAATATGTAGGAGCCAATATGGGCATCCGGGTTCCACTATTGGTTATTGACCAAGAATAGTTCTAGGTCATGTCTACATAGTTCTCGAACCCGTAGGGTCCGCACGCTTAAGGTTTCGATGACAGTTATATTATGAGTTTATGAGTTTTGATGTATCGAAGGAGTTCAGAGTCCCGGATGAGATCGGGGACATGACGAGGAGTCTCAAAATAGTCGAGACGTAAAGATCGATATATTGGATGACTATATTCGGAGTTCGGAAAGGTTCCGAGTGATTCGGGCATTTTTCGGAGTACCGGAGAGGTACGGGAATTCGCCGGGGAGTGTATGGGCCTTATTGGGCCATAAGGGAATTGAGGAGAGAGGCCGAAAGGAAGGAGGCGCGCAGCCCCCCTCTGGTCCGAATTGGACAAGGGGTGCAGCCCCTCTTTCCTTCCTCCTCTCACCCTCTTTCCCCCTTCTCCTACTCCAACAAGGAAGGAGGGAGTCCTACTCCCGGTGGGAGTAGGACTCCCCTTGGCGCGCCTCTCCCTGGCCGGCCGCCTCCTCCCCTTGCTCCTTTATATACGGGGGCAGGGGGGCACCCCAGAGATACACAAGTTGATCTACGGATCATTCCTTAGCCGTGTGCGGTGCCCCCCTCCACCATATTCCACCTCGGTCATATCGTCGCGGAGTTTAGGCGAAGCCCTGCGCCGGTAGAACATCATCATCGTCACCACGCCGTCGTGCTGACGGAACTCATCCCCGAAGCTTTGCTGGATCGGAGCCCGGGGATCTTCATCGAGATGAACGTGTGCTGAACTCGGAGGTGCCGTACGTTCGGTGCTTGGATCGGTCGGATCGTGAAGACGTACGACTACATCAACCGTGTTGTCATAACGCTTCCGCTTACATTCTACGAGGGTACGTGGACGAACACTCTCCCCTCTCGTTGCTATGCCATCACCATGATCTTGCGTGTGCGTAGGATTTTTTTTGAAATTACTACGTTCTCCGACAAGACCTTCCTCAGTCTCCATCTTCCAGAACCATTTAGCAAAAAGAGCAATGTTCATTATTTCAAGATTCAGTATCCCTAAACCACCTACCTCCTTGGGTAAACAGCATTCTTTCCAATTCACTAGGTGATATTTTTGAACATTCTCATCTTCCTGCCAGACCAACCTGGCCCTGAAAAAATCTGCTTTCTTTATCACCCCTTTGGGCATAGCATAAAAGGACATCATGAATAGGGGGATATTGGTCAGGCATGCTTGCACCAGGGTGATTCTGCTAGCAATGGATCCCAGCAACTTCCCTTGCCAACATCCACACCTCTTTTCAATCTTATCAGACACACAATCCCAATGTGTATTTCTAATTCTGGTTTCTGCCACAGGCATCCCTAAGTATCTAATAGGTAGACTCCCCATTTTGCATGTCAGTATTTCTTGATATATTACTTGTTTCTCTTTTGCCTTGCCAAACAACAACAATTCACTTTTATGGAAATTAATTTTAAGCCCAAACATTTGCTCAAAAGTCCCTAGAATGAATTTGAGATTTTTCACACTTTCCACCTCATCTTTGATCAAGAATATGGTGTCATCAGCATATTGTAACATATTAATCCCCTTGTCTTCTTTTTTATTTAACACCCCCCTTAACCAGATCATGCTTCAGAGCATTATTCATAAGAATGGCTAAGGCATCAACATCTATGTCAAATAGCAAAGGTGACATAGCATCCCCTTGCCTTAAACCTATAAAAGTTTTAAAATATGGACCAATTTCATCATTCACTCTAACTCCAACATGTCCCCCTCTCATAGTTTCCATTACCCAGCCACACCATTTATCAGGAAATCCTTTCATTTTTAACATTTGAATCACAAAGGGCCATTTAATTTTATCATATGCCTTCTCAAAGTCTACTTTGAATATTAGGGCATCTTCTTTATTCTTATGGATGGAGTTCAAGGCCTCATGTAGAATTACCACCCCCTCCATTATATATATGCCCTTAATAAAGGCAGTCTGTGTTCTGGAGATCACAGGGGCCACACATTTAGCCAGCCTATTCATCAGTACTTTAGTAATGATCTTAAAACTGACATTTAAAAGACAAATAGGTCTAAACTTCTGAATTTGTTTAGCATCATTGGTTTTTGGCACCGAAGTGATTATGCCATAATTGAGTCTGGCAATATTGATTTCCCCTTTTGCAAAACTATCCACTAGAGCTTTCAAATCCTACTTAACCACTTCCCAGAAGTCTTGATAAAAATCAGTAGGGAACCCATCAGGGCCTGGGCTTCTGTTTCTTTTCATCCCAAAGACAACCTGATGTATTTCAGTTAGGGAAAAGGGTGCCAAAAGTTCTTCTTTATCCTGTGTATCAAGTTTGTCCATTTCCATCTCCCTCAAAGAAATATTAGACTCTTCAGGATGTCCAAATAATTCTTTGTAAAATTTGGTTATATAATCCATTAGCATACCATCCCCTTTTATAATCCCTTCCTCCTACTTCAGGGAGAGAATTCTATTTTTCCTTCTCCTCCCATTCACCTTAGCATGATAGTACCTAGTATTTCCATCCCCATCTTTAATTTCTGTATCTTTATATCTCTGTAGCCATTTCATTTCCTCTTGTAGCATTACTCTTTTCAGTTGAGCTCTAAGCTCCTTCTGTTCATTTCTATCCACAACACCTAACCCCATAATCTCAGCTCTCTTGTCTAAATCATCAAGCTTCCTTATTATATCCAGTTTAATTTTCCTATACCAAGCGTCCATGTTTCTGTTCCAGCCTTTAGCTCTTTTCCTCAGTTTTCTTAATCTTGATTGCCATCTATCCAGAATGTCCCCACAATATCTCTCATTCCAAGTGTTATATACCAACTCTCTGAAACCCTCCCTCAATAACCAAGCATTTTCATATTTGAAGATGTACTTATGCATATGTGCCTCCCCTGTATCTAAGAACATGGGGGTATGATCAGAAATTTCTCTAGCAAAAGCTTGTAATATAGTTAGTGGATATTTCTCCTCCCAAGCTGGGCACATCAACACCCTATCCAACTTTTCAAAAGTAGGATTTTCCTGATTATTAGCCCAAGTGTATTTCCTCCCATTAAGAGGCAGTTCCCTCAGCCCTGCTTGTTCAATAATAACATTAAACACAAAGGGCCATTGTTCATTAAGCATGGGTTTGTTTTTTTCCTTCCCATTTCTAATAATGTTAAAATCTCCCCCAACCAAGCAAGGCAGAGGATTACCATGATATAATCTTGCCAATTCAGCAAGGAAGCTGGCTTTTCCTTCCTTCTGTGCATCCCCATAAACAGTTACCAGGTTCCAGTGCATTTTAATATTTTTATCAAAAACTAACATTCTAAAAAAATATTGTCCTTTTTCAATGGCCTCAACATCAAACATATCTTTATTAATTCCCACCAATATCCCTCCAGACATACCTCTAGGAGGGTTCCAACTCCATTGGAAGTTCTTCCCCCCATATAAATTGTGCAGCTCATTTTTTGTGAAGTCTTGCTTTATGGTCTCAGAGATCCCAATAAAGTCTAGCTTCTGTTCTAGAATAATTTCTCTAATGTATCTCTTTTTGTGATCTTGTCCAATACCCCTCACATTCCAGAAAACCCCTCTCATCTTATTGGTCAATTTTATCCCAATTAAGAATCAATAAAAATTCTACTAAGTCCTCCTTCCTTTTCTTCTTCTTTGAAGGACCCCAATCCCAACTGTTTGCTTCACACAGTCTAGTGCTGGTGAGCTTTTTTTGCCACTTTTTTTCCCTGAGAGCATCCCTCTCAGTCTCTTAATATGTTGTTCCTCAATATCAGCAAATCCTCCAGTCCACCCCCCTCCCCTGTCTGCTTGATTGAACCTCCCTCCTGTTTGCCCATTTCCTCCTCCTCGACGAATCTGTGGGCACCAAATCCTCTACCGAAATTTCCTGACATCACTTCTTCTTGTGGCGGCGAGGGGAGGAGAGGGGGAAACCCTAAGAGAAAGGATTGCTTCCCACTCATCTCCACTCCCTCTTTTATACCAGCCAGGGCCCTCTCCCATTTTTGGGTTGGGTTGGGCTCCAAACCACCAGGCCTCCACCACGGCAGGCCCACATCCACATCCAGATTTAAATCCTTTCCCATTGAGCCCCCAAAAAGGATCAGGGGTCTCAACTTTTCCTCAGTATCAGAATCCCCCATCTTTCCCTCTTTTGTAGCCAAATAGGCTGCATTGGGGTCTTTTGCATTTCAATTTCCCCAAAATCCAAATCGTCATCCCCAAACAAAGGGATTATGGGATGTACTTTATTTTCCCCCATATGTTCTTGCACAATCCTAGCATCTACACCAGTATATTTAATTTCATCACCCACCCTCATATCCTTTTTCTTATCCCAAGCCCCCCCATGATCTGGGCTAGCAGAAACAAAAGAAGTCCTACACCAGTCCTCATTCTTCTGAGATTTAGGTCCTTTTCTAATCCCATTCCTATTATCAAGCCTATTTTCCCCCAATTTACTTCTACTGTTAGTATCATCCACCTCAATTGAAGCAGTAGATACCAAATATTTCGAAGCGCTAATCATACCTGATTTGAAGACGAGGACCTCCCCCTCCCCCTCCTCCTTGGAGCCCTCACCGGCCAGCAACCAAAAGCGATTGCCAGCCGGCGAGCACCCTACTGGCGGCGGGAGAGAGCAAGGAGGCGAGGCGAGCGCCTCTGGAAACGCGGGGAACGGCGAGGGAGTGCGGTCGGGGTCGGAGGCACCTTGGTCCTCCGCCGTGGCGGCATCGCCACCTCCTCCTCCATCTCCTCGATCTCCGCATCCTCCTCGATCTCGATCGGGAGCCACCTGGATCCAGGGGCAGGAATCCCCATCACCACCGCCTGCGGCGGCGCCTGCGGCTCCGGTGGCGGCACCCTTGGCTGAATCAGGCGGTAGCGGAGAGAGCGGAACACCTTCCACTTCTCCCTCTCCTCCGGGACCAGCGATTCCGCCTCGAGCATTGCCCACAGGAGCACCCCCATCGCCGGCTGGCGGTCGTAGTTGGGGAAGCATCTGAGGATCTCCTCTCCGCGCAGCTTGTCCCTCACCATCTCCGACGCGTCATTGAGGGATTTCGCCATTGGAGACCACCAGTCGATCTCCTTCAACCTCCCCATCAGGACCTCGTCGCCGTCGAACAGCGCCCACATCTGCTGCTCGCGCGTCGTCATCGAACCCTAGCTTTCGTAGCGGCGCGGCGTGGTGATTCTC
>NC_041389.1:595742635-595759764 GCF_002162155.2 Triticum dicoccoides | reverse complement strand
ACCTCGAAAACCACCCCCGCATCGCCCCACCGGTCAGCCGCCGCAATTTCCGCGACGTGGCACGGGAACGCCACCCTCTGGTCCACCCGCCACTCCGCGCTGCCCATGAAACGCAAGGAACGAGTTCAAACGTGCAACCCGCAACTGGTTGCTCTTCGAGTGTTATGAGGGGTATACATTCCTCATTGATGTTTAGGAAAGGACGAAGCAGGACCTGCATATGCGGTCATGGATAGGAGGACTTCATCAAACACGACAATCTAAGGGGTATGGGAGAATTGTCCCGTTTTGAACCGACTGAGCCAGTGCCCAAGTTGTCGCCCCAGGGCCTAGTGTTCCTGAGCTAGCAATCGGGTCTGCAGCGTTAACCCAAGACATCAATCTGAATGCAATGGAGTGTGTCAATCTCTATGAAGCACTAACGGTCACATATTACGTTTGTGTGAGGGGGTGCCCTTTGTGCACCGTTTGATTATTTTAGCAAAATACAACAATCTACGTTTTGTTAGTAACTTCTCACATATTTTTCTCCCTTTTTGCTACATGTTAGGTATGTCAATCTTTTTATTTTTAGGTCAGTGCAGCAGGGATATGGATCTTTTATTCATTTTGATTATTTTATTAAGAAACTTTTTTGTTCCAATCTAAAGATATGCATACATGTAGGTTTTTTTTTGAGACAAATGCATACATGTAGGTAGTATCATGCAGCTTACACCGGTGTTCATTTCTTCAGATTTATGTTTTCATTCTGTAAAGAATGGAGGTAACATCTATCTTCATTTTTGCATTTTTTATATCGTTTTCTAGTTAAGTAAGTGTTATCGCCCTTGCAAAAAAAAAGAGTAAGTGTTATCGTTTTCTAGTTAAGTAAGTGTATACTAGTCAATGTTGCTTGAGTTTTTACATGCAATTGAGCAGCATGCACAGGTTCTATACTTTCTTTTTGGTTGGGTGGGGGGACAGCCAAGCCCATGAGAAGGAACGGACTGGGGGTGGTGCACGTGTTGGTGGCTGAGGGAGGTGGGTAATCGTTTTCATTTCAGGCCCTATAGGACGGGCTGAGTAGTCTGCACCGAACCCAAGTAGGAATTCGACCTGAACAAGAACTGAAATCAGACGAATTTTCTCTCCTCATCTAACGAACTGAAAACAAACAGGTACACATGTCAACCAGACATCGGACCAAAATGTGACCTGAGCTAAAATGAAAATCAGAGGACTGATGATTAGGCACACAGGTCTAATTGATTTTGGAGGCCACAACCATCAGGTCGACATCGAAATCCACAAAACTGACAACTGAAGAACCTTGTCCCAAAAAAGATAAAAACTGAAGAATCCCTTTATTATTAAGACCAGCCCTGTAGTAACCGTGTCCTTAAAAAAAAGTAGTACAACCGCAATTTGGACTGAAGATATTGGTTTGCTGGAGATGCTGCCATGATCCCAAGCACATAGTTCCAGTCTCAAAGTTTCTCCTCGTTTGTCCTGGGCTACGTTAATTGATATGTCCATGACGTATTGGCGTACGGTTAGGATGAGAATGCCTTGCCATGGTCAGGCCAATTGGTGCTTACATTGTCTGAAGTCTGAAAAACCTTGGATCTTGCGTATGGCACTCCCAGTTCGGCCATTGGCTTCGTATCCAAAACTTATGAGCCAAACTATATCGAGGACCTCAAATCTTTTGCCTCGTTTCAATACTATCGAGGACCTTATAAAATACCGCGCAAACAAGCCACTGAATCGACCGGGAAACCAGCTCTGCTCCTTCTAAGTTCCAACGGCATGAACACCGTCACCGCCCTCGCCGGCGCGGCCGCCATTTTCATCTTCATCACATCACTACTCCGTCTACGCCACCCACTCCTCGGCGGCTCCAAGAACAAGAGCTCACAGCTGCCGCCGAGCCCCGTCGCCATCCCCTTCCTCGGCCACCTCCACCTCCTCAAGAGGCCGTTCCACGCCGCGCTCTCCCGCCTCGCCGCGCGCCACGGCCCGGTCTTCTCCCTGCGCCTCGGCTCGCGCGCCGCCGTGGTCGTGTCCTCGGCTGCGGGCGCCAGGGAGTGCTTCACGGACCACGACGTGACCTTCGCCGACCGCCCGCGGTTCCCCTCGCTGCAGCTGGTGTGCTTCGACTGCACCACGCTCCCGACGTCCCGCTATGGCCCCTACTGGCGCAACCTCCGCCGCGTGGCCACGGTGCAGCTCCTCTCCGCGCACCGGGTGGGCTGCATGACCGCGGACATCGCCAGCGAGGTGCGCGCGATGGCGCGGCGCCTGTCACGTGCCGCCGCGGCCGCCCCCGGCGGTGTCGCGCTGGTGGAGCTCAAACGGAGCCTATTCGAGGTGTCCCTTAGCGCCTTGATGGAGACCGTCGCGCAGACGAAGACGTCCCGCGCCGAGGGAGCCGAGGACACGGACATGTCGCCGGAGGCACAGGAGTTCAAGGAGTCCCTGGACGAGATCGTGCCGCTGCTCGGCGGGGCCAACATGTGGGACTTCCTGCCGGTGCTACGGTGGTTCGATGTGTTCGGCGTGAGGAACAAGATCGTGGCTGCGGTGAGCAGGAGGGACGCGTTCCTGAGGCGGCTCATCGACGCACAGCGGCGGAGGCTGGGCGACGGCGGCATCGAGGGCGAGAAGAAGAGCATGATTGCCGTGCTGCTCGATTTGCAAAAGACAGAGCCGGAGATCTACACGAACAAAACGATCATGGCTCTGTGCATGGTATGCGCTTCCAGCTCACTCCATATCGTCTTTCACTCTCATAGTCCCACTGCTACCAACCTCAGTGGCAGTAACTCTTCTTGTCTTCCTTTCCTTGGCAGACCATGTTCAGCGCGGGGACAGAGACCACGGCGACGACGGCGGAGTGGGCGATGTCGCTGCTGCTCAACCACCCGAACGCCCTGGCGAAAGCGCAGGCCGAGATGGATGCGACCGTCGGAACCAGCCGCCTGCTCCGCGCCGACGACCTGCCGCACCTCGGCTACCTCCACTGCATCATCAGCGAGACCCTCCGGCTGTACCCGCCCGTCCCGGCGATGATCCCGCACGAGTCCTCCGCGGACTGCACGGTGGCGGGCTACCACGTCCCGAGCGGCACGACGCTGCTCGTGAACGCGTACGCCATCCACAGGGACCCTGCGGCGTGGGAGCACCCGACGGAGTTCAGGCCGGAGCGGTTCGAGGAGGGGAAGGCCGAGGGTCTGTTCATGATGCCGTTCGGGATGGGGCGGCGCAAGTGCCCCGGCGAGGCCCTCGCGCTGCGGATGCTGGGCTTGGTTCTGGGCACGCTTGTGCAGTGCTTCCATTGGGACAGGGTTGGTGATGCTGAGGTTGACATGGGTGAAGGAGGAGGGCTGACGCTCCCCAAGGCGGTGCCGCTGCAGGCGATGTGCCGACCCCGGGCAGCCATGACACATGTCCTGAGGGGACTGTGACCGCTGGGGTCTGGGGAGGCGTGCGTCGTGGAGGTAAATTGTACCGCGCCGTGGTTTCCTCCAGCACGCCTTAAGCATGAAGTGGTTCGATGAGGCCCGGAGGAAAAAGGTGGACTCCTTCGTTAAAAAAAGAAGCAGTGTGTGGGGGTTAAGGTGAATGATGAGGGCTTAAGAGAGGGTGACCCTATGTCTCCTGTTCTATTCAACATAGTTACGGATATGTTGGCAGTTATTCACAGTCGTGCTAAAGAAAATGGCTAAGTAGGAGGACTAGTTCCGCATCTTTGTGGATGGGGGAGTGTTCATACTATAATATACAGATGACACAATTATTTTCATGAAACATGTTCTCGCAAAAGCTAGAAATATGAAGCTAGTGCTCTGTTTATTTGTATAATTGTCGGGACTAAAAATTAACTTTGACAAGAGTAAATTGTTCTGTTTTGGGAGAGCCAAAAAGGAACAAGACGCTTACAGACTGTTATTCAGATGTGAAATGGGTTCCCTACCTTCCAGTTACCTAGGGATAGCAATTCATCATCATAAATTATCCAATAAGGAGTGAAAATGCATTGATGATTGATTTGAAAAAAGGCTAAGTTGCTGGAAAGGCAAACTTATGTCTTACGGGGCCGACTTGTGTTAATAAACTCAGTTCTGACTAGTTTGTCGATGTTCCTCTTGTTTTTCTTTGAAATACCTATAGGGATACAGAAAAGACTTGACTTCTATCGATCTCGCTTTTTCTGGCAAAGTGATGAAGTTAAGACGAAATATAGATTGGCCAGATGGGATATAATTTGTAGACCCAAAGACCAGGGTGGGTTAGGGATCGAGAACTTAGAATTTAAAAATAGATGCCTACTTAGCAAATGGCTATTTCGGCTGTCTGTTGAGACGAAGGAAACATGGGTACAAATTTTGCATAATAAGTACCTACAATCTAAGACATTGGCTCATGTTACTGCTAGACCTAATGATTCGCCATTCTGTAAGGTGTTAATGAGGATGAAAAAAAAACCTTTTTCAGAGGGTGAAATTTATAATTGGTGACCGCACCACGACTAGATTCTGGGAAGATGCATGGCTAGGGGAGGCGCCTTTAGCCGTGCAATGTCGCATGTTATATAATATTGTAAACGTAAGGAAGCTTATGTTGCTATAGTATTACAAAACGGTCATCCTTAATATCCAATTTAGGAGGTCTCTGGTAGGGGTACGTTGGAACTCTTAGCTACACTTGGTGCGTAGGTTGATGGCCATTCAACTCTCGAACCAACCTGATCCATTCACTGGAAATTATCTAGGAACGGTAGTTTCTTGGTAAAATCTATGTATTTGGACTTAATTGACTCTCGGCCAATCTCGAGATCACTTCATATCTAGAAGATTAAAGTTCGGCTGCGGATTAAAATTTTCATGTGGTTTGTCCACAAAGAAGTGATCTTAACCAAGGACAACTTGTTAAAACAAGGATGGGTGGGTAATTCTCGATGTTGCTTTTGCTACCATGAGGTATACAAGACCTATTTCTCGATTGTCCGCTAGCCAGACTGCTTTGGCGGACGATTCATATAGCGTTGAACATTACTCCGCCCACTAGCATCAACACGCTATTTTGGACGTGGCTAAATGGTGTGGAAACAAATATTGCGAGACATATTCGGATAAGGATATGTGCACTATTTTGGGTTGTATGGAGTTGCAGAAATGATATGATCTTTAACCAAAAAATTTTACCAACTTTTTGCAGGTTATCGAAAGAGCCACTGCTTGGATCCATACGTGATCGTTACTCACTCTTGCAGACTCCAGGGGACTTTTGGTAATTGGGTGCAACCGGTGGGAGATGGTAGCACGGACTATTTTCAAACGATTTGGATAGCGAGCTAATAATAGGCTAGGTGTTAAGTCATTGTAGCCTGTTTTTCACCGGATGTGGCATCTTATATTTTTCCCTTCCGCTTTATTTAGGCTCCTTTCGTGAGCCAGCACTGGTTCTCAGACTTTATGTTCGTACTTTCGTTAAATAAAATGGGCCGAGGCTCTCCTCCTTTTAACAAAAATCGACTTATCAAGCCTTGCTCTGACAAGCATTAGCTTTGCTTTCCACACGCTTAGCTTGTTCGTATACGTGCTATATTTTTTTAAAGGAAATATATTAATATCGTGAAGATGTTAATTACACTCAGTCTCTGCACTAACAAGATGTCACAAAGACATCCAGGATGCACGCAACCTGAAAAGACAACAAAAAAGAAAGGTAAAAATGAACAGAGGACTTACCACAGTGATCAACTCCTCTCAGCTGCAACACACAAACCACCACCAAAGGCAACACTAGAAAATCATAAAAGGTCTCCAGAAACGACGCCTTCAAGAAGGAAACAGTGCACAAGCGATGTCGTCGCCCAAATCCAAGATCATAGGTTTTCACCCTAGAGAAAAACAGTGCTCTCAAAACAATATCTTCGGCAAGGCAATTGCTAGACACTATCAATGAAGGCCAGACCGTAGGTTTTCATCATGAAAGTCACAACTCGGCACCCGAGGAGCACCATCAAAAATGAAATCCTCCATTACTGCCAACCCCACTTGTCACTGCTGCTTCTGAAAGTTATGAAACACCTGGCTAACTCCATCACCTCCAAGGCCCCCTCCGCCTTACCGATCCTCCGATCTCAGTATCATGACTTTCTCCGCCGCTGTCCGTGCCATGAAAATCAAGATACCGACATGTTTCATGGTGTCAACAACCAGCAGATCGAGCTTCGCGCTGCGCACTCATGAAACCGCGTAGGCTGATATGGGCGCACACGACCGGATTCTATCCGATCCAGATATCCTTGGGCAAGATCTCCGACAGTAGTTCCATAACACGTAGACAACCAGATCGAGGAGACCGATCATGTGGATCGTTGTCATGATGCAATAAGAGCACAAGACCGCCACCACACCACTGCCTTCACCCACGCCGACGTCATCGCCACCACGACAGAGGACACCGGCCTGCGCTGCCCACAGCCCGAGCACCACCATACTACTAGGGAAAAGCCTATACACAGGATCTTACCAGCAGCGAGTTTTAAAATAAGGCGCTAATGCAATTTATCAGTAGCGCGTTCCACCACAACGCGCTGCTGAAATAAAAGTAGCAGTAGCGCGCCTCCGATAAGCAACTCTACTGCTACTATTCCCACGCCCCCGCCGTGAAGCTAGTTATGGCAGCAACGCGTTAATTAGAAGGGCGCTACTGCTAGGTAGTTTAGCAGTAGCGCGTTTACCTATACCGCGCTACTGCTAAAACTAGCTACCTCCCACCACCCACGCTCTCCTCTATCCTATCCACACACTCACACTCACACTCACTCGACCTCCCCCTCAACCCTCCCGCACCGGCCATCCCCCGCCGGCCGCCGTCGCCTACCCCTCCTCCCTCTGCGCCGCTGTCACCTCCTCCTCCTTGCTGGACTCGGTACCGCCCTCCTCCTCCGTCCTTCCTCGACTCGTAGCGCCAGCCGGCCACTCCTCGCTCCGCCCTTCCTCCTTCGTCCTACTCTCTCCTCCCTCCTCCAGTCGCCCCTCCTTCTCCCTCCTCCCTCCTCCATCCACAACCCCTCCTCCCTACTACATTTTGATTTAGTATGCTAGTTCATTTGCAACATTTTGATTTAGTTCATACTCCCTCCGTTCCGTTATGTAAGGTGTATTATTTTTGGCACGGTGACCAAGGCACGGAATTATAGACATGTTAGGACTAAATTACCCTTGGCAAATTGTTCATTAGTGGTAAGTAAATCAATTAGTCCGGAAAATTAAGAGATGCATGCAATCAACAAAGAGATACTTTCTTCTTTTGCTACAAGAAGAGATACAGAAAATTAGGAGAGAGATACTTTCCATTTTTCTGGAGGGCTAACAAGGGAATTATGAGAAATTAGAAGAAATGCACCTTACATTTTAAAATTTTATCAAAAAACAAATACACCTTATATAAAGAAATGGAGGGAGTATGATTTAGTTTATTTAGTAGGCTAGTTGATTTAGTTGATTTAGAACATTTTGATTTTGTTGATTTAGTAGGCAAGTTGATCTAGTAGGCTAGTTGATTTAGTTGATTTATAGAACATTTTGATTTAGTTGATTTAGTAGGCAAGTTGATTTAAATAGGCTAGTTGATTTAGTTGATTTATAGAACATTTTGATTTAGTTGATTTAGTATGCTAGTTGATAGCTCTGAAGATTTGGCACTCTGCATATTGCTTTAGGAAAATGGCGCCGCCACCACCACCACCATGTCGATTGTGCAAGTCAAGGTGCGCCAGCAGCCTTGCAACTGGCAAGTTGTTCGGCATCTACTTCCAGTCGAGTTTTCGTCATGCGGCGGTAAGAAATTATATGAAATGTAACAACTATTTTATTTTTAGTGTTGGCATTACTGCATTGTGTCATTTTGCTTTTTTTACACAGATCATCCCATGCAATGTGAGGTTGAAATTCAACAAGCTGACAGGAGACACTGTGACATTTGAGGCTCCTGGGGGCTGTACACTATGGAGGTCAAGAAAGGACAAAATATTTCGCAGATTAGAGGAGATGGATGGGCCCGTTTCCTCGCCCGCATGCGTCTTACTCTTATTGGTGGTGAGTTGATCAGCTTCTCCTTCAGAGCAGAAAGACCCAAGCTGACTATCATTTATATCAACCTGGTGGAAGATGATGAAGATGACGAAGATGATGAAGATAATGAGGATCCACTCGATGAAGATGATGAGGACCCACTTCATGAAGTCATCGTAGCTCAAAGAATGAGGCTGAGCGAGGAGGAGGTGTGCAACATATGGGACATAATTCCACCACGTGCTGACTTTGTCGGGGTGCCATTCGTGACCCGCCTGACAAGTACCATGGTCGATCGACATTATGGTATGTTATACTTACAAATGCAAATTATCCGATGATATGCTTAGTGTAGAGTCCAATATATGGTATGTTGTGTGGAATCTAGTCGATGATATGCTTTAGTGTAGAGTTCGATCACATGCTTATTAGTGTAGAATCTAAGAAACTATTAATAGTGTAGATAATCCATATATACTTATTTGCAAGAGTATGTGTGAGGCTATTTATTAATTGATATGTTTTCCTTATTTAGAAATTGGCAAAGAGCCTATCTGTGAGTTATGGTATGGAGCCTGATGAAGAAGGCTCAGCTGGACTACGCCTTACCGCAAGGGGCTCCGTCACAACCTGTACTTACCGTGTGGACACGGACGGTCGCACACACTTAACCTCGGCTGGGTGGAAGAAAGTCCTCGATGGCAAAAATCTTCGTGTTGAACAGGCCATCCTAATTACTATCAGGAACACCAACCGCCCAGGCTTCAGGATGATGATCGTCTTTGATATCGTCTAGAACTACATATGTGTGTGTGGCTATATTATCTAGAGCTACATATGATGATTGTCGTCGATATCATCTAGAACTACATATGATGATCGTCGTCGATATCATCTAGAACTACATATGATGATCGTCGTCGATATGACCTTGTACTGCTTGAGGATGCATGTTGACTATACATGAAATTGTTATCTAGTACTCCCTTCGTTCCAAATTACTCGTCGTGGTTTGAGCAAAAACTACGACAGAGTAATTTAGAACGGAGGGAGTACTAGTATCTGGTAGTACCTAGTATTTGGAAATTGCATTTTATTGAAACCGAAACAAAACGGAAGCGGGGAAATGATGAAAGATATAGCAATAGCGAGGGGGCTAGGAAAGCGCTACAGCTAACTAATAGTAGCGCGTTCGCGAAAAGCACTGCTGATATAGTCACAGTAATAGCGCGGGTACAGACCGCGCTACTACTAACAGTTAGCTGTAGCGCCGTAGTAGTAGAGTGGCCGCCCACGCTGCTGATAGCCTCAAAACCCGCGCTACTACTAGGGTTTTCCCTAGTAGTGCCACCGCCAGATCCACGGGCAAGCCGCCAGATCCGCGGTGATTAGCCCCAGCGCCGCCTCGACCAACCCCGGAGCAGGGAGGAGGGGAAGGCGCTGCCACCCTGCCCGCGAGGCACGACCACCGCATAGGAGGCCAGATCCGCACAGATCCGATCCCCCAGGGACGGGCAGTAGCCCGCACTAGCGACCTCAGGCCGAGAAGTCGCAGGTCACCGACACCTGAGATGCGAGAGGCACGACGCTGCTCCGGTCCAATCAGAGCCGCCCTCCGCCGACACCGCGCCGCTAGGAGTTCCCCTTCGTGAAGGACGCCTCCCACCGCAGAATGGTTCTCCGAGACGATTCTAGGGCGATCATGTCATCAAGAGGTTTCCTGCAGAGAGGAGATACGTGCATGTATGGAAGGAATCTCACTTGCATTGCAATGTTGTATTGCAATGTTGTGAATTTTTTTTTTTTGAGGCTTGCAATGGCGTGAAATTTTCTTTTTTGAGGCTTGCAATGGTGTGACATGTCAGCGATCATTGAGGTCGATGCCTTGGTGGTGGTGAAGATGGCCCATAATGGTGACCATGATAGGTCTATCTATTCCTCTTTAGTGCTTGAGATCAAGTCGCTAATGGCCTCTTGTCAAACTTGTATTATCATGTTAGCCATAGTCAGAATACAGTTAGTAATTCTTCAGTAAATTATGCCCGTATGGAGGGTAGAAATATTGTTTGGCTTAGAGCTGGTCCTCCCATCTTTATTGGATGTAGTGGATTCGAATATTTTGTTGATCGGTAATGTATGAATATTTTCGTCTGATCGGGAATGGATCCATTTTTCCTTTCATGATGACCAATATGATGTTCTGGTTTGATATTGAATGCGTGAATATTTTGTTGGATGTAATAGTTTTTTTCAGGATGACCATTATGATTATTTTTGTTTGATTATGAATGTATGAAATTTTTGGGATCAAGAATGGATCCAACTTCTCTATTTTGTTTGATTAGAATTTTTTTTTGTGAACTCAGTTTTGATGCTATATACTAGTAAAAAAGAGGATCGCTAGAAATTATCACGAAAAGCAAAAAAAAGGACATTACTGTGATTGAATTATATTTTTTATATCAAAATACAGATGTTGAATCCCATCCAACCTCGTGTTAATTAGCAGGACGAGGCTTAGAAGCTTTAAACCCAAGCTACAAGAACAGATTTACAAATTAAAAAAATTTACATGACAACATAAAATTGGTAAAATGGAAAAACTTTATAACTAAGGAGAAGTTTACAATTCTCTATTTCTAAATCGGTCCCTGGTATTACCAGGTTCCTGTGGTTTAATAACAAGAAAACGATACGACGACGAACTTCATTTATTCGAAAAAATAAGAGATCAACTGACTTCGACAAGGAGCAACAGCTAAGCCGGCACTGCTGGAGACCGTGCGGATGAGGTAGAAGTAGTTTGTGCTTGAGGTACAGGGTAGCTATAACGCGTGCCGGCGCCCAAGCGGAGCTCGCTGTCCGGTTTCCACCACTGCTGGAGACCGTGCGGATCGTGCAGCTCGTGGTCGAGACGGCTTTTCCACAGCGTCGCCGATGGCAGGAGTTGCGGCCGGTCCTTGTTCTTGCCAATAGGGTGCCACCAGAACGCGTCACGGAGAGAGAATGCCGCGAACGTTGTGTCAACACGGGGGGAGCCTTCCATGAACTTCTGCCGCTGCTCGAAGTAGTCGATGAACCCCTGGCAGATGGGGTCCTTCTCGTGCACGTACAGATTCGGCACCCAAGGGGAAAGCTGCTGGAACAAGTTGTTCATGTGCTCCCGATGGGAGTGCAAGACCTTTGCAGCACCCTTCCTTAAGAAGTTACCCACCCGGTGCATGCTCTCCTTGGCCACCGGATCCAGCTTCAGCAAGTTGATCGACGTTATAAATGAGACGTGCGGTGGATTGAAGAGGAAGGTCCGGAGGTTGGGCGGCTTCTCCTGCACCATCACGTACCGTCCCACGACCAGCGCCACAGCCGCTCCGAGGGAGTGTCCGGCGAGCCAGATGCAGCTGTCTTGGCCTTGGCTTGCTTCGTCCTCCTTTCTCATATCAGTCATAAGTTGGTCGACCAACCGGCACGGTTGCTGGACGCGCGTGCGTTTCTCCAGTTTGTTGACCACTATTTTCAAGTCGAGGTAGTAGTCTCGAATACTCCCCGGCTTTGTGCCCCTGAAGGCGACGACATACCGTGGAGGCGGAGCGCACCGGTCGCGGGGCGCGCTGGAGCTGTACTCGAAGATGGCACCGTAGATGGTGTCGAATATAACACCCACGATGGAGTATATCGGCTCTCTGAGTTCTTTCTTTAGGTGGAAGCCAAAGCTTTCCCACCACGCCGGCGCCAGCTTAACCGCCCTGCGCTCCGCTCTGTCGTTCTCGTGGACGTAAACGCCTTTGACGAGGCAGGCGGCGATGCAGCGGCGGTGCTCCTCGTTGTCCCTGTGATATTGATACATACAGATAAGTCAGCCTACGCATGCAGTGCCTGAATATTTTCTTTTTCCAACCGGGCTTTCCCCTTTCCATTAATAATCACTTAACGGAAATACAAAGGTCTGAAAACAAGAGACTGAAGCTGATACGCAGTGCCTACATATGAGTATATATATGACTGGCGCGGCCACATACACATACATACTCGAGACTCGAGAGGCCGCGCCACGCGCGAGCAACATACATAAATCGGGCTTGCGTATATAGATAACATACCAGTCAATCTTGTTGAGGTCCGTGATATGCTTCGGCCCATGGACGTCGAAGCTGTCGGCGGTGTTTGAACCCATCGGTGCGCTTGATCGACACCACCGGAACTCGATCGATCTGAAGAGTCGCGAGCTTCTTTGTCTTTCGGATATACTACTAGTAGAAAGTACTGAGCTCCAGTGTTTTTGCTTGTGCTTAATTTGCAGCGAGAACTTACTTATATACTACTAGTCCGGTTACAAGTTTACAAGTAGCTGCAGCTGCTAATTAATGATGGTTTCTCAGAATGAGTCCACTCGTTATTTAAGGAAGAAGGTTTAGCTTGACTGAACTCAGTCGCTCACGTGCTCGTGTCGTGCGTGGATAAGCATAGGCCATGCATGGGATGAGAGTGTATGTGCACCTACTCTTCGAATACACGTACTACGACACAGGACGCCCAGTCAAATGCTCGCGTCGATCGATTGGTTCCTTTCTGACGTTGGCATGCAGACATGCACCCCCGTGTCCAGTTTGACGCCAGCCCCCCACACTCTTGGAGAGGTCAACTCCGGCCAGTCACCCAAAAACCCATTCTACCAAAATTTAACTTATTTTCTTTGCGAGAATACGACATTCTCACATGAATGAGTGGAAATAGTTATTGAGACCGGGACGGAATTAACGTCGAAGAGTGTACCTGACTGACTAGAAACCAGAAACCGACTCGTTTGACAAATTCCCAGCCGGGCTACATTGACGAGAGAAAAAACAGGCACAGAAGTTTCTGAGTCACATTGGCATATGTTCATACATGCATGGTATCTTCCTGTCCTTTGGAACATTGTGTGAGAAAAAGAGCAAGACACGACCCTTGCATTCGTCAAAAGTTCTCCATCTCTGTGTTTGTGCTATTTACATATGAAAAAAAAAATGAAACTCCATGGGCACTAGCACCCACGGATTTATTGATATAGAAGAAGCATCCCTCATGAGAATTTCAGAAATTCATCCCCAACCACTGGGCTATGCCCACGTCCTCGTGCTATTTACATATGTTATGTGTAGTTGATCTTGGGTGAAAAAACAACATGTTGTATCAACTAGGTCCAAGATTTCATTTGCTTGCGCTTAGGAGGCGGTCCCTGTAGCACCTCAAAGGTGCTCGCCACCACAAAAACACGCCATCTAGCTAAGCTCGCTCAGGATTTTTATCTCCTTGCAGTGTGGTGATGGCCTTGGCCGGTGTGCTAATGCAGGATTGTTGCCCGAGAGGCAACGCTGACACCGATGCGGTAGGAGAAGCTGCTGGTGCGTTAGACAGTTCCCGGCCGGCGATGACGGTAGTCGAGCTCTCGGCTTGGCGGTCAGTTAACATAAGCATCTTGGCATGGACAACGGGAGTGAAGAGGTAGATCCTTCGTCCATCGCCCGTCCCTTCCCCGTAACGGGGATCGAAAGTGGTGCAACTGGAGCATGATGTAGGGAGGCAAGGCTGTCAACCTATTTCCGGCGCTCTCACGAATGTTTTAGGTGGGCCTTGAACTCTCTTGGCACGGGAATCCGGTAAGGAAGAAGGAGCCACCCAGCAGAGACTTTGTTGGCAGTAATGGTTTCGGCAACACGTATGCAGATTCTCGGGTGAAAATAGTGATCTCACCCCTGCTAGGTCATGCCATTGTCTACGTGCATGGATCGTTTCCTTGTTGAAGATGTTGGCTCAAACCTCGGCTTGTGAGTTAAGAATTCCAAGTTCGACATCCAGTCGGATCGCTTTTTGTTGTTCGATTACATATTTACTAGTGGATTATAGTCGGTGTTCATAGGGTTATTGGTAGGTTAGTGGCGATAATTCTCTCACAATCTCAGAGAGTTCAACGTAGGTCAGTCCTCCTACGAAACATTAACTATATTTTCTTTGTGAGAATCCGACATTCCTGTAGGAATAAGAGGAAATAGCTACTAGTAATGAGACTTTCTCAAAATAATTAGTTAATGGGGGCGAGACAGAATTGACGTTGAAGTCTACGTGACTTAATACCAGAAACCGACTAGCTTGACAAATTCTCAGCCTAGGTATAAGGACGAAAAACCATATTTGCTACTAATTAACATGGATGCACAAAGCCGCTCCAAAGGAACAACATGCGCGCTTATTAAAGTAAAACTCCAAGAAGATATATTATTAGAATGCTCTCGTGCCACTAAAGAATTCGTTTTTGTACTTATTTTTGCGCAGAATTTCTTTTTATATTTCATGCACTAGAATTCTCAAAGGACACACCTAGGGCGTGTTTGGTTGCCCGCATGCAGCCCAACCAGACTCGCGCGGGATGTGCGCGGCCTGTTTGGTTGCCTGGGCTGCATGCGGTTTCTAGCCCGCACGGACCTTAAAGCAGCCCGCAGCCTGGCCCAGCGGAAACTGCCCAATCGGCAGTTTCACGCGAGCCTGGCTGGGCGCGGTCACGCATGCGGGGCAGTTGCACGGCTCAGGCAGCGCGGGAGATGGAGGGGACATCTCATAACTCGCCCCCACTCTCCTGTCACCGCCCAGTTGCACTGTTCCCACCGCTCCCTCTCTCCCTCACTGCCCCTCCCTCTCCTCTCCTTCGATGGCTCCGCCTCACCCACCGCCGTGCCGCCCTCCGACCCCCGTCGACCAGCGCATCGCCAACATCCAGGAGCGCGGGCTGGCCGGGCTCCAGAACTCGGGCCGGGACCTAGTGTCGGCGCTGCGAGCGCCGTCCCCCATCTGCTGTCGGCCACCACCAGCGCCGGCCAATGCGGTGCCGGCCGCTCCTGCTCCGCCGCCGATTCTGGACCTCGTGGTCCCGGGCTCGACGCCGGCGCCGTCCACGGAGCCGCCCCTTCTTGGGACCCCATTGGGCACGGGGGTTTTCTTGACCCCGTCCAAGGGTTTTCTCCTATCGGCGGGCCGTCCTTCTCGACCTCCGGCGTGGCGATGAGCACGGGGCCGATGCCGCAGGTTGTCGCCAGGGCCGGCTCCTCCTCTGCTCCGCCATCTCCCTCCTTTCCGTCGGGGTTTTCACCCCGATCTCGGTTCGCCGCGGCTGCGCGTGCTTCGGTGAGTCAACCCCCCTCAATGCTTACTCGTAGATGTAGATTAGGGGTTTATTTCTTAGGCATGTGCTAGTAGTTAGTGGATTCGATAGGATTAGATAGGATTCTAGCAGATCCGATTGGATGTGATCCCAATCGAATCCAATCGGACTGGTCTGTTCTTGTTTTGTACAGTGTGTGTGCTAGGATAATTTTCTTATGCTACTGCTAGTGTGTCCTATGATCTGTGTTCATGGTAGTAGCTGTGTTCATGCTAGAGTCATGTTCATGTTGACTGATGAATGTTATACCGATGACATGTTCATGTTGACTGATGAATGCTAGAATCATGTTGACTGATGGAATGTTCATGTTCAAGCTAGGATCATGTTCATGTTGTTGTTTCTGTTGCTAACATACATGTTCAAGCTAGGGTTTGTGTTGAATGTTATATGTGCATGTAGTAGGACCATTTTAGGATGCTGCCAAATGTGCGTGGCTGCACATGGGTGCTATTGGCACTTTCTGTTGCTATTTTTAGATGTTTCCATGTTTAGGATAGTGCACTGATGAGTGGCAGTTGCAGCAAAGCAGATGCCACTGATCAGTGGACTTGCCCAACAGCAAGTGCCATTGATAAGTGGCATTTGCCCAACAACAAGTGTCATTGATAAGTGGCATTTGCCACTGATCAGTGGCATTTGCCTAACAGCAAGTGTCATTAATAATTGGCATTAACTAAAAGAGTTTGTGCACTGATCAGTGGCATTTGCTCTTGGGTAAATGTCTTTGACCAGTGCCATTTTGCAAAGAGTTTGTGCACTAATACTTGTCATCTTACCTGACAAGATATTGAAGACTGACTGGGATGTGGCGGGAGGAGGAGCTCAGGTGGTGGCCGGAGTTGAGCGCGCCGAGGATTTCATCCCCACAAACAGGTGGCTCAGGACGGTGGACCTGCCTGGCAGGATCGCCTTCATGAGCTTGCCTCGTTCAAGGGGATGATCTCCGAGGCAGGGCCATGAGGAGGGGGCTAGGGAGCCGCTGCGCATCTATCAGCAGATCAAGGACAACGAGGACCTCACCATGCTCGTCGTCCCTCGCAAGTTCGTGGAGGGGATGAACACTTAGCTGGTCATCAAGCAGCTCCCGCGCATGGTCAGGCTATCGGCGAACAAGCGGTGCGTGTTCTGGATGCAAGTCCAGAACTTCCAGGGGTACATGGTGCTTGGTCGGGGCTGGAACTACTTCTGCCGTCACCGCCGGCATCTCAGGACTCGGACTGAAGGTTCAGATCTACAACCACGACTCCTCGTTCATGTGCAGGTTTCGTTGCAGCAGACACAGTTGCGTTGGTAACATCGAGCATGCTATGTAGTTAAGTTAAGTAAGGTGTTAGTGGAGAAATTTTATGGTGTGTGGCGAGACTTGTGCTGGAAACTTGTTCATATTTTGGCTAGGAGCAGCACCTTGGCATGGAGCAGGTAAGGAGGATGCCCCTGCTGTTAATCTAGACTTATGCTATATAGTTAAGTAGTTTGCTGTCATTTCCTTGCTTGCTGTGTTTGATTTTATTTGGTTGCTTATTTTGTTTGATCTTGCTGTTGTGCTGGTCATGTGGTGATAAGGCCACCACATTTGAATGGGGTGAGCAGAACACAAACGTTGTTTGCAACCAAACAACTGAAGTTTGCATCTGCTCACACCCTAAGCACAAAAACGGCAACCGAACAGCAGGGGGGGTAAGTGTCCCTCCATGCGATGCAGGCAATCAAATAGGTTGCATCTGCTGCATATGAGGCTGCATTTCATGAACCAGGCTGGCTAGAGATGGACATGCAATGCAACTACTGTTGACACGCCCCTAGTGTACTCCAAAATCTCTGCATATGTCGGCATGCCGCATATGTCCACCCGTTTTTTTGGGGTG
>NC_041389.1:595734164-595742505 GCF_002162155.2 Triticum dicoccoides | reverse complement strand
GTAGCATGACTGAACTCGTAACTGACCTGGTCACTCCACGTGCTCGTGCGGAGATAAGCATAGGCGTACGTACGTACTCGTGAGAGTGCACGTACGTGCTCTTCAAATACACGTACGAAGACGGACGCCCAGTCAAATGCTCGCGTTGATTAGTTCCTTTCTGACGTTGCCATGCAGACATGCACACCGTGTCCATTTCGATGTCAGCCGTCCGGTGCCCCTGGTCCAATTGCTCCCATAATCTCGGATAGAACTCCGGTCAGTCGCCCAAAACCCCACTGTACCAAAATTTAGCTTATTTTCTTTGTGAGAATACGACACTCTCATACTATTAATGAGTGGAAATACAGTACATGTTACTGAGACTGGGACGGAATTGACGTGTGAGAGTGTGACTGACTTGAACCAGAGATAAAAATTTCTTAGTCGCATTGGCATATGTTCATACTTGGTATCTTCCTGTCTTCACACACTGTGAGCACTAAAACTTGAACTCTGGTGGGTTGGGATATCATTATTCATCTAACCATCCAATCACATGTTGATTCGCGTGTTTATGCTATTTAGATGTGTTGTATCAACTAGGTCCAGGATTTGAAAGTTTGTTTGCGCTTAGGAGGCGGCCCCTGTTGCATCCCAAAGGTGCCGTCGCCACAAAAACACGCTGCCTGGCTGAGCTCGCTAAGTCAACGGTGGGGCAGGGAATTTTCTCTCTCTGTGCAGCATGGTGGTGGCCCTAGCATGCGCGCCTAATGTGGGATCGTTACCCAAGGGGCGGCCCTGTTGCTTGTTGCACCCCAAAGGTGCTCGCCACCACAACAACACGCCGCCTAGCTCAGCTCGCTCAGTCAACGGTGATGGCAGGGGACGTAGCAGGTGCGGCTAATGTGGGGTCGTTCCGGGGCCGGCGATGACTATAGTCGAGATATCAGCTCGGCGACCAACATACACCTAAGACAATAGGTTTTGGGGGGAAACGGCACAACCTTCTAGGGGTGGCCTATCACATATATATAATGATGTGATATACAACGTTACAGTATACACATGTAAATACAGAAACTATACAGTCTAACACCCTCCCTCAATCTTAACCACTTCCTAAAGAATCTAGAAGGGTAAGATTGCGCCTGCAAGTGTCAAACTGTGGTAAAGGCAGTGGCTTGGTGAAGATGTCAGCAAGTTGATCCTTGGAAGAAATAAACTTGATCTGTAGTTGCTTCTGAGAGACACGTTCACGCACAAAGTGATAGTCAACTTCAATGTGTTTCGTTCGGGCATGGAATACCGGATTTGCAGAAAGGTATGTAGCACCGACGTTATCACACCAAAGAACAGGAGGCTGTGATTGGGATATGCCCAATTCTTGAAGCAAGCACTGTACCCAGATAATCTCCGAAGTGGCATTGGCCACAGCCTTATACTCAGCCTCAGTACTGCTACGCGAGACAGTAGCCTGTTTCCGAGCACTCCAGGCAATCAGGTTAGAGCCAAAGAATACAGCATAAGCCCCCTGGATCGCCTGTCATTTGGATTGCCAGCCCAGTCTGCATCAGAATATGCTGAAAGACAACCAGAGTCAGACGGCCGAATATGCAATCCATGAGCCACCGTGAAACGAATATAGCGCAAAATACGCTTAACAGCAGACCAATGAGTATCACGGGGTGACTGCAGATACTGGCAGACTCGGTTAACAGCAAAGAAAATGTCCGGTCGCGTGATCGTCAAGTACTGAAGCCCACCAACAATACTCCTGTACTCTGTCGCATCAGACGAAAAGAGAAGCACACCATCAACAGCAGTGAGCTTATCAGTGGTAGACATGGGTGTAGTCGTCGGTTTGCACTTAAGCATCCCAGCTCGCTGCAACAAATCGAGAGAGTACTTCTTCTGCGTCATAACAAGGCCAGCAGCCCGAGAAGTAACCTCCACACCAAGAAAGTAATGAAGCTTCCCAAGGTCCTTGACCGCAAAATCAGCACCAAGCGAGCGAACAAGCACAGTAGCAGCCGACTGAGAGGAGCTGACTAAAATGATATCATCTACATAGACCAACAAGTACATAGTAACCTCAGGCCTTTGAAGAAGAAACAGTAAGGAGTCAGTAGTTGATGATGCAAAACCATGAGCACGAAGAGCCATTGCAAGACGAGCATGCCAAGCACAAGGAGCCTGCTTCAGACCATAAATTGCCTTGGACAGACGACAGAGATGATCAGGGCGATCCGGATCAGAGAAACCCGGAGGCTGGCGCATATAAACCTCCTCCTCCAACACACCATGAAGAAAAGCATTTTGAACATCAAGCTGATGAAGAAACCAACCTCGAGTAACGGCAAGAGAGAGAAGAAGTCTGATGGTAGTAGGCTTGACCACTGGACTGAAGGTGTCTTCATAGTCAAGACCAAAACGCTGTCGAAAACCACGAGCAACCAGACGAGCTTTGTAGCGCTCAATGGACCCATCAGAATGCCTCTTCACTTTGAAAACCCATTTTGAATCAATGACATTAACCCGTGATGGTGGAGGAACAAGAGTCCATGTCTGATTGCGAATAAGCGCTTGATACTCCTGCTCCATAGCCTCTCTCCAATGAGGAATGCGCATAGCAGCTTGATACGTGCGTGGCTCAGAGGATGGATCTGCAAGAGCAGCAGACATGCACGCCGCTAACCAAGCAACTGTTCCATCGTGACGCTGCTTAGGCTGAAAAATGCCACTCCGGCTGCGCGTATGTGGACGTAGAGCAGCAGCAGGAGCCGGCGGAGGCGAGGGTGATGGAGACGTCACGGTCGACGGAGATGCCGTCGTTGCCTCGGGAGAGCCCGGGACGGACGACTCCGGGCTGAATGGCGAGGCCGGACCCGACGACAGTGGCCCAGAGGCCATGGGCGAACCGAGCGTGGGCAGGGCCAGCTCCTGTGACAACAGCCCACACGGCCTTGGCGAGGTGAGAGCAGGCGAGGCCGGCGAGGCGAGAGCAGGCGAGGCCGGCCCTGGTGACAACGGCCCAAACGCCCTGGGCGAGGCGAGGGCGGGAGAGGCCAGGCCTGGTGACGACTGCCCAGACGCCCTGGGCGAGACGGGGACCGGCGAGACCGGCCCAGTCGCCGGGGTCGTAGGGCGCGACGGTGGCGAAGGCAGCCCAGAAGCTATAGGCGACCGGACCGGGACATCATCGGCCATGCATGGGCACGGGAACCGAGGCCATGCAGGGGCGCCATGTGCTCCTCATGCAGGGGCGACGAAGAGGACGATGGCACCTCCAAGATCTCCAAACGAGCCCCACGACCAGTGCCTGCACCATGGTTAGGCAACAACAGAGGAGAATATGCAACATCATCAAATTGGTCAGAAGCAACAGAGGATGAATGCATGGTTGGTGGCTCGGTAGTGGACACAGGGAGTTTGGCAAAGGGAAATACATGTTCATCAAATACAACATCCCGAGAGATGTAGACACGATTAGTGGGCACATGAAGACAATTTGTATCCTTTATGAAGAGAGCTATAACCAAGAAAAACACACTTCTTGGAACGAAACTCGAGCTTGCGCTTGTTATATGGACGGAGATGGGGCCAGCAAGCACACCCAAACACCTTGAGAAAGGTGTAGTCCGGTTGTTCATTAAGGAGAACTTCAATGGGAGTCTTCATGTTCAAAACACGAGTGGGAGTACGATTAATGAGAAAACATGCAGTGGTGAAAGCATCACTCCAAAACCGAAACGGAACAGATGCATGGGCCAAAAGAGTTAGACCAGCTTCAACAATGTGACGATGCTTACGTTCTACTGAACCATTCTGCTGATGTGTATGTGGACATGCTAAACGATGAGCGATCCCAAGCGACTGAAAGAAGGAGTTGAGGTTGCGATACTCGCCGCCCTAGTCTGACTGAACATGAACAATTTTGTGCTTGAGAAGGCGTTCAACATGTTTTTGAAACTGAACAAAAATGTCAAACACATCAGATTTACGTTTGATAAGATAAAGCCAGGTAAAACGACTGTAAGCATCAACGAAACTGATATAATAATTATGACCACTGACAGAAGTCTGAGCAGGACCCCATACATCTAAAAACACAAGTTCTAAAGGATGTTTCACCTCACGACTGGACTCCGAAAAAGAAAGTTGATGACTCTTCCCCTGCTGACAAGCATCACACACTCACACACTGCTACATCTTTATTGCTAGACACACTAGAAAGCTCATGACGACGCAAAACATGCCGGACAATAGGTGTGGCCGGGTGACCAAGACGAGCATGCCACTGTGACGGAGATACCCGAACTCCACTGAAGACGCGAGCGACGCCAGGATGCTCCAGACCATAGAGGCCCTGGCAGAGCCGTCCACTAAGAAGAATGTCCCTCGTGCCCCGATCCTTAATAAAAAGATCAAAAGGGTGAAATTCACAAAGCACATTATTATCACGTGTGAGTTTAGGAACTGAAAGAAGATTACGTGTCACAGATGGAACTCGAAGAACATTGCGAAGCTGAAGACTCCTATTGGCATGTCTAGTGAGAAGTGATGCTTGACCAATATGAGAGATGTGCATACCTGCACCATTGGCGGTGTGGATCTTGTCGGAGCCCTGATAGGGTTCCCGAGTGTGAAGCTTCCCCATCTCGCTGGTTAGGTTCTCTGTCGCCCCAGAGTCCATGTACCAGTGGGGATCGATGGAGTAGGACTGAGTGTGTCCCTGTTGCTTCTGCGGCGGCGGACGATCAGCCATGGCGACCTGACGGGCAAGGTTGCGTGTATCCTTGCCGTCATTGCCGAGACCAAGGAAACTCCGCTGGAAGCGCTTGTGACACTTCGAGGCCCAGTGCCCATCGCGGCCACAAAGCTGACACACACGCGGACCGCCAGCCCCCGGTAATGTCGCAGTAGGAGGGGGGGCCGAGGCGGCGAGCGGTAGTGGCTGCCCCGATGGAGCCCGTGATGATGAATAGGAGCGGCCACCCTTGGTGGCGGCGTTGGCCGAGAGGGAACCGTTGTCCCTGGAGCGGCGTGTCTCGACCCGTTGCTCAGTGAGGAGGAGGCGAGAAAAGACCTCGTGTGCCAGCATGGGTGTCGAGTTGCCCCGCTCGTTGATGATCTCGACTAAGGCGTCATACTCCTCATCAAGACCATTGACAATAAACGAGTTGAACTCGGAGTCGGTGAGGGGCTGTCCAATGGAGGCCAACATGTCGGCGAGGCCCTTGACCTTGTTGTAGAACTCAGTGGCAGTGGAGTCAAGCTTCTGACACTCCTCAAGTTGACGACGGAGCACAGATACACGAGCCTGCGACTGTGCCGCAAACGAGCGCTCAAGAATAGTCCACGCCTCGTGGGACGTCTTGGCGAAGACAACAAGACCAGCAACGGCCGGAGAGAGCGACCCCTGGATCGAGGAGAGGTTCGCCTGGTCCTGCCCTGTCCAAACACGGTGAGCCGGATTATAGACCGGACCGTGCATTGCTGTCCACCAGCACAGGAGGGCAAGGGAGAGATCCGTCAACATAGCCAAGCAGGTAATGACTCCCAAGGAGCGGAAGAACCTGCGCGCGCCAGAAGATGTAGTTGTCCAACGACAACTTGATGGTGATGAGATGGCCGAAGTGAAACGGCGGCGGCGGGTGCGATCCCATCGAGGAGACTGGCTGAGGTGCAACCACCATGGAGACAGTCGGAGAGGCAACCGGCGCGGTGACAGAGGGCGTGACAGCCGCGATTGATGCCGTGAAGCCCGCCATCACGGCGTCCTCCGCCACCAGCGGTGCGGTTGCCGAGGGCGCGGCGAGCGCGGTTGACGGGGCGGCGGCGGTGTGGGCCGCAAGCGCCTGGCCAGGCGAGGAGGCAGCCGGTGGTAGCGCGAACAGGGAGCCGACGCTCCTCGTCCCGATCGGCGCCTGAAGGGAGGCGGCGTCCAGCGGCCGCGATAGAAGCGCCGCGAGGGAGGCCGGCAGAAACCCGGCGGCAGTGGAACCGGACGCAGCGGTGGACGACATAGCGGCGATTGCAGCGGTCGGGCGACGGCGGCGGCGGCGGCGGCGGTGGTGGCGGTTTAGGGTTTTAGGCGGAAGCGGACGTAACCTAGCGTGATACCATGTAAGACAATAGGTTTTGGGGGGAACCGGCACAACCCTCTAGGGGTGGCCTATCACATATATATAATGAGGTGGTATACAACGTTACAATATACACATGTAAATACAGAAACTATACAGTCTAACAATACACATATTGGCATGGACGAGGGGAGTCAAGTAATAGATCCTTCATCCACCTCCCCTCCCTTTCCCGACAATTTTTTTTCGAAACGGAGGCAAAGATTGCCTCATCTATTAATTAAGCAGAAGAGAATTGCCCAGTTAATTACGGAAAACCGGGCGAAAACCGGAACAACAAGGGCCAAGCCCACACCCAAAGACTGAAACACACAGGGCAAAGCCCACCCTAATCGACGACATGTCGACCTACGTCCAGACAACGCAGCTCCGACTCTGACGAAGAACTCAGAAGAACAAAACCAGGCACGGCTGGCGCCACGGAAGATCATCGAACGAACCACCTGCAGCCAGTCATCGTACACCATAGGGCCCTGCCACCGCAGCTTCGACTCCATAGCAACAAACAAACTGAGGCAATACCGTGAACACGCCGGAGAAGAGCCGACTACCGCAACCATTGCCGCGTTGTCGACATCGCTCCCACCATCATTGTTGCCACAGAAGTTTGGTCACCACAGTGATTCTCTCGGGGCCGCCGCCCCGACATCCACCGCTCCGTCGCGCCCAGCACAATCAACCGGCACCGCCTTCCGGGGCCGCCGCCCCGACATACCATCGCTCCCCCAGAGCAGCAACGCCGCACAACCCAGCTGCCCGCAACCCATGCTGCACAGGGCAACCGCTCGCAGACCACGAACGCCGCACCACATCCGGGGCCGCCGCCCCAACGTAAAGTCAGATCGCCCCCTCTGGAGCACATTGACCGAGCCGACACCCCTACCGCCCAAGAGGGACAAGGATGCCACCCAACCAATGCCGAGATAGAGCCCCGCCACATAGAGCTGCCACTCACATTGTTCCCGAGATCGCCATCTCGGCGCACAATCAGAAACCACCCGAAGCCGCCGCTCTGACGTCCACTGTCCCCGACGACGAAGAGATCCGTGCAAACTACAGTATGTTGACTCTCCAAGGCAATGCCTCAAAGAAGGAAACGACGTAGCCGTCGTCATTGCCCGCTTCGACCATCCGAAGCTAGGGATTTCTCCCGGAGAGTCGTGCAATGGAGCTCCACGGCAATGCCTTCAAGAAGGGGAACGGCGCCATGGCGCCGCCGTTGCCGGTACCGACCCAAAGTCAGTGCTGGACTTTCGCCCGAAGCTCCTCCACACCTCCGAATCCAAGCAGATCCGAAGCACTTCACATCACACAATCCCCATTGTCGATGTCCACCAGCTCCACCTCGTGGAGCAGCTGCCGCCGCACCTCTCAACCGCGCCGGAAGCCAACGCATCCACCGCTGCACCGCCCAAGGCCCGCTCCCACCAGCCACCACCGGCACGCAACCGCCCGACCATCACCCAAGCCGCAGCCCGCCCCGCAAGGAGGCCCGCTGGCGAGCTCGTCCCGGGGCCGCCGCCCCGGCCTCCTCTTGCAGCCCCGGCGCGTGAGACCACCGCCGCGCCGCCCCACTCCTCGCACCGCCGGAGCCTCGGCAGCTCGCGCCGGAGCTGCGCCCGCGCGCCCGCCCTAACCCGCCACGCCTTCGCGCCAGATGCGCCCCTGTGCGTCACAGAAAGAAGCCCCGCCGCCACCCTCCCTGGATCCAGACCGGGCTTCGCCGACGGCCTCCTCAGGCGGCGGCGAGGTGAGGGGTGCTGGGGGGGACGGTGGCGGCACCGGAGGGGATCCCCTCGTGTCGCCAGACAGAGGCGACGCGGGGGTTGACGAAGGTCCCTTTTCCCGACAATGGTTGTCGAAGTTTGTGCAATTTGGGCAGGATGAAGGGAGGCGAGGCACTCGACCTATTTCTGGAGCTTTCTGCAATGGTTCTGGTGGGCCTTGAACTCTCTCGATTGGATCAC
Organism: Triticum dicoccoides; assembly: GCF_002162155.2. NCBI lineage: Eukaryota > Viridiplantae > Streptophyta > Magnoliopsida > Poales > Poaceae > Triticum > Triticum dicoccoides. The sequence goes on along the minus strand of NC_041389.1, from coordinate 595,734,409 downwards.
TCTTCGTCGTTCATTCACATACTTCTCACATATTTACTGGTGGAATATAACCTATGGTCATAAGTTTCGTGGTAGGTTAGAGCAACTCCAACGGGCCGACCCAAACGGACGCCGCTTTTGTCCGCTTTTTGTCCGTTTGGGTCGACCGTCCGCCCGTCGTCCGCCCTCTTTTAGATTTGGATCGGCAGCGCGCTCAATGCACCGACCCATTTCATGACCGCGCACGCTTTAGATCATGCTATCGG
>NC_041389.1:595730976-595733969 GCF_002162155.2 Triticum dicoccoides | reverse complement strand
ATAAAGATGGCGCTCCCTCCACACTCAGTCCGCCACCGCCGCCCACTCGTCTCGCCACCTCCCACTAGCCTCGCCGCCTGTGCGCCACCATGTCGGTGCGCATCCTCAACGCTTCGGATTTTCACGGAGTCCGCGAGCGCCCCTCCGTCGCCTTCTCCGCCGAGATCTTGTTTGGCGAGAAACGGCTCGTCCTCGGCACCTTCGACACCGCTGAGCAGGAGGCCCGCGCGTACGATGCGGCGGCGTGGCGCCTCCGGCGGCCGAGACGGGAGATGAATTTTCCCGACGTGTCGAGCCAGCGGGCGCAGGATCTGGCGCCTCTCCCGCGGCTTTTCACCGACGAGGATCGTCGCGTCCACCGGAGGCGGATGCGTCGCCTCGCCCTCGCCAAGATGGACTTGCAAGCCTTGGTGCTGTGGCACGAACGCTTCCCGCAGGACATCATCGACGAACGTCAGTTCTATGAGTAGAGGAGGACGGAGAGGAAGGCCAGGAGGACGGAGCGAGCCGGCTATCGGGAGGGCAAGCGTACGCGGAAGCTGGCCGCTCAAATAAGACTGAGGCTGCGAGAAACATCGGGGTGAGACTTCGCGGACGAGCATGCTGCTGATGCCTATATTCAGACGTCGGAGGAGGACATTACCGAGTCAGAGTCGGATAGCGACGAGTAGTTGATCTTTTCTTTTATCTATGTACGCAAGAACTATCTATGTATCCTTTTTCATTGGAAAAACTGGCCGACGGCGTCGGCCACGAAGCCGGTGGTGGAGGCTATGCACGCGCGGGGAGGAGAGAAGGCGCGCGCGCGTCCGTCTTGTGTCCGCGCCGACGCAAATCTGGCTCAAAAATGGGCCGGAAATGAGTCGGCAGGCGGACGAAAGCGGACGCGCGTCCGATTGGGTCGGCACGTTGAGCCGTCTTTTCTGTCCGCGCCGACCCAAACGGATGAGGGCGTACGAAATGGGTCGCCCCATTGAAGTTGCTCTTAGTGGCGATAATGCTCTCACAGTCTCGGAGAGGTCAACTTAGGACAGTCGTCCTATCAAACATTAACTATTTTTTTTAGAATACGACATTCCTTGGGAATAAGAGGAATTAGTTAATGAGACTGAGACGACTTGAAACCACAAACTCACTATTGACAAATTCTCAATCCAGGTATAAGGACTGAAAACCGAAAATACAATCTTAGGGAGGTCCTACGAAACATTACTATATTTTCTATGTGAGAATGCGACTTTCCTGGAGGGATGAGAGGAAATAGTTAATGAGACTGAGATGGACTTGACGTGGAAATGTACGTGACTTGAAAACAAAAACTGACTTGTTTGACAAATTCTCAACCTAGGTAAAAGGACTAAAAACCCAAAAGGTGGATTTGCTAATTCTGAGTGGATTAGAAACTAATTTAGCTTCAGTTGACTCAGTAGCCGTTGGGTCCATGAATTGTGTAGTACTCTTGAGTTTTCCCTCACAAATGAAAGACACATAACTTTTTTCGTACTCAAAACCATTACAGGTACTCCCTCCGTCTAGATGCATGGGGGTGTCAAAGGAGTTGATTGCAACTTAGGCGCTTGAAGATTGAACGGTGGATATTAAAAACGGAAAGTTAATTGCAATAATGACTCTTGTTGGGCCCACCGAGAAAATTGGAAGGAGCTAACCAGTAATTTTCTTTCCCCATTCATTAATTTCTAAATTCTAGTAGGATATACTATTTAATGCAATAGCTAATGGAAAGAGCAACATATAAATCAGTTTTTAAAACACAGTACAAACACATGTGCTCACATACATGCACATATGCCCACCCATATGAACGCACACACACTCTATCCTTATGAGCACCTCCGAAGTACTGAGCTGGCACAACATCTTGATAATGGTGAAGTCACCACAGACGCCTCATTGTCGACGAGAAAGTCCCCTCCCTCTGAACAAACATTGCCACAGAAAGTCTGAAATAAATCCAGAAAAATGCGAGCACAATGCCAAGTCTAGGACTCAAACCCTGGTGGACTGGTTCCACTGCAAGGAACCTAACCATCTGAGCTGCACTCGGTTCGCAATGAGAAATTAACAATCATAAACTAAGGGGCTCATCCCACGCATGACGGCCTATATACATATATATGAAGATCTGATTTTCATTAGATGCCCTATGCACCTGGATGAAGGGAGTATTTTGCCTGAATCCAACATCAAACAAATTACAAAGTAACTCCCACAACTAAAAATTACAATAAATTCTTTTGGAGACATCTTCTCCGTTGTATGATCTTTGCAAGATGAAACACCATCAAGATTTTAGTAAATAGATTGCATTTGGACTAAGCAGTGCTACTGCTACTCTGTTGGGAAATGTAGTAGAAAATTCGCACCTACGTACAACCAGGAACTATATGAAGATGCAGAATGGGTTGTGATCACGATCGTTACTATCATAGAGTTGTGGCGGAAGAAGAACATGCCGGTGTAGATCGTATTTGGCACCCACGAACTGTCAATGAACGATCCCACGAACTGTCAATGAACGATCCCACGAACACCCCCTTGAACAAAAGTCCAAAAGCATGGTCTCTCTACTTGGTTGCAAGCATGCCTTCACGATCCGGCAGCGCTTCATCGTCCAGAGCTAATCGTCGTCGCCGAAGAATTAGTGCAAGGAGATTAGAACCACACTGGCATCTAATTATGAGGATTAGAGAACTGGGATAGCTCTAATTAGTCAACTAGAACCAACTAGAATTAGAGGGACTAGAGGAGACTCCAAACTTGTGTATTCAAAAGAGCACCAGGCCCCCACACTCTTGGAGAGGTCAACTCCGGTCAGTCACCCAAAAACCCATTGTACCAAAATTTAACTTATTTTCTTTGCGAGAATACGACATTCTCACATGAATGAGTGGAAATAGTTATTGAGACAAGGACGGAATTAACGTCGAAGAGTGTACCTGACTGACTCATTGGCATATGTTCACACATGCATG
>NC_041389.1:595724701-595730730 GCF_002162155.2 Triticum dicoccoides | reverse complement strand
TTCATCTCTATGTTTGTGCTATTTACATATGCAATGTGTAATTGATCTCGAAGGAAATATACCCTAGAGGCAATAATAAAGTTGTTATTTATATTTCCTTATACCATGATAAATGTTTATTATTCATGCTAGAATTGTATTAACCGGAAACTTGATACATGTGTGAATACATAGACAAAACACAGTGTCCCTAGTAAGCCTCTACTAGACTAGCTCGTTAATCAAAGCTAGTTAAGTTTCCAAACCATAGACATGAGTTATCATTTGATTAACGGGATCACATCGTTAGGAGAATGATGTGATGGACAAGACCCATATGTTAGCTTAGCATAATGATCGTTAAGTTTTATTGCTATTGCTTTCTTCATGACTTGTACATATTCCTTTGACTATGAGATTATGCAACTCCCGGATATTGGAAGGATACCTTGTGTGCTATCAAAAGTCACAACGTAAGTGGGTGATTATAAAGATGCTCTACAGGTATCTCCGAAGGTGTTTGTTTGGTTGTCATAGATCGAGATTAGGATTTGTCACTCCAAGTATCGGAGAGGTATCTCTGGGCCCTCTCGGTAATGCACATCATGATAAGCCTTGCAAGCAATGTGACTAATGAGTTAGTTGCGGGATGATGCATTACGGAACGAGTAAAGAGACTTGCCGGTAACGAGATTGAACTAGGTATGTAGATACCGACGATCGAATCTCGGGCAAGTAACATACCGATGATAAAGTTAATAACGTATGTTGTCATTACAGTTTGGCCGATAAAGATCTTCATAGAATATGTAGGAACCAATATGAGCATCCAGGTTCCTCTATTGGTTATTGACCGGAGATGTGTCTCGGTCATGTCTACATAGTTCTCGAACCCGTAGGGTCCGCATGCTTAACGTTCGATGACGATTTGTATTATATGAGTTATGTGATTTGATGACCAAATGTTGTTCGGAGTCCCGGATGAGATCACGGACATGACGAGGAGTCTCGAAATGGTCGAGACGTAAAGATTGATATATTGGATGATAGTATTCGGACACCGAAAGTGTTCCGGAATGTATCTGGTACATATATATCGGAGTACCGGGGGGTTACCGGAACCCCCCGGGGGAAGATATGGGCCATATGGGCCATAGGAGGGAGACACACCAGCCCACAGGGAAGCAGGCCGAATAGGACTAGGAGAGTGGGCTGCGCCCCCCTTTGCTTCTCCCTCTCCCTCTCGTTCCCCATTTCTCCCTCCGGTAAAAGGAAGGGGGGGGGGGGAATCCTACTAGGAGCCCAAGTAGGACTCCTCATACTTGGGGCGCTTCTAGGGACGGCCTCCTCCCCATCCCTCCTTTATGTACGTGGGGAGGGGGGCGCCTAGAAGACACATCAATTTTCCAAGCCGTGTGCGGCGCCCCCCTCCACAGTTTACGCCTCCGGTCATATTCATGTAGTGCTTAGGTGAAGCCCTGCGCGGATCACTTCACCATCACCATCACCATGCCGTCGTGCTGACGGAACTCTCCCTCAACACTTTGCTGGACCAAGAGTTCAAGGGACGTCATCGAGCTGAACGTGTGCAGAACTCGAATGTGTAGTACGTTCGGTGTTTGATCGGTTGGATCAAGAAGACGTTCGACTACATCAACCACGTTAACTAAACGCTTCCGCTTTCGGTCTATGAGGGTACGTGGACACATTCTCCCCCTCTAGTTGCTATGCATCTCCTAGATAGATCTTGCATGAAAGTAGGAAATTTTTGAAATTGCATGATGCGTTCCCCAATAGTGCAATCTGAGCCAGGTCTATGCGTAGATGATATGCACGACTAGAACACAAAGAGTAGTGGGCGGTGATCGTCATACTGCTTACCACCAATGTCTTATTTTGATTCGGCAGTATTGTTGGATGAAGCGGCCTAGACCAACCTTACATGACCACGTTCATGAGACCTGTTCCACCGACAGACATGCAACTAGTTTTGCATAAAGGTGGCTGGTAGGTGTCTGTTTGTCCAACTTTAGTTGAATTGAATTTGATTGCGGCCGGTCCTTGTCGAAGGCTAAAACAACAAACTTGATAAATCACCCCTGTGGTTTTCATGCGTAGGTAAGAACAGTTCTTACTAGATGCCCGTAGCAGCCACGTAAAACTTGCAACAACAAAGTAGAGGACGTCTAACTTGTTTTTGCAGGGCATGTTGTGATGTGATATGGTCAAGGCATGATGTGATATATGTTGTCGTATGAGATGATCATGTTTTGTAAAAGTTATTGGCAACTGGCAGGAGCCTTATGGTTGTCGCTTTATTGTATGAAATGCAATCGCCATGCAATTCCTTTACTTTATCACTATGCGTTAGCGATAGTTGTAGAAGTAATAGTTGGCGAGACGACAATGATGCTGCGATGGAGATCAAGGTGTCAAGCCGGTGACGATGGAGATCATGACGATGCTTTGGAGATGGAGATCAAAGGCACAAGATGATGATGGCCATATCATGTCACATAATTTGATTGCATGTGATGTTTATCTTTTATGCATCTTATTTTGCTTAGTACGGCGGTAGCATTATAAGATGACCCCTCACTAAAAATTTCAAGGTATAAGTGTTCTCCCTGAGTATGCATCATTGTGACAGCTCGTCGTGCCGAGACACCACGTGATGATCGGGTGTGATAAGCTCTACGTTCACATACAGCGGGTGCAAGACAGTTTTGCATGTCGTGATACTTAGGTTAAACTTGACGAGCCTAGCATGTACAGACATGGCCTCGGAACACTAGAGACCGAAAAGTCGAACATGAATCATATAGTAAATATGATTAACATAGAGATGTTCACCATTGAAAACAACTCCATCCCACGTGATGATCGGACATGGTTTAGTTGATATGGATCACGTGATCATTTAGATGACTCGAGGGATGTCTATCTAAATGGGAGTTCTTAAGTAATATGATTAGTTGAACTTAATTTATCATGAACTTGGTCCTGATAGTTTTTGCATATCTATGTTGTAGATCAATGGCCCGTGCTACCGTGCCCTTGAATTTTAATGCATTCCTAGATAAAGCTAAGTAGAAAGATGATGGTAGCAACTACATGGACTGGGTCCGTAACTTGAGGATTATCCTCATTGATGCCAGAAGAATTATTTCCTTGATAGACCGCTAGGTGGCAAGCCCCCTCCCGCTAATATAGACGCTTTGAACGTCTGGCAGACGTGGTCTGATGACTACTCTATAGTTCAGTGTGCCATGCTCTACGGCTTGAACGTCATGGACCATATGAGATGTTCCAGGAGTTGAAGTTAATATTTCAAGCAAATGCCCGAGTTGAGAGATATGAAGTCTCCAACAAGTTCTATAGCTGCAAGATGGAGGAGAATAGTTCTGTCAGTGAACACATACTCAGAATGTCTGGGTACCATAACCACTTACTCAGATGGCAGTTAATCTTCCAGTTGATAGTGTTATTGGTAGGGTTCTTCAATCACTGCCAACAAGCTACAAAGGCTTCCGGATGAACTATAATATGCAAGGGATGGATAAGACAATTCCCGAGCTCTTCGCTATGCTCAAAGCTGCGAAGGTAGAAATCAAGAAAGAGCATCAAGTGTTGATGGTTAACAAGACCACTAGTTTCAAGAAAAAGGGCAAGCGAAAGAAGCGGGACTTCAAGAAGAATGGCAAGCAAGTTTTCACTACCGGGAAGAAGCCCAAGTATGGACCCAATCCTGAAACTGAGTGCTTCTACTGCAAAGGGACTGGTCACTCGAAGCGGAACTGCCTCAAGTATTTGGCAGATAAGAAGGATGGCAAAGTGAACACAGGTATATTTGATATACATGTTATTGATGTGTATCTTACTAATGCTCGTAGTAGCGCCTGGGTATTTGATACTGGTTTTGTTGCTCATATCTGCAACTCGAAACAGGGGCTACAGATTAAACGAAGATTGGCTAAGGACGAGGTGACGATGCGCGTCAGGAATGGTCCCAAGGTCGATGTGATCGCCGTCGGCACGCTACCTCTACATCTACCTTCGGGATTAGTTTTAGACCTGAATAATTGTTATTTGGTGCCAGCATTGAGCATGAACATTATATCTGGATCTTGTTTGATGCGAGACGATTATTCATTTAAATTAGAGAATAATGGTTGTTCTATGTATATGAGTAATATCTTTTATGGACATGCACCCTCGAAGAGTGGTACATTTTTGTTGAATATCGATCATGGTGGTATACATATTCATAAGATTGATGCCAAAAGATGCAAAGTTGATAATGATAGTGCAACATATTTGTGGCACTGCCGTTTAGGTCATATTGGTGAAAAGCGCATGAAGAAACTCCATGCGGATGGACTTTTGGAATCACTTGATTATGAATCATTTGATACTTGCGAACCATGCCTCATGGGCAAGATGACTAAGACTCCGTTCTCCGGAACAATGGAGAGAGCCACTGACTTATTGGAAATAAGACATACCAATGTATGCGGTCCGATGAACGTGGAGGCTCGTGGCGGGTATCATTATTTTCTGACCTTCACAGATGATTTGAGCAGATATGGGTATATCTACTTAATGAAACACAAGTCTGAAACATTTGAAAAGTTCAAAGAATTTCAGAGAGAAGTGGAGAATCATCGCAACAAGAAAATAAAGTTTATATGATCTGATCGTGGAGGCAAATATTTGAGTTATGAGTTTGGCCTTTATTTAAAACAATGTGGAATAGTTTCACAACTCACGCCACCCGGAACACCATAGAGTAATGGTGTGTCCGAATGCTGTAACCGTACTTTATTAGATATGGTGCGATCTATGATGTCTCTTACCAATTTACCACTTGTCGGGGGTTGGATGCGACATATGCCAAAGGATGGCTTATCATGGTGGGAGCGAGTCGCCGGTGCCAGGAAACGGGATGAGGTGAAGACATGCACGCCGGCGGATCTTACCCAGCTTCGGGGCTCTCCGGGGAGATAACACCCCTACTGCTACTCTGCGGGGTCTCCGCATGATTACTAAGGCGAAGTGACTACAAGGTTGCTCCTAGAGCTGTATTCTGGAGGTAGGAGAAGGCAAGGCTAGCTCTCACCTTCCTATATGATCTGGTCTAATGCTAATGGATTGGAACCCTTTGCATGGGTGTCCCGGGGGGTTTATATAGGCCTACCCCCCGGGGGTACAATGGTAATCCGGCTGGGCGCGGGGCCCAGCCGTCTGTCTCTCAGGCCACCGTCTCCTCCGCCGACTGCTGGGGCCCGCCGACTGGTGGGCCCCGCCTACGGGTCCGGTACTGTAGCCGTGCTTCTAATGACGCAGGCTTGGTCATGGGGTCGTGGCAACAGTGCCGCCGTCTATCAGACGATCACTGTCGCCATCCCCCGTCTTGTCTGGTTAATGGCGTGTGGGGCCCGTGGGAGGGGCTAGCCGACTCTGGGGGAGCCGACTCCCACGGGTCCGTCTTCGGGGCGTATCCGCCGTCTTCTGCGCTCTCGCAGACTAGCGGTTCCCGTTGTCTTCGAGTCGTACAGGTAGGTCGGCTTATCTTGGAGTCGCGTCTGGGACTTGGCTTATCTTGGAGTCGCGTCTGGGACTCGGCTTATCTTGGAGTCGCGTCTGGGACTCGGCTTGAGGGGCGCTGCCTGCCCCGATGTCTTGAAAGGTTCTGGGGCCCGGGTTAGCCTACCCATGGCCCATTACTCCGACAGTAGTCCCCGAAGCTGGTGAGGCTCCGAGAGTGATACGTTGTGGGGCCTCAACCGTTTCATTCTTCTGGTGGTGGAATCTGGGCTTTGACGCCGTCTTCCTTCGGGCCGACTATTTGGAGTCGGACCCGCAGAGGGCTGTCTGGCTTCATAAAGAGTTCGAAAGTCGTGGCGGGAGACCAGGCGGCGTGCTAGATACGCTTCCCCGTGGCCGCCCACCGCGGTCCTATCGCGCGGTGCCACGCGGCGAGGTCAGTCTGCTCACCCACGTGCGCGACGGGACGGGCCGTCAGGCGGGGCCCGCCACTACCGCGCCTC